>NC_048601.1:13615064-13915064 GCF_003668045.3 Cricetulus griseus
GTGTGTGTGTGTGTGTGTGTGTGTGTGGTGTGTGTGTGTGTGTGTGTGTGTGTGTGTGTGTGTGTGTGTGCTTCAGCACTAGGGATTGAACCCAACACCCCATGAACTACTGCAAATACTCTAGCACTGCACAGCATCCCGAGTTCACCTCACCTACCTAACTTTGGTTCTTTCCAGAACCCCCCTCCTTAGCTTTCTTCCTTGGCACTTTCTCTACCCTGGCCAGAAGACTGTACACCCTCCATCCCTCTTCACGTTGCTTATCAGCAGTCTCCTACATTACAGGAGGGTAAGCATTTATTCTCAATTCTTTACTTAAGCTGCACCCAGGAAGGCCCAAAGCAGCTCATGTGTGGTAGGTGCTTGAGACTGGTAATTGGATGCTTAGTATGTTTGTGGCCAGCTTGCTTCTACTTAGTTCTCTCTCCTTAACTAAACCATGAGGCCTTTGTCATAGTTCAGATCAAGAATACCTGCCCAAGGCCACATGTTAAAGGTTTGTTATTGTTGTGCCATCCTTGCTACGGAGAGGAGTTGGGGCGATTGATCCTGTGCTTGAGAAGGGGCTAGCAGGACCCCAGCTCCTGCCTCTTCTGCTCTTTTCTGTTTCCAAGCATGAGATGAGCAGTTTTCTCTGCCATGCACCTCTGCTGTGAAGTCCAGGCTCATCACAGACCCAAAGCAACAGGGCTAACCAGTCATGGATGGAAACCTCCGGAAAGTGAGCCAAAAGAAACCTTTGTAAATTTTCTCAGGAAATGTTGTTATAGTTACACAAAGCTGGCTGATACTTGTAGACGGCAGTCCGGCAGCCGTTTAGCCCCAAATAAACACACAGAGACTTACATTATTTAGAAACTGTTTGGCCGATAGCTCAGGCTTCTTATTGGCTAGCTCTCTCTTAATCATTAACCCATTTCTATTAATCTAAGTATTTCCATGTGTCCTTATCTTACTGAAAAAGGGTCCATATCTGTGACTCCTCCCTCAGCTACATGGCGTCTCCCTGACCAACTCTTTCTGCATCCTCTTCCCAGAAATCTCATTGTCTGGTAGCCCTGCCTATACTTTCTGCTTGCCTACTGGCCAATCAGCATTTTATTCATGAATCTATAAGAGAAACATATATACAGAAAGACATCCTCCATCAGATACTGTGTTTAAAGATGGTACAGAGATCTTAGAGTTTTTAAAAGCTCGTGTGTGTGTGTGTGTGTGTGTGTGTGTGTGTGTGTGTGTACTCCTGTGTGAGTCCAGACACCTGTGTGCCACGGTATACAAGTGGAGATCAAGGGTAACCTTAGGTACCAGTCTCACCTTCCACCCTGTCTGAGACAGGGTCTTTACTACAGCCGCTGCATATGGCAGGCTAGCTGGCTGGACTGCAAGCTCACAGTGTTCCTGCTTTCTCTCTCATCTCCCATAGGAGACCTGGCATCACAGACATGTGTGCAGTCGTGTCTGGCTTTACATGGACTCTGGAGTTTCAAACTCGGGTCCCCCTGCTTGTGCAGCAAGCGTTTTACCCACCTGTAACACGAATAATAAAAACCCAGAGGCAGATATTGGAGTTCAAGCAGAATATCAGAAAAGCAAAGCCACCAGCTCTTACCTCTACCCAGGCTGAAGCAATTCTGCCCTCAGTGTGCTTGGAGACTAATTGTCCCAATGCGCTGGAGAGAGACCAATTGGGCCAGACTGAATGTCTGCTCCTCTCTTATATACCTCAAGTTCTGGGATTAAAGGCGTGAGCTCGGCTGGCTCTTTTATACCCACTAAGCTTTCTCCCCAACACGCCTTATATAAAGTCTTCTTTATCTTGACAACATTTTGGGAGATTCCTAGTACATACAAGTTATCTTAAAGTCCACTTAACTGATAGAGTAGCAAATATGGTAAAAATCTAGGACCTGAGCCATAAATCGAATATGCTAATCTTTTCATCACTGTGAATTAACCTCTATTTTGGGGGCTTTTAATACTCCCAGCTGGCAATAGAGCAGACCACTTCATGATAAAATTGATTTCTCTTTTATTCCCCATTTGTGGCCTTCACATGCCTTCTGAAATCTTTTCTCTTAGCCATATAAGCCAAATGGGTCCCATGCACCACCCTCACTGCACACAGGCTACTCCAATGTGGGGTGGCCTGGGGTTTCATCTCACCTAGAGTGTGTACGAGTGTGTGTGTGTGTGTGTGTGTGTGTGTGTGTGTGTGTGTGTGTGTGTGTGGCTTCCCAACCCTAGCCATACATGCTTGATTCACTTCCTTCCTGGCTTCTGGGAGAAACTCAGGGTTGGAATTTTGCTAAAGGGACCAGCCTTCACCTTACAAGAATTCCCACTGGACCCACTCATAGGATTAGCTCCCTCTGCAGTCACCCAAATCTGTGGCTAGACAATGAAATCCTCTCATCTTTTCTTCTGGTTTTGGCGGTTACTATTTTTAACTGCATTGAATGGCCAGGAAGAACCTGTGGGGAAGGTAAGCCAGGGCAGCAAAGACCCATTTCCTGGCTCCGGAGCCCACAGCCCTGGGATGGTTTCCTGTTTGCAGAGCTGTGTTTGTGCGCTGGGGGAGGCTAGTATTCCTTCACAGTTTTAAGGTTTTGCAACACTGTTAAGAATGGAAAAAAAGAAACCAACTCTGCCAGACTTGGCCCTCCAAGTAATTATTTTTCTGCTGGACTGGGCGGAGAATGGTGAGCAGGGGGAAGCAAGGGAGAAAGGAGAAGGAAATGGAAGAGAAGTCAGCCTTGGTGGTGGAACAGGATGTACTTAAAATTCTCTCTGTCTGTCATCCATCCCAGAGCTGGCTTCTCCAAGGGTGTAGGCGGCCACCGCAACTTCATACATATTTATGGTGTCAGCCAGATTCATAGAGCACAACCCTGAAGATGTGTATTTCGGAGGAAGCTAAATGAAATGCATTCCCGGGCCAGGGGAGTCGCAATTTGTTTTTAATTTATTGTGACAAACTGTGATGTAGAGACATGGAGCTGGCTGAGGCATCGAGGGTGTTCAAAACGGATGTGAATCTGGACGAAAGCCAGATAACCAAGACCAGAGTGAGACACCCTGGAGAGGACTGCTGGCCCCAGCAAGCAGGACCCTTCCCAGATCTTGGTGATCCAGAGAGCAGGGTGTTGTTACAGGTTCCCATTTGACCTCAGCCTACTGCCTACTGTGGTTTGCAACCATTTGGAATGTGGTGGCTTTCTTAGGACTCTTTTAGCTTTTGGCTGGCCCTATTGCTGAGCAGTTTACTGTCCACCAAGGTCTGTGGGGACTGAGGTTAGCAAGGTCAAGATTTTGAAATCAGAATGCAGAGGTCATAAGTCAAACCTCAGGGTTCTGTTTTCACTCATCTTACGGTCATATTGCAGGAACCTGTGTGTCTAAGGCATCACTATATTTGCTATTTTCTAAATATAGTATAGGCCTACCAGAACTTCACGGGCCCACATGTGTCTGTGGGACACAACCTCACTGTCCTCTCTGGGCCTTGGTTTTCTGAATGACAAAACCAGGTATTGAACTAAGAGTCCTCCTGACTCAGACACCCCACCCCTGAAAAAAGGCAACGAAAGCTCAATAGACATCACTCCTCTAATCCTATATTTTCTTTCTTTCTTCCTTTATCTCTCTCTCTCTCTCTCTCTCTCTCTCTCTCTGTCTCTCTCTCTCTCCCTCTCTACAGGGTCTCACTATGTAGCTTGTCAGGTTCATAATTCTCTACGTAGACCAGGCCGGCTTCAAACTCACAGTAACCCACTTGACTCTGCCTCCCAAGTGCTGGGATCAAAGGCATGTGCTACCTCACCTACCTCACCTAGCTCCACAGTTATTTCTTTTCTGTTCTGTTCTTTTCTTTTTCTTTCTTTCTTTTTTTGTTTGTTTGTTTTTGAAGACAGGGTTTCTCTGAATTTCTTTGGAGCCTCTCCTGGCACTCGCTCTGTAGACCAGGCTGGCCTTGAACTCACAGAGATCTGCCTGCCTCTGCCTCCCGAGTGCTGGGATTAAAGGTGTGCCACCAATGCCCAGCAATAGTTATTTCTTGACTGAGCACAGCTAATTACTATTTTCCTTGCCCCTGTTTGGGGGGTCTTTTTTCCCCATGGCTACAGAAGCATCCTCGGTTGTCTAGCTGGTAAGGTTCTCAATGCTGAGTTATTGCTGCTGTGTCTCTACGTCTGTTGATTATCTGTTTGGTTTTGATTATCTTCTGTGCTAATTCACGCCACATGTGGTTACAAGCTTCAAGGGCCATTTCATATCTGGTTCTGAATCTATGCTCCTTACTGTGGCTCCTCACTGTCCCACCACACACCCTTCTTAACTTCATGACACCTGCTGCAACACTGACTGCGTGGCCCAGAGGCTAGGTTTGTACTCTGCCCGTGTGCATACATGGAGAAGCCAGAAGACAAGAGCACTGTTGTTTCATGGGTCCCATCCACCTTGTTGTTTGTTTGTTTGTTTTAGACAAGATCTCTCAATGGCCTGGAACTTAGTAGGCTAGGCTAGCCACGCAGCAAGCCTTGGAGCTGCTGTCTTTCCCATCCCAGAAGTGAATCACAAATGCACATCCCCGGCTGTCCTGTTTGCATGTGTTCCGGGGATCAAGCATGGTTCCTCGTGCTTACAAAGCAAGCACTTCATCAACTGAACTATCTCCCCAGCCTTCACATTCTTTGAAGACTGTTGCCTTATCGTCTTAGGATAGTATTTCTTGTGGCTTCCCTCATCTCCGAACCAGGCTTTTCCACCTGTGTTGTGATATGAATATGACGTCGTATCACAATGTGCCCCATGGGCTCGTGTGTTTAAACCCAGCTGGTGTCAATGTTCAGGGAGCTTGTGGGAACTTTTGGACATGCGAGCCAGTGGTAAGGAAGTGGCTGCAGGGTAATGGTTGCCCTGGTTCTGACTGAGCTCTCTGCTTCCTGACTGCAACTAGGACATAAGCAGGTGTTACCTGCTGCCATGTCTACCGCTTGCTTCTCGCCAATTGTTTGGTTACAAAATGAGAAAGGCATTAGTACATTGTTCTTCACAACTCATAACATTGGATCACCTTCCCTACAGAGTTCCCATCATCCTCTTTGCCATTTTGGTGGCATTCCCTACGTTGGTTTTCAGTGACTGGACACTTATGCAGAGTTCACAATTATTCCTGTCCTACTTTTTTTTTTTCTTGAACTCAATGTGTCAAATGTCATACCCCTTGTATTGTCTCCTGATATCAAGTGCAGTACCTGGTTGATAATGATAAGGGAAGGTAACCGACCTTGAGTTGCTAATCCAATGGTAGCGAGGTTTGACTTCCTTACCCTACTTCTGTTTTCAACCTGGCCTTCTGTACCCATCATTGTTCAGCCATCTACTGAGGGTCAGGGCTGAAGACCAGGCTCATGCATGGAGTTCATTGCTTGGTCACAGACCAAAGTTGAAGGAAGCAGAGCATTCAACTTGTTCTGTCGATGACTTCTTCAACTAGTGACCTCTGTTGGTTTTTATTTCCAGCTCTGTAAATCAGGGCGAAGGTGACTCGGCCATGAAATCTCATGATGAGAGACGCTACACGGGCACTACCTTATCTTCGTAAACATGGCAGTCTCTGTAGAGTCAGCTGGTAAGACAATTACTACGTCATGGTAAAGATGACAAGATGTTTTCTCATAGTTCCCAAGCAAGCATTGCATACGAGTGAGGAATAGGAACAGCTTGCCGCTCTCTTGATACCACCTTTGTCCTGAGTAAGGGGTGGGAGGGCAAAGAAGAGCTCAGAACGGGGTGTGTCTTCCGCTCTTTAGTTTGTCATCAGCGAAGGACCAGAAGGTGCTTCTCTAAAAACTTGTTTTGAGGGCTCAGAATGTAAGGCCTTTCCTTTTGTCTCACTGGGTCCTGTAATGTTCTTGATGCCCTGGGAAAGTTCCTGGGCTTCCTCCTGAATTCCATGTCTACAGAGCGCCTATCTGTCTATAGATTGCCTTTCTACAGAGTTCCAGGGGCACAGCAAAGACATCAGTTTGTTTTTTTTTTCTTTTTTTTTTTGAGGGGGGGAAGAGTCAGAATGAGGGTACAAATACACAACCAAACACATTTCTAACCATAAGCAACATGTAGGTTGGTCTTCTGGTGACACAGATTGGTAGCTCCTCAAGGTGTCAGGGGTGGAGCATGTACACAAGAAAGACTGGAGGAGAAATGGTCTGTATTTTTTCTACCAAAAATACTGTCACAGTTAAATTCCATACTTTCAGTCATCTGGTTGAAGGATGATCATGTCCCCATCACCACTGTGTCTCACCCTGGCTCCCCAGCTCTTGCTTTTCTTACTCGGAGACTACCAGGTAGAGATTCTGCCTGTCCAACAGCAGGGTCATGAACCAGGAAGGGGAACTGTTCTGTCAGGTTGTAGCACAGGGTTAAATCAATCCACCAAATTAAAAGGGTAATGTCGAGTTCACACATCAGTGGCAATAGTCACTCTCAGGGAAATGTCTCTTTACAAGCCAAGTGCTTCCTTTAGTATGGATGGGTGACCTCCATGTTTCTGGCACTTAATTACACTGCCTCTGGGTCAGACATGCATTATTGTTTTTCTTAATAAAATAGAGTGTCCTGGGCATTTCAGAAGTTCTTGATGTCATATCTGAATCAGAGCTGGGAATCCTTGGAGTCAGATTGACTGGGCTTAATTTGATTGATTGCTTCAGGGTCTTGGGCAAGGGAATCAGCCTGAGTCATTGTCTCATCTAAAAATGGGGATGACACTACCCAGTTGGATGGGTAGTTGGTAACCACAAATGTGAGGCATGTATGTTATTTGCCTACACATTCCAAAGCGGTGGTACACTTCATGTGAGGTGTTAACATTTGAGTCGAGATGTCTTGGCGTGTAAGAGAGAGACTGGTAGGTTTAACAATTTCTTCCTGAGGTATCACTTTTGCTCCAGTCACCAAAGGCTTAGAAATACCAAGTGCGGAGGCAGAGGGCTGAATACAACAGACAGTTGAAGAGAAAAGCAGAGACCAGGATGGAGCATTCGGAATGAAATAACGCTCTTGGACTCCAAAGGCAAGGGCTGGGTTTGCTGAGCTTTAGTCATTGTCGGGAGTTACAAGCTGTAGAACACATGGCTGCAATCCCCTCTCAGGCAGACACTGTATCTGGCTGGACAGCCCTGCTCACCCCAGGGAAACAGGTCAACTAAAACATCCTCTCTCCTACCTCACTACCTCAGAGCTGAGGGGGCGGTGTGGGTGCAGAAACAGAAGACATGAGACCTTCATGAACTGACACTCTTGTTTTGCTTTTTTGTTTTTCAAGACAGGGTTTCTCTGTGTAGCTTTGTAGACCAGCCTGGCCTTGAGCTCACAGAGATTCACCTGCCTTTGCCTCCTGAAGTGCTGGGATTAAAGGCCTGAGCAGCCACCACCAGGTTTGAGCTGATACTCTTAACTAAATGCAGTCTGTAGGATCTGATGGTGCAGCGTGTGGAGGTGAGGTGGGCATCAGGTCTTGTGGAATTGTCCAAGTAATATCGACTACAGCCAACTTATAAGAACAAAAGAGACCTTTGTCATAATACACGGTAAATGTGGAATCTGTCTACTTCAGAGGCATGACTACACCAAGCTCATGGTTAAAAACCAGGATGAATATATGCATTTTAAAAAGATTATCTGTAGAACTAAACTCAACTTAATTTTCTGTGCTTTGACTCAATTCAAAGTGAGCTTAAGAATAATAAAAAACTTGTAATGTATTCTTCTAGTAAGCCAGGATAGAATCAATCCTATAAAATTGAGAAGCGGGCACAACCAACGTGTGGAGAATCAAGCTTTAGCAATCGGAAGCTTCAGGATTCAGTCACATTAAGAACAAAAGGGCATGAAGAATGTCTAGTCATTCGGGTGGTGATGATGACACTGATGGAAACAATACTGTACTTCCTGATACCTGAATCTCAGAGCAATGACATGCGTTTCCCTGAGACTGGACAGATACTGGTCCTGAACTCAGCCCTTCCAGAAAACTCAATGCTGTCTAACTAGAAAATCTGCTTTCTGACTGCTGGGACCCTTGAGAAAGGTGTTGGGCTAGACTTCACAGGGAGAAGTAGTCTCTGAATAGCGAAAGAGAAAACAGCTAGGTAAATTTTTCAGCAAAGCAACTCTTTCTTTTTTCTCTCCTAGATTTATTTATTCTTATTTAATGTATATGGCTGTTTTCCTGCATGTATGTCTGTATACCACATTCATGTCTGGTGGTCATGGAAGCCAAAAGAAGACATCAAATTGCCCTGGAACTGGAGTTACTGATCACATGGTTGCTGGGAATTGAACCTGGGTCCTCAGGAAGGGCACAAAGTGCTCTTAACCAATGAGCCAGCTCCCAACAAATCAGCTATTAAATGTATTATCAGCATATTAACCAGGGGTTACGCCAGTTAGTGTGTGTGATAAATATGTAGGCACTATTATGTATACAATTTTAATGATGTGAATGGCCTATAACTTAAATGTATTTGTTTGGTTTGTTTGCATCTTTTAAGCCCTAGGGATTCTTGGAGAGAAATAAAGATGTTAACCCCTGTCACTAGTCACACCAGTGCAATGTTGTGTTGACTAAAAATATAGAGATGGCCATGCATGGTGGTGCACATCATTAATCCTAGTACTTTGGGGACAGAGATGGGTGGATCTCTGGGAGTTTGAGGCCAGCCTGGTCTACATGGTGAGGTCTAGGTCAGCCGCTGGTGGGAAAACTCATCACATAAAAGTACTTGTGTTGCAAACCTGATGACCTGAGGTCAAACCCCAGATCCTGTGGTGGAAAGAACAAACTCCCAAAGTTGTACTGTAACACACACAAACACACACACACACACACACACACACACACACACACACACACACACGTAAATAAAACAGGGATTTTTCAGAGTGTTGGGGAGTAGTGACTGTGAGATGGTCTCTAAGAGGTTGGAAGATGGTCGCATGAATAGATGAAATCCTAGATTCATTGTCTGGCAGAAGAACCTGGCAAGGGGAATAAAGCCAGCTAATTGCAAGCAGCGAAGAGCCTGGCAACAGCTCAGCTTTGCAGAACTGTGACAAACCAAGTTGATTTAGCCACACCGCCTTCTTTTTGAGTGGTTTGAGATGTACTCATCTGAGAATCATAGGACCTTCTAGTCATTGTAAAGGGACAAACTCAGTGACCCCAAGAGAACGGTTGCTCATTCAGAAACTGAAGAAAGAGAGGATTGTGCGATTCCTGGCTCCTTCCCCTGCATTCTGGGCTCCATTCCCTTCTCTCCTGACTGTGTCTCTCTTAGCCTGTCTGGCTGGCTCTGCAGCCTGATGGCTCTGGACAGGGAGGCTCCTCCCAGAGGCCCAAAGCAGGTCTGCTCAAGTCTAAGAACAGTGAGTTCCTCCAGGTACTCTCCAACAGTTCTGTGAGGTGTGGCCGCCATGCACACTGGCTATTTAAAATATCAGCCTGCAGTCAACTAGTGCTACTTTGCTTCAGCCTTTAGCCCAGCCCATCAGTGAAGAGTTTAGCTGGAGCGCCATCTCTTTTCCTCTTGTCCTACTTTCCCCTGTGGCTGAGAGAGATTTTTCCATTTCATTTTGCAGACATGTGAGGCATCTGATTCCCCCATTTCTCCCGCCCTATTTGTCCACACATCTGGAAGAGCCATGTTCACATCTGGAGACCATTCTCATCTGGAAGATTTCTTTCAACATTCTTTTCTTTGAAACTCAAGCCATGTAACCTCTAGTTCAAAAGGGCCTCTCAACTACTGGCATCTTTGCAGAGGTTCAGGAAAATGTCCTTATTTCAGCTCTCTGTGGTGGAATTTATGACTCAAACCAAACCCAGAATTATGTTTCTGATTTCTTTCTTTCTTTCTTTCTTTCTTTCTTTCTTTCTTTCTTTCTTCTCTTCTTCTTCTTCTTCTTCTTCTTCTTCTTCTTCTTCTTCTTCTTCTTCTTCTTCTTCTTCTGCTGCTTCATGTTTTAAAGGACTGAAAGTTCTGGTCTGGGTCACATATACAGGGAAGTTGGAAGCTCAGAGGTTCAGCAATTACATGGGTGAAACCAATCAGTAGGTTGGTGACCTCAAGCAAATAGGTCGTTTCCTCATCAATAAAATTGATCTTTATAATCCATGCTTTATGTTCCCAGGGAATAGTGGCTGAAGCGTGATAACTATCTAAACGTAATTGTCTCACACCCAGTGTAAGATAAGGACAGGTAGAGAAGTGGGGGAGGGGGCGGTTGGGCTGAGGTAGTCTGCATTTGCACACCCACTACCACTAGGCAGGGAAGGGCAGAAGTTTCTGGAATGCAGAAGACTGCTGAAAGCCATGTGGCCAGTCTCGCCGAGTCAATAATAAGCTATTTGATCAGTGGGGTCTCAAATGTAACATGCTCTCAAATAAACCACCCAGCAGCTGTCACAAAAGGCAGATTCTCTTCTGGTGGTCTGAGAAGGGTGGGTGTCAGCATTCCTTACCAGCCCCACTCCCCTCCTCAGTGGGGTGGGGGGAGGGGCAGTGTTAAGAGTCCTGGATCACATTTGAGTAATTCAGCATTAGAGAAACAGACTCCACCTTAAAAAAAAAAAAAAAAGAATTCCAACCTCTACCGACATGAGAGCTTGTCATTCTTCTTCCTTGTCAAGGGTAATTCTCCAGCAGGACCAGTGGAAGGACACTGGTGGGAGGGGGCTGAAATTAAATTCAGATTCCTCAAGTGCACTGGGCTCAACACTGCTCCACCTGCATGCTCTCTTGCCTCGGGGCCGGAACCGAGTGCGAAGAGGAAAGGAACTGCCCAACTTCCCCCACTGACACCCTACAGTGTCTCCCTCCTTGGGTCAGGTTTCTGCCAGGGTGAGGGATGATTGTCGTTGACCTGCAACACTCAGCCTGATGCCAGACAACACAGGGGATAATGGGAAGCTCTCTGTCCCTGAGCTATGTTGCCTAGCAACCAGGGGGTAGGGGTGGAAGGAGGGAGGCAAGGCAGAAACAGTGGTGCTGGAGAGACTGGAGTTCTGAGGACTCCTCCTCATAGGAACACATGGAAAGCTAATACATCTCCAAAGGAGGGTGCCAGTGGATGTGAGCCTGGACAGCAGGAGGCTAGAAGCATGAAAGTGTTCGTGTTTCCCCCCCCCATTTTATTATTTTTTAAGTATTAATAGTAAAAGGAGGAATAAAACCCCTAACTTCTTAGATGAGTTGGCAGAGCGAAGGGGAAAAAACTGAAGGAGTACTCAGAAACACCAAGGGAACCATTGAAAGGCATGGAGGGAAGAACTGTGTTAAAAGCTAGGACATGTCTTGAAAAGTGGCCCCAAAAATAGTTCCTAGAAAGATCTAGAAAGGTGATATGAAACACAGCCCCAGTAGGCTCCTGAGTGAGAAGGAGAGGCAGGCTGTCCAAGCTATCCAAGTCCACTACAAGCTGCCTCACCAGGATCTCCCGGGACAGGTGCCACCCAGCCATCAGGAGGTGTTGTATGGCCAACTTCTGTCCAGGGAGGCGGCTCAAGTGAGAGTTTTGATTCTTGGTATCATCTTGAGAACACCAGTTTCTACACAAGGAGCCTGTGGAGACTGTGGGAGGTGCCTCTGATGTGACCCTCCAGTTGCCTGCCATCCCCACACCCCAACAGCTACTGTTCATTGCCACAGATGGAACCAAGCTGTCCCAGGTGCTCTGTAGTCCCCTCCCCAGCAAAGGAAATACCAGTCTGTTTGTGGAACCCAATGCCTGTCAGAGTTTCTCAACCCCGCCTTTCCTGAGTTGTCCCAAGACCAACCAAACTACGATGGATCTAGCCACAAAAACACACTGTTCTTGGCCAAGCCACAGATTTTCTTCTGTTTTGTACATTGATAGAACTGCCTGCTTGGTTCATCTCCTGAAAACGTCTTATTTATTTATCCTTTTAAATCCCTGTTCTTGGGAAGCAGAATCAAGGGGGTCTCCAAAATTTGAGGCCAGCCTGAGTTAGTGATCTCTGGGCCAGCTTGAACTACATAGTGAGACACAGTCAAAAAAGGGGGCAGGGGTGGAGCTGGAGAGGCTGTTCAGGAGTCAAAACACCTATTGCTCTTCCTGAGGATTGGGGTTCTGTTCCCAGTACCCAAGTCAGGTGACTCCAGCACAAGGAGATCTGACACCCTCTTCTGGCCTCTTCAGGCACCCTCTCCCTGCACACCTATAACAAAAATAGTTTTGTTTTGTTGTTGTTGTTTGTTTGTTTGTTATATAGGAAGGAAGGGAAGAGATATGTATTACTTTGAAAATTTTAAACTTTTCAAAGGAATGCATACCCATGACTTTTGAGGTTTTGTTAGTTCATTTTTATTCAGAATATATAAAATGCAAAGCAACAATTTCCTGCATTCATCTTTTCCTTCCCTTTCCAACCCTGCTGAATCCCCAGTCTTTCCCTCCTGCCTCTGCCTCTCAAGTCGTGGGATGGCATGGGGCATCACTGTGCCCAGTTACTCTTCTTTTTATCAATCTTACAACACATGTCTTACATCCCAGCTCTAACGCATGCTCAGCCCACATGGAAAGTATTACTGTTTTCATTTTCCTAATGGAAATCTTTAATGACTTCATTGCCCAGACAAACGTCATGAGGATGGAAGGCAGTGCCCACACTCCCCAGCCAGTTAGGAGCACACAGGTGGCTAACTTACTATCACCACCAGGGGATTCTGTCGCCACTGTGCCCATTAACCAACAGTGGAAAATGTAAAGAAAAGAGCCCCAAAGAAAAGCAAAATTCCCACACTTAGGATCAGCCCACGGCTGTTTAGCCCCTGACCCCTAGTGCTGTACACGGGCATCTAGTGCTGTACACGGGCATCTAGTGCTGTACACGGGCATCTAGTGCTGTACACGGGCATCTAGTGCTGTACACGGGCATCTAGTGCTGTACACGGGCATCTAGTGTTCAGCTGTGAAGTTTGGGTCACAGACCGTCTAACTTTCTTTCTTCCAGTCTCAAAAATCAGGCATGCCCAACTCCAACCTCTCTCTGACAGTTCTTTCTCTTCCTCACACCTGTGGCTGTGAGAAGGACAGCCTCTCTACTTTGTAGCTGCAAGGTCTACCTACAGTCCACCTATGGCATGTGTGCTAGGCCAGACTAAAGCATGTGGTGTGGAAAATCTCCACATCCCTTTGAAAAGCTGTAGAAATCAGAAATGTCCTTTGTTCCAGAGATTTGGAGGCTCTGTCTCAGGAATCCCCCCACTCTTTACTTGATGACTGTCTTCTCCGATGCTGCTCCTGTCTGGACCTGGGGGCCCGATTTCCCCCTCTCTGGGTTTTGAAGGGAAAGCCCTCTCTCTCTCTCTCTCTCTCTCTCTCTCTCTCTCTCTCTCTCTCTCTCTCTCTCTCTTCAAGGCTCTGACATGCAGTGTCTTTGGCATGATGCTCTAACTCCAACTGTTCTCCCAGTCCTGCCCACCTCCCTCCATGGTCACGAGACTCTGCCCAAGTGAAGCCCATTCTGAAGAGCAATTTTCTATCAGCTCTTTCCTCCGGCCCACTGCGCTGACCTACATTCCTTTACAACACTAATGACTCACGGTGCCTTGCACAAACGGCCTGTCTCAGGATAGACAATACGCACTGCAAAATTTACTATGGAAGACAGTAAGAGGCCTGCTCGTCCCCCCAGACATGGGCCCACACAGGAGTCCTAAGACAATAAGACCAAGTTACTTCCACAAAAAATGCCAGGTCCCTTCAGAAGCGAGATTCCTTCTCTGAGAACCTACCCACCCCATTTTTGCTGTGAATTTCAATACACTGTCCCTTTGCCTGCTCTGGTCCTGGTGAGTTTTTGTTACCAAACCTAATTCTTAATTCCTGCCAACTTCACCCTACTCTGGCACTCACTTAAGCATGACTGTTGCCATCTTGCGTGACCCAGGATTGGACAGAGGAGAGAATCCACCCCGCCCCCACAGATAAGGTCTGAAATGGTGGCTTGAAATACAGCGGTGGGGCAGGTGACAGCTCAAAGGTGAAATTACAAAGAACACTGTCATTGCTCCCATTCTTCTTCTTCCACATGAGGGCACCAAGCACCCCCACCCGGTTTTCTGTTTCCCCCATATTCTTATTCTGTGGATCAGCCTTCCCCAGGTCACCACACAGACAGACACGGGGCCCTGTCTTCTTCATTCCCTTACACATCCCCGAAGACTTTAATCCTGGGTCTTCCAGGATTTTACCCAGACCACAGAGTGGTCCTAAGTCCTTTCTAGATTCCTTGTCCTCAATCCGATGGCCAGATGGCCATTGAACAAAGAAAGCTACCAAACTTATACAGCGGACTAAGTAACACACTAAGGCTTATCAAAAAAAAAAGTTAAAAAGCCAGACCTGGTGGTACATGTGTGTTTGCTCAGCACTTTGGAGTTGGAGGCTGTGAGGATCAGGAGCTGAAGGTCAGCTTGGTCTACGTGAGAAAATAATACACAAGGAGGAAGAGAAGGTATAATCTGGGCCTGGTGGCACATGCCTGTAACCCCAGCACACAGAAGGCTGAGACGGGAGTATGGCCACCAGTTCAAGACCAACTTGGGCTACATAGCCAATGTCAGACCAGACAGAAATACATAGCAAGACCTTGTCATCAAAAGTCTAAAAAAGAGTGGGGCAATGGTGGCACATGCTTTTAATCCCAGCACTCTGGAGACAGAGACGGGCAGATCTCTGAGTTCAAGGACAGCCTGGTCTACAGAGCAAGTTCCAGGATGGGTTACACAGAGAAACCTTGTCTCAAAAAAAAAAAAATTAAAAACAACAAGCAAACAAAAAACAAAGAAGGAAGAGGGTAGGGAAGGTGAAAGAAACAAGCTAACAAGTTAAAGCCCATCCTTGAAAGTCAATGAACATGTGTTTGTGGGTCACTTCTTCAGTGACACCTTGTCATGACACTTTCAGATACATTTATTTGTCTTCATGTAGACTTCAGAAATTTTAAGGCCCATTTTGCATATTTTCAGAGGAAAAAAAATGGAGGCTCTTGCTCAGACATCAAAGGCAGGTTGAGTGTAATGCCTGGTAGGCAGCAAATCTATGTTTTTGAATTCAAACCAAACTCATGGCCCTTTTGTGACATCTGAGTCACATTAAAGAGAATCCATCCCACTGGGAAATCCAGAGCACTATGTTCTGAAATACATCCCTCAAAGGCTTTTCAAGGTGACAGTCCACATGAGAAAAGCTCAGAGTGTCTGCGTTCTCCACCTGGTCTATGGAAGGGAGCTGCTGAATGGTGAGGCTCTCTAAGGGAAGGAAGTCTTGGGGCTGGAGAGATGCTCAGCTGTTAAAGGCACTGGCTGCTCTTGCAAAGGACCTGGTTTCTGTTCCTGGCACATAGCAGCTCTGGCCTAAGAGGGTACCTGTATTCATGTGCACTACCTTCACACAGACAGACACACATACACATAATTTTAAGATGATAAGAATAAATTTTTTAGCAAAGATAAAAGATAAAGGAATTTGTGTAATCCAGTTTGGAAGATAGGACAGCTGTACATTGACAGAATTAGCATATTCTCCCCAGATTACTTAGACATTCTTCCTGCTGTGTAATGATTTTTTTTCTCTCTGTCTAGCAGAGAAGGAGCAAGTCTGCTAAACGTGGCAGGGTGGATTCAACCCAAAACATATTTTCCTTGGTAGGGAGGTCAGGCACCAACCTATGTCATTCATGTAGATCCCCACCTGGGCCCCTGATTTTTCATTCATGTAGACCCTCTTCTTGACACCTGATTTTTCATTCACAAAGATCCCCACCTTGGCCCCTGATTTTAGTAGCTCTGAACCATCTGAAAGCAGCAATACTGTGCTTGTGATAACTTTATTGCACTCACATAAAAAAGGGTCAGGGCAGCCTGTAGAACAACAAACCATTGCCCAACCCTAGACTCTCCCAGAGAACCACTGCAGAGTCAGTTCTCACCTTTCCTCCCGGGTTCCCATACTCTGTGACAGGCAGGAGCCAGAAAGCGCCTGAGTCATGAGTCACATGACTGAAAGTGCACACAGGGCTTCTCTCCACACTTGGCAGGGCTGTGTGAAACTGTCCTGCAAACAGAGAAGTGCTCAGCAGGTACAGGTGTGTGTCACAAAGCCTCTCGGGGCTGCTGTCCAGCCATCCAAGATTAAGCACATGTTTGGTAACCATTCCTGAGCATTGCAGATGGCTACAGAAGTTACTGCGGTTTCTAGCAGGGTCTGCCAGACGCTGTGGTTCCAGAGGACTTCCAGTTTCCATGGTCAGATGGGAAGAGAATATTTGCAGCGGCTCTTTTTAAACTCTCTGGCTGTATTTAGGTTCCAGTTAGTCAGGCTAGCTGGCTAATTGTTGACTCGTTGGTTATTTGGTTAGCCAGCTAGTTACCTGAGTATTCAGCTAGTTAAATGCCACAGAACATAATCTACCCTGGAGAAAATGGCATCCTTTCACAGACCTCTTCATTCTAGAAGAAGAGTTTTTTCCAGGAAGAAATTGCTCTTGCTACGTCCGCAATTTCTGTTTGTTTGTTTGTTTGTTTTAAGAATGATGTACCCTTGAGGGAGGAAAAGGAAGGAGGGATGATGTAATTATAATCTCAAAAAGTAATTTAAAAAAAAAAAAGGGTAGACTCGGAGATGATGCAAGGTGGCCAGACTTGCAGGAGCATCCAGTGCAGTAACCACATCTTTTTTCCAGGAAAGGAGAACCAAGCCCAAGAGATGAGGTGACCTGGCCAAGGACACATGTCTGGTCAGTGCCCTTTGCCTCGGGGTGGGCCTGCCAGCGATCACAGTGAATCGGAAGGAAGCTGGCTGTTTCCCTGTTCATTCAAGACATGAAGTTTGCTCAAGATCGGCGAATATAGTTTTAGACATTTCTCTTTCCTGTCTCCATCCCAGTCCCCAACACACACAGTGCCTGTGACAGTGCCTGCTGCTGCTGTTTATAGATACCACTTATTCTTCCAGCAGAAGTGTGGTTGATAATGAAAAACCTAATTCATACACATTCACTTAAAAAAATAAGTTAAAAATGTATGTTTGAAAACCCCCCCAAAAAAATAGATTTGGCTTCCTGACTCATAGCAGGCACAGGAAGTGGCGCCAGCTGCTGGCAAACACTGGCTTCTTGCCACTCTGGTTCTGCCATGCAATCGTTTCTCCATTTTATCTAATCCCACAGTTCACTGTTTTCATGGCTAAAGTGCATCCCTCAGGCCTCGCCACCTCCCCCGTCACCAAAGCAGAACAGTCAGATGCAGACAGTGTGACGTGCATGCAAGAATCTGGCTTTCAAACCAAAGACCTAAGTGTGACTTGGTTGCAAAATCATCTCACCCAAGGCATTTGATTGATTGGTGGCTTCAAAGGGAGGCCAATGCTTCCACCGAACCCTGAGAATGAATGAGATCATACTCGGGGGAAGCCCTTGTGACATTGCCATGGGAGTAAATGTGAGGATGCTCAGGCCTGACCAGGCAGCTGAGTTGTCAGCCCACTGGGAAGGCTGCCAGCAGCTTGGCGGGGCCAGAGGCAGGGCTGGAGATTGGAACTGTGGCCTGCCCCACCTGTGTACACAGGAAAGCTCCTCTTCCCACAGCCCTAAGAGGGGGCACCACCGGGGCAGATCACCGCTAGGGCCAGCTGTGTGCACAATCCTGGAATGCTCCCTGCCCATTCCTGAAGCTTCTTTCTCCACCCCCCCACCCCCACCCCGTTTCCTGGACTAATGTGGCAATTTAAGGAGGCCATGTCACTTCTTTCTGGCAGACAGCTAATTGCTCAAGGGCAGCAACTCATTCTTTTTCCCAGCTTAAGCTTGAGCAAAAGGAGAGTACTGGAAAGCCTGTTCTCGCACTTTCTTCCAGCACTCTGTCTCCCGCTCACACTTGAGAGGCCTTACAGGAAACAATTGGCTTGCAGCTGACACCAGCACCTCGCCTTCCTTCTCCATCTCCAAAGACTTCATCTCCCCCAGCAGGGGAGCATCTTCCCGTGTTCATGGCAAACACACACCTCACCACGCCCTGCCCACTCTCCTCATCTCAACCAACAGCTCATTTTATTTCTCCTCCTACCAGACTTCTGCTGTCCTCTGACCGTCTTGATTCTTCCTGGACTATCTGCTACTCATTCTGCTCACAATGTCATTGTCCTTCCATTGCTGCACACCCTAGGTCAGCAGGGCCAGTCTGTGTTCTGGAGAGGCTTCACTGCAAAGGTCGCCAAGGAATTGTGGAAAGGTTGGTGCCTGCTTTTTGCTCTGTATTCTTCCTCTGCAGTATCGGTGTTGCCAAGCAGCGGAGTCTACTTCTGGGGCTTCTGGGGCAGTGCAACCCTCCTGCCTCCATCTTGCCCTCCGTTCCCACATCCCAGCAGCCAATCAGCTCCTTTTCCCTAACTGCCCCTGGACACAGAATGTTCAACACTCTATCCCCAATGTTATCCCTGCTTTGTGTGTGTGTGTGTGTGTGTGTGTGTTTGTGTGTGTGTGTGTGTATGTATGCACACATGTGTGATGGTGCCCTCAGAAGCCAGAGGCATCAGATTCCCCCTGGAGCTGGAGTTACTGGCAGCTGTGAGCCACTCAGTGTGGGTGTTGGGAACTGAACTCAGGTCCTCTACAAGAGCCGTACATGCTCTTAACTGCTGCGCCATCTCTCCAGCCCACACATCTGCTTTCTTAACTAAGCAGTTGTTTCACTTGGAAAATGTGTCTAAACCTTATTCTCCCTCCCTTGTACAATTACTCTCAATAGACAATGTTCATGGGATCGTGTCCTGCTCTAGGTTGTTATAGTGACCCAATTATCTAAATTTAAATCTGTAGTCTTTCTGGGTTCTCTATTTCTAGTGTATGGTAAGCCTTTTCTCTTCATTGATTATTTAAGCCCAAAGCTTGGGAACATTCCTAACTCCCCAGCCTCTTTTCCCTATGTATAACCAATCCTAACTCCCCAGCCTCTTTTCCCTATGTATAACCAATCGCCAAGGCAGTTCTTTCTAAAAAAATCTTTCACAATCGCCTTTCCTCCTATACCCACCATATTCCCACTGATGTTATCCTACCTAGTTCAGATCCATCATTTTGTCGTCCTCCATCAAATAAATACGTTTTATGTTCATACATCCTCCACTCTGGGTTTTGAGCCACAGACATGTTCCACCATGACAACTCGCAGCCTTTAGAAGAGACCAGCATTGCTCAAGAAAACACTGATGAATATGTAATTACAAGCAGAAGTGAGCAAGAGGAAGACAAAACACAATTAGAGAAAGAAAGTGTGGAGCAGGAATAGTGTCTCAGGCCTGCACCCCAGCCCGAGTTACAAACATAGTGAGCTCTAGCATAGCTTGGATTATAGAGTGGGAGCCTGCTTAAAAAAAAAGGGGGGGGGGTTGGGTGGGAATTGACTGAATAAATAGAAATGGTTGCTGGGGTAAGAGAGGGGTCACAATTGCTAACACATAGCCTAATAGCCTATTTGGTGAAAAAGAACATAAGAGATGGCAGGACACTCAAAAACCTGGAAGGAGCCATTGAGGTTGGCGCTGGGAAGGCATGGGAAAAGGCTGGAGAAGAAAGTGGGCTGGGCCAGCCTGGCTGACCAAAGGATGTGACTTGCCCAGGTTATACCCTGAGACCCATGAGGAGCCTTGCTGTGACTGCCAGCAGCCTTTGCTTGAGCCTCTGACTCTCTAACTCTCCACCTCCTCTCACTCACCACAGGCTCCTCTAGACACTTCACCCAACACCACCTTCAGCAACCTTTTCACCTCAGCCAATGGATCTACACTGTGGTCCTGGGCTCTTCACCGCCCCAGTTCTTCCCACCTTCCCTGCTGCAACCTGCTGGGCCTCCCTATCCCCCCTTCCAGGGCCATGTGGAAAGCTCTCGGCCACTCACCTAAAATAACCGCCTAGACCCTGGAGTTATACCAGAACTGAGGGGGGGGGGGTTTCAGAGCTGAAAAGACCCCCCCCAGGATTCTGGGTTTCAGAAAATCGTTTTACTTTGGAAACCTCAGATATCTAACTCTTAGAATGGATAAAATCATTGTTCTTGTAAAGCTGTTGGAGAATTAGGTTTGAACATAATTTTTAAGTAACTCAAAGACTGTCTAGTAGCTAGTAAATATAGATTACTTGTAATCCTTCTGCCTTCTCCTCCTTTTCTTACTGTCCTAAGGAAATGGCAAGGTTTTTAGAAGAAAGGGCCTATGTACCTTTTATCTTTGTATTTATACCCTTCTAATTGGTTGCTGACAGAAAAAGTATCTAGTCAATAATGCTAAATGATTCAAGATGTTAAATATTGAAAAATGTTGAAGAATTATTTAGTTGAATGGAATAAAACATTTAAAATATCAAGTTATATTTTAAAAAATAAGTCATTTCAGTGTGTCAAAAAGAAATTTTCTTTCAAAGACAGGATATCATATAGCCCAGGCTGGCCTCAAACTTGCTTTGGAGCTCAGGCTGGCCCTAAACACCTTATCAACCTATCTTCAGTTCCCAAGTGCTAAGCTAACGGGTCTGTACCACCACATGGAGCTTTAAATTTCTTTTTTAAATTAACACACTTTATTAAAAGACTTGAGGGGGGAATCTTCATTGCTGCAAACTAGCTCAAGTTTAGCTCATATTGTTCACACTGATTAAATTATCAAAAAAAAATTTCTTGATGATAGTCAACATTGGCAAACCTATGATTCCATGAACACATATGCTGCCAGTAAGAGTGCAAATTACTAGTAACACTCAGGAAAACCCTTTTGCAGTCGTATAAAAAACCTCTATAATTTTGTACGTAGTAATTAGCTGAGCCTCTAGGGATGCAGCAGAAACAAAGACAGGAATGTAATGAAGGTTTGTATTCTGAGAAGGTATTTGCTACACTGTTTATAACAGCAACAAAGGAAAAGAAAGAAATGACATAATCACCCAGTAGCAGGAGAATGAGTCGTAAATTAGAGGCTAGGATTTATCCACAAGAGGGATCATGCAGTCATTTACTTACGTGTTTCTAAGGAATTCTAAGGCATTGAAAACCCTCTGTGATGTGGCGCTAAGTGGTCACATACCATGCAGGCCTCTACTGCTACAGTGTCATGCCAGCTATGGACATACACACAGGGTTCCTTTCTCCAATACAGTCAACATCCAAGATATTGAGGATCGAGGGAAGGAGTTTGTGAGTGGCATTCTCTCTCTCTCTCTCTCTCTCTCTCTCTCTCTCTCTCTCTCTCTCACACACACACACACACACACACACACACACACACACACAATAAATAAAATACAGCAATTAAGAAAGACATTCAGACTGTGACATACAAGCCTAATATGATCTGACTGTTAAAGCCTTGCTAGAGGCCATTAAAGAAAGTGACCAACAATTCAAACATTTTCACAAAAGTGTTCCTCATTATGATAGCGCTGCAAAAATCAAATGGAGAAAAAGATGTTTTGAGCTTCCTTTTCTTTGGAAAAAAAAATCACCCCTCCCACTCTACCCTAAGTCTTTATTGATTGATATTTTCTTGTAAGATGGTGTACACATACAAGCTCTACTTTATTTTTTATAGAAATGGTTATGCAATCAATGGGTGAATATGTCCCCTGTCTCCTGCTATAGAAGGAAACAGAACTTGAGGGAGAATTGAACCACTGAGACCTCTGGCTCCAGAGACCAAGCACCCTGACTGGTTTCTGGTAGCTGAGTAAGTCTCCTAATGTTAACACAAAGAATTCGTGAATAATCCCTAAGGGGGCACACCTGTCCTCTGGGACTTGCCTGAGGTGTCTGAGGCAGAGGTGGTTGTGTCAGACTCCTCAACAGAGACACTGACATCCAAGACTTCCGGATGACATTCCCCAAAGTCATAAATGAAAGGCCTGTTGATGAGGCGTTGACCTGATGCCAGCTCTGCCAGAATTTGTTTGCCCCTGGGATGTCTACTAAAACATGAGATAAGACTTCAGACTCAGCAAAGCGGGGTGTGTGCGTGAATGTGTGTGTCCTGGGATGCTAGAGAAATGAGACCTCCTGGAGCTGGTGTCACACCTGTGTGACCTGCCTGGTGAGGAGGCTGGAAATCCCACTCAGATGGTCTGTAAGGGCAGCGTGAGCTTTTAACCCCTGGCCCTCACTCCACTCCTCCCCACCTTTTCTGTGCTTAGCAATGGTGGATACTATCCCAAACATAGACAGGATCTCTGAGTCTGCATTGTGTCCTTGGAGAATCTCATCATGTACCTTAGTCATGGGGCAGGAGAAATTTTCCTGGTAAGAGCCCAGTCTGGACTCACTAGACTTCTTGCCTTACGTGTGGAGCCTCTTTTCCTCCCCAGAACTCCTCAGCTCCTCTGTGGGACTCTGAGGTTTTGTCCTCAAGCTGTGTCCACAGTAGCACTTGAATCATGACCATAGCAGAGACCAGGGATGGATTTTTTTTAAAACGTAATTTCTTTATTGATTCTTTGGGAATTTCACATCATGCTGCCTAATTCTGCTCACCTTCCAGTCCCGCCCCCCCCCATATCTTCCCCTCACCCCTGCAGCGCCCCCAAAGAAATTTTTGAAAAATCAAACCAAACCAAAAGCAAACAAACAAAAACATGAACCAAATGAAACATAAACAAAAAAAAAAAGACCTCTTGGCTTCTCCATCTTTCCCACGTCTCCAACACCTCTTCATCCTTCCTGGTGACATTAGAGTGGTGACCGACAGAATCTTGACAGAGGCCGTAAGAGCCGTCTGTGTTTAGAGCCAGGACCTCCTGTGCTTCCTCTCTTATTAAGAACTTCAGAAATGGGCTGGGTGTGGTGGCAATGCATTTATTCATTCATTCAGTCAGTCAGTCAGTCAGCCAGTCAGTCAGTCAGTCAATCATTTGTTTTTTAGAGACAGGGTTTCTCTGTACAGCCTTGGCTGTCTTGGAACTTGCTCTGTAGACCAGGCTGGCCACAAACTCATGCCTTTAAAGCACTCCCATCAGAGAATCTCAGAAACAGCACAGTGTCACCTCAGGAGTGAATCCATGGCATCTTTAGGAGCTTCCACCCTGTCACTGTCCATGTTTTCAAATGGATGATATGGAGAGAGCTTTTAAAGACCCTTTCTGCTTTTTTTTTTTTTGAGAAGTTTTCACAGGTCTGGGCTGTCTTCTAGAAGGTTCTGTAGATTCAGAACCTCCTGGTGGCCCTTGGTGTGGAAGGCCAGCAGCTGCCTAGCACAGTTCTCAACAGTGAGGCCGTCTCATATGTCCCAGCGTAGACTGTGCACGAGTGGGATCTGGCTCTGCTGTGGTCTTGTAGGAATGATAGGGCCCATGATATGAACATTCTGGATGACAGCTGTGTCACCTGAACTACTGAGGGACTCAAAGATCAGTGTGACTGAGCAAATGTGACTAGGAAAAGAGGAATAAAGTATACCTGGAAGCAGACTAGCATCAACAGCGCACACACCATTGGTGAGAGCCTTCTCTGTACATAAGGTAATAGCTGGTGGGTATTCTCCAGGATCTTTGTCAAAGCCTCCCACTCCAAGGAAAGTCCTTCTTGATCCTTTAATCCTCTAGAGACACCCTCACAGACACTCCTAGAGGTGTTTCTTCTAGGTGATTTTAAATCTAGAAAGTTAACAACCAACCAACAGAGAGCAGGCATCATCTTGTTCTAACTCTTATCTTCCATACCAATTAGGATCTCTGGGCAAGAGTTCAGCATGGAGTCTAGCAGATCTGTGTCTATTCCTTCAATGCCCTTGGCTCCCTCACCTTTCTTGGGCTACAGTGTTCTAGAAATTCTCCAGGGCCCCCGGAGCATCCTAATTCTTGTTAGAGAGGAAACTCCATGGGGTCATAAAGATGATGGTTTGCTTGTCCATTTGGACAGTGGACAGATACTCCTGCTCTGAGTCTTCACAAAAAAACAGAAGCCTTGAATATCATCTGTAGAAAATGGGATAAATTCTTTCCTGCTTTTTTTTTTTTAATCCCAAGCATCCCAGCCAACATCCCCCTCCCCATAGTTTCATGGCCTTCTTCAACCTCTGGGGATGGGCTAGGCTCACGGCAGTTTAGGAGCCCTGGAGCTATTGCTGGAGAAGGGGCTCTTCCTCCTGGAAGACTCTACCTCAGTGATTAGTAGCAGAGATGATGGCCACTGGAGGACACAAGCCAAGCTGAACAGTTTAGCCACATGGAAAATATATACATGAGTGCAAAGTGAATCAACAGGGCTAAGGCCGTATTGCAAATAATGAGCTCAGCCACACATGGTGTCCCTGTGCTAGTCTACAGTAAGCGGGGCTTGGGCACTGGCCCTTGAAGCAACAAGTTCGCAACGCCAAGTGTATGGTGATGTCAGGACCAGGGCTGTGTTCCTCGGGAGTGGAGAAGTAGCCTGGCAGGATGCTTCCCACAGCTGGCAGAGCTAAAGCAGACAGCTCTGCTTCCTGCGGTGGCTATCTTTGCCTGAGTGGAGCTTCGAAGATGAAAACCAGAGAGAGTCTGAACCCTCTGGAAAACAGCAAAGTTGTTCATCATGCCCATCGTCTATGGAAACTCCTGAATTAGCCCCTTTATGCATGCCTCCATGTCTTCCTCAAGGGCTGGCTAACCCCCGACTCCCTGAGTGATAGCAGGATTAGACAAACGTCACATAATCATGGGGGTGGGGGGGGGGCAGGAAGGTCAGATAGCCACTAAGATGAAGCCTGCTCTGTGAGGTCAACCTGAGTGAGGTCAACCTGAAGTCCGTACAGTGGCACTGAAGCCCAGCCATCTTCCATTAGCAACAGACAGAAGACACAGTAAGTGTGACCAGAGAGGATGACCTGGGGCAGCCAAGTGAATCCTGCACAGTTATTAGCTTCCAGCTACTCCATAGGCAACTGAGACTACAGCTGGACTCACTATCCCTGTCTTCACGGCTTAGAGGACCAGGACACAATCCTCTTTTTATCTTCCTTGGTGTCAGACAAGGGGACATTCTCTGTCCCAGATAACAGGAGGTTAGATGTGCTAATTAGGGAGAGGTTGGGACTCCGGGGTGTCGAAGTCCTACAAGCACTGAGAAATGGCCCCTCTAATTCACCCCTCCATAGAGGTCTTCAGAACTCTCTGACTGGGCTTCTAGAACAAATGAGGAACATGGCTATGTCTGGACGGAAGGCTGAAGTGTAAGAAGATGCTCTCATAATTTGAAATTACTCAGTTGGTAGAGTGCCCACCTTGAGTGCATGGATCCCCAGCATCACATAAACCAGGGATGCTGACATTTGCTTGCAGTCCCAGCTCTCAGGATGTGGGCAGCAAAAGCAAAGGTTCAAGGTGATCATTGACTACACAGGGAGTTTGAGGTCAGTCAGAGCTACATGAGACCCTAACCTCATCATCATCATCATCATCAATAAAATTACTTGAAAATATAGCACTAAAAAATTACCAAATTTTAGCTTAAAAAAAAAAAAACTTATGAGGGACTGGAGAGATGGCTCAAAGGTTAAGAGCACTGACAGCTCTTCCAGAGGTCCTGAGTTCAATTCCCAGCAACCACCATGTTGGCTCACAACCATCTGTTATGAGATCTGGTGCCCTCTTCTGGTGTGCAGATATACATGGAAGCAGAATGTTGTATACATAATAAATAAATAAAATCTTTAAAAAAAAGTTACTTTATAAAAAAAAACTTATGAAAGGTAATGTTTTTCTGTATCTTTCATGTTCATTTTAAATATTCAAATAATACCTTTTCTTGTTTCTATGAATGTCTATTGCATTTCATTTGCTTTTTTTGGCTTTTCTGATTGTCTCATCAAATTATTTAAACTTTTTCCATCCTGCTCTCTGGTGTCCTGGTAAGGTTTCTGCTTCTGATATTATTTCAAAGTTGTTCTCAACCCTGCCAAGCTCACTTGCTATTCCACCCTCTGCTGCTTTCTCGTCCTCAGCAGTTTTTACCTCTGTCATTGGATGTGTTCTGTGTTCTCACGGAACAAGCAGTTCTCCTGGGCTTCCTTGGAGAGATGATGCAGCGAGAAGAACCCTTGCTTGCTACCTGGGCAAAAGGACCTGAGTTCAGATCCCAAGACTCATATGAAAATCAAGGTCTAACCCCAGTGCTGTGGGTATAGGGATGCAGGGGTGTGGGAGCGGGGAGGGGGTGTGCAGAGGGGCAGAGGCAGAAGGATCCCTAGGGCTAGATGGCTGCAGTCTAACTCCAGGTTCAGCGAGAGACCCGTGCCAAAGGAATGTAGTGAAGAGTCACAGAACAGGACAACAGATGTCCTCCACCCTCCCTGTGCCCGCCCATGAGCATAAACCACACAAACACCATACCCACACACAAACTAAATAAATAAGCAAGAAAAATAAATAAGAGAAAAAAAAACACCGAACGAAGAAGAAAAAGCCGCGAGAAAAGATCCCCAGGTGACAGCTTATTAAATATTCAGCTGCTCAGGCAATCCAGACGCAAGTCTACAGATACTGAAAGCAAATCCCCCAAACATCTGCTCAGGAACCCTTCCGGGCCACCCACAGAAAGCTAAGGATTGTGTTGCTTCTTGGAGTGGGAGTGGAGAGCTATGAATAATAACTTTTTAATTCAGGAAGTGGAAAAGCAAAATACAGAAATTAAGATTTGAGGTAGAATTAATGATCCATTGTGTTCAGTGTGCATTGTGTGTGACCGTGGAGAGCCCTACAGGTTAGCTGTGGTTGTCTGGCAGAGTTATATCCTGCACCGCTTTGTGGGGCACAGGGCGGGGGGAGCTTGTGGGAAGGGGACAGTCAGTCTTAAAATATTAACATTCTACACATGTGCTCCAGAGATTAGAAGGTGGGGAAGAAAACAGAGCTGAGAGGATAGGGAAGAATAAAGCAGGAGAGAAAGCAGGGAAGGACTCACTTCAGCGCATTTAATATTTAGAATAAATTTGCCAGAGGGGAAAATGAGAAGATATCGGTTATAACTTAAATTTAGAAGATAACTATTAGTTGAAAAAGAGGCCATAAGACAAGAGCAACTAGATCGCTACAGAAGGAGAATTCCTTGGCATCCGCATGCCCACAGAGAAATAACACTTTCAACTCATGGAGCAGGAGCTTGCACCACGATGGAGACCAAGCCAAGCTAGGCTCTCCCAACAAGTCCAACTTAAGGGAGGGTGAGAACAAATCCAGAGCTCATCTGGGACTATTTTTGTGGTTTGTTGTTGTTGTTTGTTTGTTTGTTTGTTTGTTTTGTCTCTTTGTAATTTTCTCTCTCTAATTCTCTCTCTCCCTCTCCCCCCTCTCTGTCACACACACACACACACACACACACACACACACACACACACACACACACACCACAGAGTTGAGGACCAAGCCCAGAGCCTTTGCCAGGTAAGCATTCTACCACTGAGCTAAATGACCAGCTTCTAGAGCTCCTTCCTGGGATTCAAGAGCTCACTGAGAATCCAGCACTGAATTTGATCTGTGTTATCCTAAACTCATCTGGTAGCCTCCGGGCAAGATTCCCTGTTCTCTCATTCACTACTGAAGGAAGTCCTGGGTAATGCCCTTAGGACGGCCACCAGGGCCAGTCAAAGCGTTATTAGCACCCTCTCCCTCATAAGAAAGAGCAGATTTGCTGGAGTCAAGTGGAAACCCTGGCTGGTGTCTGGGGCAGAAGAACAGAGAAAGTGAGTCGGGAGGAAACCTAGGGAGCCCAGGTTTGGCAAGCTGGCTTCTAGCCATGCACAGCCCACACATGAGAGATCCCCGTGTCGTGGGTCCATTTTCTCAGCCTCCACAGGATGAAAGCATCACCTACACATGCCAGGAACCTACCAACAGCTAAGACTCCTGAACATTCCAGAGAAATTGAATGGGATGGTAAGCAATTTGATTTGTAATCAACAGGGTTTGTTTGGTTTGGTTTGGTTTTTGTCTCTTTGTTTTTCTTCATGCATGGGCACTGATCTATGTCACTGGAGACCCTCCCTCTCCTCTATCTAACTCCTCCTATCCTAAATTCATAAGCTCTTCTTAATTGTTACTACACACACTCTATGTTTATGTATGTATACATAACCTACTAAGTCCATTTAGCCATGCTTGAATGTGTACGTGTCCAGTGCTAACCGCTTGGGACTGGACAACCTATGTGGAAGTTTGTCCCTAAAAGCAACTGTTTTTCCCTCTTTCAGTAGCCATTGACCATCTGTAGCTCTTCCTCTAGGAGTAGAACCATATGGAATTTGCCCTGTCTGCATTGGCATGTCTACTAACATTGTCATTTTACTGGTCTTGTTCAGGTAAGTGATTTATAAAGGGATGAATTACCTCACACGGCTGAGCTACATGAGCGTGGACACTTCTTGAAAGACCCTTGGAGATGATGATGTATCGTACTCTGAAAGTTGAATGGTAACACACAGTCAACTAAAGACATTTCCTAAATGGCAGGAACCTCACTTATAACTGCTGAGCTCACAGGCTGCCTGTGAGAGAATCCTAAGCAACGGAAGCCAGGAAGCGGTCTGATGTTCACAGTGGCCCTCGAGCTGGCCTCTAGGGCTGCAGAGTGCTGTGTTTCCAAAGCCATCAGCATGGGAGGGAGAGGTGGCCGAAAGGGCAGGGAGCTAAAGGATCACAGACATCTGCTTACCACACCCTCATCTCCATCCTGTCTGAAACCACACCCCTGGGGCTGGCCTGAGGCAAAGCCAGACGCCACACAGCCACTCGAGCTGGGGCGGGGTGTGAAGCTCTTCTCCCCAGACTCACCCAGCGTGTCTATCCTGGGTTTGTTTTCTCCTTCTCTTTGTTAATTTTGCAGCATTCCTCCCAGCACACAAAATAAAGCTGTGAAGAGATAAAGCCATGTTGACTTCACAAGGGAGGCAAAACAAAACAAAAAAAACCAAAGAACTCTGAGTCTTACCAGCTTCCCCCTCACATCTGTGTTTCTTCCTGTCAACTAAATGCCAACAGAAACACGGAGTCTCCAAATTTTTCCTCAAGAGGGCCAGTGAGATAGCTCGGCAAGTGAGGGGGCTTGCCACCAAGCCCGGTGACCCGAGTTCAATCCCTAGGATACCCGTGGTGGAAGGGAAGTGTGTAAACTAATGATTTGGCTGCTCTGTGGTCCGGTTTAGGGTAAAGTTTTTAATTGTAGGTATGAGTGAGAACAGCCAGGGGCATCTGAAAGGGTCCAGAGCAGAGAGAGAAAGTAGTAGATTGAACAGGGCCAGCGGACTGGACCTGGCCAGGAGAAAAACAGGAGCAGAGGAGAGAGATGAAGAAAAACAGAAGCAAAATCATGAGAGAGGGAGAGTGGGCAGAAGATGGGGTGGTGAGTAGAGAGCAGGCGGCCAGAGATGGGAGGGGAAAGACAGAGGGGGAGAGGAGACACAGACAGCATGGCCGAATATCAGGGTATAAGGAGAATGAGTAGCTGACGGTAAGAAGGCCTGTGAGCTGAGGAAGTTGAAGAGGTGAGAAGAGCTACGATGACAGCTAGCGTGGACTTTGAAATGTGCTCCTCAATACTGAGGGATCCCAGGGGCCAGCATACGTTAGGTGTTTGTTTGGAACCTCCAGCCCTCCCCACATGATCGGGAAAGCCCCATTCTCTCTCTCTCTCTCTCTCTCTCTCTCTCTCTCTCTCTCTCTCTCTCTCTCTCTCTCTCCAAACACTGCCCAATCAGAGAGTCTCCCAACAAAGGAAAGGTGCCAAAAAAGCACATTTCCACATTCTGGATGACTACTGCAGCCTCCTTCCCTAAAGTTACCAGCCACCCAAGTCCCCACCGAACCCAGCTTTCGGCAGAGGCATTATCACTCCATGCCTACAACCTATAAAGTCTCCCTGCTTTTGTTTGTGGGTACAGCTTCTGGGACTGGAGGACTCCCCCCCCCCCCCCGCCACCTCTGGAGAGTTGCTTTGCTCAAATAAACCTGTTTTGTTGTTGTTTGGTTGATTTTACTTTTTCAATTGGCTTGGTCTGGCTTACTGCATTGGCAGAGAAATCTATTATGAAGGTGGTGCCAGAAAACCTATTTATATGGGCACCACAGGGAGTCATTTGTCCCTTCTGACTTTGGGAATTTGGAGAAATGGAGTTTCCTTTGGACCTGACAAAAGACCTAACTCCCAAAGACATCTTTCGGCCTCTAAACACACACACACACACACACACACACACACCCCATGCCAGGGATGGTGACACACACCTTTAACCCTAACACCCAGAAGGCAGAAACAGGTGGATCTCTGTGAGTTTGAGGCCAGCTAGTCTACAAATCGAGTTCCAGAACAGCCAAGGCCATTACCCAGAGAAACCATGTCTTGAAAAACAGAACGTAAATTTAAAAAAAAAAAATTAAATATACATCAATTTGACTGATAGTCCCAGAATTCTAAGAGTCTGTGAGAGTTCTGAGTTAATAAATACGAATAAGCCATATCGAGCTTTCGACAATCTAGGCCCATAGTAAAATGGATTTTTAATATTGACTTGCTGGGTTAACATTAACTATCTGTCTTATACTCAATGCCCCAGTTCATAATGAAAGCTTCCTGCAAGGCAGTGCTAGCCAGGCTCCAACTGGTTGCAAAGAGTGTCACCCTTAATATTTTCACCCCTCCTTAGCGGCTTCACACCGAGCAATAGAACTCTGCAGTCTCCAGGATTAGGCTGTCTTGGGTCACTCCCTCTGGCGAAGACAGCTGCTCTGTAAGTGCATTCAGTGTCCCAATGGAGAAAGCCACATAGTGAGAAGCTGTGTCCACCTGACAAACAGGCAGGACCGCCTAGAGAGAAGAACCATTCCCCCAGGGAGCCTTCACTGCCAATGTCTGGTAGGTTTTTTGTTTGTTTTACATAATGGCTTTATGGAAATATAATTCGAATGCCATATGCTTCAATCACTTAAAAGGCACAATTTGGTGGCTTTTTCAGGATAGTCACAGGTACATGTTAAGTCACCAACACCCTCAAACTGAGAATATTTTCTTCATGGAAAAAGAAACCCTGTGCCTTTCGGCTATCAGCTCCTAATTTTCCCAGCTGCCACACAAAGCAACTGCTGAACAACTTCTAGATTCATCTCTGTAGATTTGTCTTTTAGAGATACTTTACAGAAGCAGATTCATACAGACTGGGTTTTTTTTTTTATTTTAAATGTACTTATTACTGTACGTGTATTCAGGGAGACGGGGCTCACCTGCCACAGTGTGATTAGGGCCAGAGGACAGCTTTGTCGGTCTGTTCTGTTCTTCCACTCTGTGGGTTCTGGGGCTAGAAATCAGGTCATCAGCCTTGTCTGGAAAGCACCTTTTCGCAGTGAGTCATCTCAATGGCCCAGAGTGTAGTTAGAATTTTCTAACTGATAGGTATTTACATTCATGTTTCCAAAGTCCATCCATGTTACAGCATGTATCAGACCTCCATTCCCTTTTATGGCTGAGTAGAATTCTGTTTCCATTGTATATAAGCACATTTTGCTTATGGATAGTTCATCCATTCATGGACATTGGGCTGCTCCCAATGTTGGGCTACTGTGAATATTGTTACTATAAACACTGGTATTCAACTTTTTATGTGGATATATATTTCCACTTCTCTTGGGTGTATAACCAGAAGCCGAAGCTGGATAATAAAGTAACTTTTATGGGCAGTCACTTGAGAAGCAAACAGTACTGCTCCTCCTCTCTGCCAGGAGTCTATGAGGGATTTTATTTTTCCATGTACCCTGTGGCACTTACTGTATTTGACTGTTCTGGAGAATCTAGGTGGGTATGATCGACATTAAGTTACTGGCTTGCATTTTCCTGATGACTTACAATGTCTACCGTCTTTTCTTGTGTTCTTCATTATTTGTGTATCTTCTTAAGAGAAATGTCTGCTCTGAGCCTTAACCCTTTGTTTAAATTGGAATTTATTATTAAACTGTAAATATTCTTTTGTTGGTGGGGGGGTTCAGAACAGGGTTTCTCTGTGTAGCCCTGGCTGCCCTAGAACTCACTAGGTAAAACAGGGTGGCCTTAAACTCACAGAGATCTGCCTGCCTCTGCCTCCTGAGTGCTGGGATTAAAGGAGTGCACCACCACCACCTGGCTTGGTAATATTCTGTATAGAGTCAAGACATAAGACTTTTACCAAATATGTGATCAGCAAAAGACATTCAAAAATTCACTTTACATATTGCCTTTTCTTATTTTTAATTACATTTAATTTTTTCTTTTCTTTTTTTTAGCTTATATATATATGTATATATTTAGATTTATATAAAAAGAGCAATAATGGCAATATGTTATGCATCAATAGCAGCAACAGTTTTCCAGGTTCTGTAGTCCTTTGAACAAAATTGTAGAGACATCCAGCACACTCCATTTTTAAAAAACAAAAAACAAACAAAAACAAAAAAACAAACAACAACAACAAAAAAGTAAAAAACAAAATCCCAGAAGACAGCACAGTTCTATGACTCTTGTGGTGCTTGGCACCATATTTTTTTTTTTAAATTAGTTTCTCAGTCATCATCTGGGAGGAAACCATTCTGAGCAACATCATTAAAAACAGCTCTGATAAAGCAGGGTCACTACTGTGTATCATAAAGCAGGTCCACATATGAGTGAGTGAGTACATATCATGTTTGTCTTTTTGTGATTGGGTTATCTCGCTCAGAATGGTTTCTTCTAGTTCCATCCATTTTTCCTGCAAATTTCAAGATTCCATTGTTTTTTTCTGCTGAGTAGTACTCCATTGTGTAAATGTACCACAATTTCTCTATCCATTCTTCAGTTGAGGGGCATCTAGGCTGCTTCCAGTTTCTGGCTATTACAAATAATGCTGCTATGAACATGGTTGAACAGATGTCCTTGTTATATGAATGTGCTTCTTTTGGGTATATGCCTAGGAGTGGAATTGCTGGATCTTGTGGTAGACTCATTCCCATTTTCTTGAGGAGTCACCATACTGATTTCCACAGTGGCTGTACAAGTTGGCACTCCCACCAGCAGTGGAGGAGTGTTCCCCTTTCTCCACATCCTCTCCAGCATAAACTGTCATTGGTATTTTTGATTTTAGCCATTCTGACAGGAGTAAGATGGTATCTCAGAGTTGTTTTGATTTGCATTTCCCTGATGGCTAAGGATGTTGAACACTTTCTTATGTGTCTTTCGGCCATTTTAGATTCCTCTATTGAGAATTGTCTATTTAGTTCTGTACCCCACTTTTTAATTGGGTTGTTTGGTGTTTGGGGGACTAGCTTCTTGAGTTCTTTGTATATTTTGGAGATCAGCCCTCTGTCAGATGTGGGGTTGGTGAATATCTTTTCCCAGTCTGTCGGCTGCTGTTTTGTCTTGCTGACTGTCTCCTTTGCCTTACAGAAGCTTCTCAGTTTCAGGAGGTTCCATTTATCAATTGTTGACCTCAGTGTCTGTGCTACTGGTGTAATGTTCAGGAAGTGGTCTCCTGTACCGATTAATTCAAGGGTATTTCCCACTTTGTCTTCTAATAGGTTCAGTGTAGCTGGATTTATGTTGAGATCTTTGATCCATTTTGACTTAAGTTTTGTGCAAGGCGATAGACTTGGGTCTAACTGTAGTCTTCTACATGTCTGCACCCAGTTATGGCATCACCATTTGTTGAAGATGTTCTCTTTGTTCCATCATTTAAATTTGGATTGTCTGTCAAAAATCAGGTGTTCATAGGTGTGTGTGGTAATATCAGGGTTTTCAATTCGATTCCATTGGTCTACCAGTCTTTTTTTGTGCCAATACCAAGTTGTTTTCAGGACTATAGCTCTGTAATAGAGCATAAAGTTAGGGATGGTGATGCCTCCAGAAGTTCCTCTATTGTACACGGCTGTTTTGGCTATCCTGGGTCTTTTGTTTCTCCATATAAAGTTGAGAATTGTTCTTTCAAGGTCTGTGAAGAATTGTGTTGGGATTTTGATGGGGATTGCATTGAATCTGTAGATTGCTTTTGGCAAGATTGCCATTTTTACTATGTTGATCCTACCTATCCAAGAGCATGGGAGATCTTTCCATTTTCTGGTATCTTCTTTAATTTCTTTCTTTAGAGACTCAAAATTCTTACTGTACAGGTCTTTCACTTTTTTGTTTAGTGTTACTCCAAGGTATTTTATGTTGTTTGTGGCAATTGTAAAGGGTGATGCTTCTCTGATTTCTTTCTCCACCAATGTGTCATCCATATACAGTAGGGCTACAGATTTTTTGAGTTAATCTTGTATCCTGCCACTTTGCTGAAGGTGTTTATCAGCTGTAGGAGTTCCCTGGTTGAGTTTTTCAGGTCACTTATGTAGACTATCATATCATCTGCAAATAGTGAGAGTTTGACTTCTTCCTTTCAGATTTGTATTCCCTTGATCTCCTTTTGTTGTCTTATTGCTCTAGCTGGAACTTCAAGGACAATATTGAAGAGGTATGGGGAGAGTGGACAGCCTTGTCTTGTACATGATTTTAGAGGAATTGCATTAAGTTTCTCTCCATTTAATTTGATGTTGGCTGTTGGCTTGCTGTATATTGCTTTTATTATGTTGAGGTATGTTCCTGTTATCCCTGATTTCTCCAGGACCTTTATCATGAAGGGATGTTGGATTTTGTCAAAGGCTTTTTCGGCATGTAGTGAGATGATCATGTGATTTTTTTTTCCTCAGTCTGTTTATATGGTGGATTATATTCATGGATTTTCGTATGTTGAACCATCCTTTCATCCCTGGGATGAAGCCTACTTGATCGGGATGGATGATTTCTCTCATGTGTTCTTGGATTCGATTTGACAATATTTTATTGAGAATTTTTGTGTCAATGTTCATGAGGGATATTGGTCTGTAGTTCTCTTACTTAGTTGTGTCTTTGTGTGGTTTGGGTATCAAGGTTATTGTGGCCTCAGAAAGAGTTTGGTAATGACCCTTCTGCTTCTATTGTGTGGAATATTTTGAGGAGAATTGGTATTAGCTGTACTTTGAATTTCTGGTAGAATTCTGCACTGAAGCCATCTGGTCCTGGGCTTTTTTTGGTTGGGAGACTTCTAATGACTGCTTCAATTTCATTAGAGTTTATAGGTCTATTTAAGTTGCTTATCTGTTCTTGATTTAATTTTGGAAAGTGAAATCTGTCCAGAAAATTGTTCATTTCCTTTAGATTTTGAAATTTTGAGGAGTATAGGTTTTCAAAGTATGACCTGATGATTCTCTGGATTTCCACTGTGTCTGTTGTTATGATCCCCTTTTCATTCCTGATTTTATTAATTTGTATGTTCACTCTCTGTTGTTTGGTAAGTTTGGATAAAGATTTGTCTATCTTGTTGATTTTCTCGAAGAACCAACTTTTTGTTATATTGATTCTTTGTATTGTTCTCCTAGTTTCCATTTTATTGATTTCAGCCCTCAATTTGATTATTTCCTGGCATCTGCTCCTCTGGGGTGTATTGGCTTCTTTGTTTTCTAAAGCTTTCAGTTGTGTTGTTAATTCTCCAGTGTGATTATTCTCCTGTTTTTTCATATGGGCATTTAGTGCTATGAATTTTCCTCTTAGCACTGCTTTCAGAGTATCCCATAGGTTTGGATATGTTGTGTCCTCATTCTCATTGAATTCTAGGAAATCTTTAATTTCTTTTTTTATTTCTTCCTGGACCCATGAATTGTGCAATTGGGTTATTTAATTTCCATGAGTTTGTAGGTTTTCTGTAGTTCTTGTTGTTGTTGAATTCTAATTTTAAAGCATGGTGGTCTGATAAAACAAAGGGGGTTATTTCAATTTTTTTGTACTTGTTGAGTTTTGCTATGTTGCTAAGTATGTGGTCGATTTTAGAGAAGGTTCCATGTGGCACTGAGAAGAAGGTAAATTGTTTTGTATTTGGGTGGAATGTTCTATAGAGATCTGTTAAGTCCAATTGCGCCAAAACTTCTATTAGTTCTTTTGTTTCTTTGTTAAGTTTCTGTCTGGTGTTCCTGTCCAATGGTGAGAGTAGGGTGTTAAAATCTCCCACTATAAGTGTGTGTGGTTTTATGTGTGATTTGAGTTTTAGTAATGTTTCTTTTACAGACGTGGATGCCTTTGTATTTGGGGCATAAATGTTCAGAATTGAGACTTCATCCTGATGGATTTCTCCCGTGATAAGTAGGAAATGACCTTCTTCATCTCTTTTGACTGATTTTAGTTTAAAGTCCAATTTGTTGGATATTAGGATTGCTACCTCCGCTTGTTTCTTGGGTCTATTTGATTGGAAGATCTTTCCCCAACCTTTAATTCTTAGGTACCGTCTGTCTTTGAGGTTGAGGTGAGTTTCTTGTAAGCAGCAGAAGGAAGGATTCTGTCTTCTTATCCATTCTGCTAATCTGTGTCTTTTTATAGGGGAGTTAAGACCATTAATGTTGATGGATATTAATGACCATTGATTATTGTTCATTCTTGTTTGTTTTTGATTTGGTGATAGTGGCAAGATTATGTGTGGGATTCTATCCCTTTTTTCTTTTGACTGTTGGAAAATTGGGATTATCTATTGCCTATGTTTCTCTGGTTGTAGTTAACTTCCCTGGGTTGCAGTTTACCTTCCAGTACTTTCTGTAGGGCTGGATTGGTGGATATGTATTGTTTGAATCTGGTTTTATCATGGAATATCTTGTTTTCTCCATCTATAATGATTGAAAGCTTTGCTGGGTATAGTAGTCTGGGCTGGCATCCATGGTCTCTTAGTGTAGGTAGAATATCGATCCAGGACCTTCTGGCTTTCAGAGTTTCCAAGGAAAAGTCAGGGGTGATTTTGATAGGTTTGCCTTTATAGGTTACTTGACCTTTTTTCTTTGCTGCTCTTAATATTTTCTCTTTGCTGTGTATGCTTGGTGTTTTGATTATTATGTGGTGAGGTGACTTTTTTTTTTTTTTGGTCCAGTCTATTTGGTGTTCTGTAGGCTTCTTGTATTTTCATTGGCATGTCTTTCTTTAGGTTGGGAAAATTTTCTTCTATGATTTTGTTGAATATGTTTTCTGCACCTTTGAGTTGGATTTCTTCACCTTCTTCTATACCTATTATTCTTAGGTTTGGTCTTTTCACAGTATCCCATATTTCCTGGATATTTTGTGTTAGGGATTTGTTGGACTTAAGATTTTCTTTGGTTGATGAATCTATTTCCACTAGTGTGTCTTCAACTCCTGAGATTCTCTCTTCCATCTCTTGTATTCTGTTGGTTATGCTTACATCTGTAGTTCCTGATCATTTACCCAGCTTTTCTATTTCCAGCATTGCCTCAGATTGTGCTTTCTTTATTGTCTCTATTTCAGTTTTTAGGTCTTGAACTGTTTCTTGTAATTTTTTTTTGGTTTGTTTTGTCTTCAATTTCTTTAAGTGATTTTCTCATGTCCTCTTTGAGGTCCTCTATCATTTTCCTGAAGATGTTTTTAAGGTCATTCTCTTCTGGTTCATCTGCATCGTGATGTTGAGGTCTTACTGGTGTATGGTTCCTAGTCTCCGGTGGTGTCATATTGGGTTTTCTGTTGTTGGATGTGCTTTTACCTTGCCCTCTTCTCATCCTTTCTTCTGGTGGGTATAGCAAGTGTTTCTTGTTCTCCTGGTGGGTGTGGGACCACGTTTCCCTTCTGGTAGATACAAACAGATCCAATACTCTGATGTCGGTTCTCTTCTCGTGGATGGAGGTGTCACTGTTACCCGGGTGTTGTCAATGTCCAGGCGTGCTGTCACCGGGCCTCGGGGTGTCAGATCCCACTCCGTATGGTCACTTGTGTCAGATGACTCTGAGCAGTGTCAACGAACCAGAACTGGAAACAGTTCCTGGCCTACCTGGGCCAGTGGATGGAGGCCGGGCTGCCTCTGGGGGCTGCCTCTGGGTGGGTTTTCTTTTCTAAGACAGAATTGTAGTGACCCTTTGTTTGTAATCTAACAAAGTTTACCTGAAAACCAGGGAAACAAAGCTTCCAATCACTAGAGAATTCTCTCCACTACCAATCCTCAGACTGGAGGGCCAATCTTGTCCTCTGTGTCTCCAAACCGCACTGCTCCTCAGACTCTACATTTAATTGTTTTTAGTTTAGTGCAGCTGCTAAGGGGGATGTGCTGCAACTGTGCAGAGGTCAGGGAAATTACTTCTCTCCTTCAACTATGTGGGGCCCAGGAATCAAACCCAGTCATGTTGGTGGCAGGCACCATCTTGCTGGCCCATCTCAGCCTTTCTCATTGTTAATAGTACAATTGGAAACACAGAATATATTTTAATTTTAATGAAGTTCGATTTGTCTTTTTCTTTTGTGGCTCATGTCTTAGTGTATTTTATTTGGTTTTGATTTGTTACATTGCTTTGTTTGGTGTGTGTGTGTGTGTGTGTGTGTGTGTGTGTGTGTGTGTGTGTGTGTTCTTGTCTGCCATGACACACCTGTAGAGGCCAGAGAACAAATCCCATCACATGGGTCCTGGAGATCAAACTTGGGTCCTGTGGCTTCTCAGTGGGTGCCTTTATCCACTGAGCCATTGCCAGCCCACATCTCGGTGTTATAGCTAAGAATCCATTATCGAATCCAAAGTCACAAAAAACGTAGCCGTATGCTTTCTCCTAACAGTTTTATAAACTCTGATACTTAAGTCTTTGCTCTGTTTTGAATTAACTTGTATCTGGTGTTCAGGTTGGGTCCCGTCGTTATCCTTTTGCTTGTAGTCGTCCAGTAATTCCAGAACCACTCAGTGAAGACTGTTTTCTCCCGTTGAGTGCTTTGGTGTCTTTGATGAAAGTCACTTCACACAGTGTACATCTGGAGTCAACACTAGTGCACAGACAGATCCCTGTCCCTCTGCATGCTAGTCCGCCACTGTCGAAATTACTATTGTTTGGTTCTGACTTCACATCAGAAAACATGCACGTCTTCCAACTTTTTTTTTTTTTCCCCGAGACAGTTTTAACTATTCTGGCTGCTTGCAAATCCATCCATACAAATTTTAAAATCAGCAATTTCGACCAGAAGCTGAGATTTGGATAGGACTTTCATTGAATCTACACACCATCTTAAAGGATATTTATTTCTTGTTCACTCCTAAGTCCGGTCCACAAACGTGGAGTGCTTCCCATTTATTTAGAGCCTGTCCAGTATCTTTCAACAATATCTTGTGTTTTCCCCACTATGGCTTTCATAATTTTTGCCCAATTTGTTCTTGCGTATTTTAATTTTAGCACTTTAACAAATCGAATTGGTTTTTAATACTCCTCCGGCGGCTACGGGGCTCACGTGGTCACCAACTAGCTCTCAGCACCACAGGCTCGCACGTGGGTTCCGGTTGTTTGCACCCAACTGCCACCGCAGCAGCCTCTATGCCATGCCGGCAGACATCAGCAAGTGGACCGGGCCGCTGAGTCTCCAGGAGGTGGATGAGCGGCCCCAGCACCCTCTGAGGGTCACCTACGCTGCTGGGGTGGAGGTGGATGAGCTGGGCCAAGTGCTGACGCCCACCCAGGTTAAGAACAGACCCAGCAGCATCTCGTGGGATGGCCTTGACCCAGGGAAACTCTACACGTTGGTCCTCATAGACCCGGATGCTCCCAGCAGAAAAGAGCCCAAGTTCAGGGAGTGGCACCATTTTCTGGTGGTCAACATGAAAGGCAACGACATCAGCAGTGGCAAGGTCCTCTCGGATTACGTAGGTTCCGGGCCTCCCAGTGGCACTGGCCTCCATCGTTACGTCTGGCTGGTGTACGAGCAGGACAAGCCACTGAAGTGTGACGAGCCAATTCTCAGCAACCGGTCAGGAGACAACCGTGGCAAATTCAAGGTGGCCGCCTTCCGCAAGAAGTATCACCTCGGAGCCCCGGTAGCCGGCACGTGTTACCAGGCAGAATGGGACGACTACGTGCCCAAGCTGTACAAGCAGCTGTCTGGGAAATAGAAGAGTCGGTCACTTGCTGGTCCTGGCCACCCCCAGCAGTGTCATCGGGCTGAACAATGAGTAGCGTGTCTCGCCTCTTCTCACTCCAGCCCTGCATAGGGAACACTGTTGTTCGGCATTAGTTTAGGGTGACTCTTTCTTGTTGCTTACCCTAAAGACTCTAGATAATTGCATCTCCCAGTTTTTTTGTTTTTGATCAAATTTAAGTTCTATCTGGTGGGGATTTGGCACTGGGATGGGGTTGTTATATTGTTATATTGTTAGAATAGTAACTCCAAGAGTAGAGAAGGCAAAAAAAAAAAAAAAAAAAATCCAAGTAAAAAGCCCAGGTCTACAGAAAGAAGGCTGAACATCGGTCGTGATGCAGACAGGCGTGTTGCCTGCTGCAACCTCCTTTGTGGTCAGGAGCTGGTGTACAATGACACCATCTAATGAGATAAGTTTTAAATCCTGCATCCTTTCAGCACAACCAGAGACTTTGCACCCTGGATGTTCCCAGACAGTACAGCTGAACAAGTGTTTATGTCTTGTGGCTCCATTAAAAAGAGCTGGGAAAAGCAATAGGGACGGTGGCTTTGCTGTGGCCCTGGCTTGCTGGTGGAGCCTTGCTGCAGTCCTGGACCACAGTTGACAGGAGTCCTCAAATCAATTCCTGCTGAGTCAATTGCTTCTCAATGATGTAAGAAGAGCTAACCTGGGGTTGCTTATACTTATTCTGTTGCTTATTGTCAAATAAAATTTTTAAAGAAAAAAAAAACCCTATACAATGATTTTTTTTTGTTGTTGTTGTTGTTGTTTTGTGTGTGTGTGTACTAATCTTATATCCCCAAACCTGTTGAACTCATTTGCTGGATCTTCTTTCACAACTTTGACTAGTTGGTTGGTAGATGTCTTAAAGTTTTCTGGGTTTTTATTGTTTATTGTTTTCATTTTGCTGCCTGAAACAGTGCCTCATGTAGCCTAGGCTAGCCTTGAACTTCTCTCCCTCCTACTTCTATCTACCTACTGCTGGTATTATAGGCAGGTACCATCATGGTTGCCGGTTTTGTGGGGATATTTGTTTTGGCTTTTGAGACAGAGTCTTGATATGTTAGCTTGGTATGTGCTATGCAGCCCAGTCTGTCTTAAAACTTACAGTAGTCCAGACACAGTTTCCAAGTGCTGAGATTATAGGGCTAGACCATGACACCTGGTTTTGCTTAATACTTTTTTGGTGTGTGTAAAATATCATGTCCTTTGTGAATAGAGATGGTTTATTTTCTCCTTCCGATTGTCCTGACTCCATCCACCAATGGACTGCTGAACTTAGAATGGCCAAACCACATACTGAATTGTGTTTAGTCTTGAAACATGGATGTTAAGAACCCCCAACAATCTCTAAAGCTTGGAAATAACCTCATGGACTCATGGGTATCCCCCTGTCCAGGATCCATGTCTACAGACTGGAAGAGAACAGATGTTACTGCTACAGTTTGGATCTTGGATGTCCCCAAAGACCTGTGGCATGTCTTGGAGGCGATGGGTGGTGGTACCTTCAAGAGGCAGGGCTTAGTGGCAAAAGGTGGGTCAGTGGGGAAGAGCTTTTGAAAGGAATGGGTGGGGGCTCTGACTCTTCTTGTTTGCTACCTGGCACCATGACCAAAGCAGCTGTCTGCCATATACTCCCACCATGATGCTCTGCTTTGGGAAGACCCAGAAGCAACAGCACTGACCAGCCACAGACTAAAACTTCTGAGAGCCAAAGCCAAAACTTGGAAGTTTTTTATTGCAGGCATTTTTTTTCACATAACGGAAAACTAATTAACTACGAGGTTAATGACTTCACTCTGCCATATGCTCTTGCCTTACTACAGGCCTGAAAGCAACAGTGACCATGGCCTGACACCTCCAAAACTGTGAGCCAAAGCAAACCCTTTTTCTCTATTAGTTGATTATCTCACTTAGTGAGGGAAAGCAGACTGACACAATGTTTTGATAGAACAAGACAGTCATCCATCCATCCATTCCTCCTAACAAATCAGTATAAACTGGGTGGTTACTGTGTATTAGGTATGTACCAGGCCTAGAAAGCAGAGCATTACATGTTGTAAATATATCGCACTACTTCCTGGAGCTTTTTAAACTGGCCCTTTGCACGCACGCACACACACACACACACACAAACACACACACACACACACACACACACACACACACACACACACACGCATACACATGCACACATAGCACAACTCGAAACATATAGCTACCCATGTGTTCTAGTTTTCTTTTGTTGCTAAGATAAAACACAACACTGTTATTCTGATCAAAAGCAGCTTACAGAAAGAAAGGATTTGTTTGGCTTACACGCCTCAGTCTTGGTCCTTCATTAAGAGTAGGAAGGGCAGGAACTCAAGCAAGAACTTGAAGAAGAAACCACAGAAGACCACTTCCTGGCTTGCTGTAGGCTCATGCTGGACTTGCTTTCTTATACAGCTCAAGACCACTTGGTCAGGGAATGATGCCACCCACAGTGGCCTGGGCCTGCCTATGTCAATTTCCAGTCAAGACAGCACGCCACAGACACATAATCAGGTCAATCTGATCTAGGCAATTACTCTGCAGAGGCTTTCCTCTTTCTCAGGTGACTCAAGGCTGGGTAAAGTCGACAGCTAAAGCTAACTAGGGCACTAGAATTGGAAAGAGACTGTAGACACAACATTCACTGAAACGCTGCAGTGACAGGCTGGGTTGCTGAAGGATGTGGTTCAAAACTCTGTTTCTTACTTTTCCGTGTAAACAATCAGACAGGGCACAAAGACGGCTGCCTCCAAGCCGCTACTTTGGGTCTTCAAAGAGGCTGGAAGTGGATAGCTGGAAGAAAGGAGCTGAGAAGAGATGGCTCTTGGGAAAGTTTGGCATGGACTCCTTATGGCAGGGAATCATCAGAGCGGGAGCCTCAGAGTGGCAGAGTTCAGGTTCTTTCAGAGCAACATGTAGAAAAGAACTAATGGGCCACCCACCACCTTATCTGAACTTACAACGTCTGCAGAACTGAGCCACAAAGTTCAGCCAAGCAGCATTTTCCTTGTTGGCTTTTGGTGCCAAGTTCCTTTGTGGCCCGGCTGTAACTCAATACAGGAGCCAAGGAAATTAAATGGAATTTGGGGAACTTGATCCTTGTGTGCTGAGGGCAGAAATATTTGTGTTGATAGAAGCAGGGCGTGGGTCTGTTTGCCTTAGGGTCCTTCCGTCTCTCCAAAGTGCTCCGTGGTATTACAGAATCAGGCTGGTCTCGGGGCCCTGGATAAAAACAAGTTCTTGGTAAGCTGTCCCAGACCCTCACCACTCACAGGGGATCCTATGGAGAGTGTCAGCTGACAACCCCTCTGTGAAACAGACTAGCTTCACAAACTAACCAGAAGAACTGGTCTGTGACAACGACAACAGAGTTTGAAACCTTGAAAAGAGATTGATGCAGAGTACTGAGAAGACAGTACTGCAGTCAGTTTCTGTACTTGCTTTAAAAGGCATAGAAAAGAAAATGTGAAGCCACCCACTCTTCATAACTCAGGGGTCTGAAAAAGCCCAAACTGAAAGATGAGTTAGATAGACAGGTGGTGGTGGAGGTGGAGGTAGTGGTGACAGTAATCTGCACTACCAAGTCCATTGGGTTAAGAAATGACTCAGGAATGGAGCGATGGTTCAATCCATTAAGTGCTTACCTTGAAAACATGAGGACCCAAATTTGAGCTCCAGAGACCACTGAAAACACCAGGGCATGGTGGTGAACAACTGTATTACTAGCACTGGAGAGGTAAAAAAATAGAAAAGTCAGCCAGGAGGTAGTGGGACACTCCTTTAATCCCAGGACTCAGGAGGCAAAGGCAGATTGATCTCTGGAATTTGAAGGCAGCCTGATGTACAGAGTGAGCTACAGGACAGCCAGCGCTACACAGACAAACCCTGTCTCAAACAAAAAAATTGAAAAAGTTCCTGGGGCTAGTTGCTTGGTTGGGCTCAATGCCAGTGAGAGGTGATATTGTATCTGAGGATGAGACCTGACATTGTTCTCTGGCCTACACACACACAGACACACACACAGACACACAGACACAGACACACACACAGACACACACACACACACACACAGACACACACACACACTAACACACACACATATACACACACACATATATACACACACTCTCACACACACACTCACATACACACTCACACACACACACACTCACTCACACACACATATACACACACACACACACTAACACACACACACTCACACACACACACATACACACACACACACAGACACACACACATACATACACACACACACACACTAACACACACACACACACAGACACACACACATACACACACACACACACATATACACACACACACATACACACACACACACACACAGACACACACAGACACACAGACACACACACACACACACACACACACACACACACGCACCTGCACACAGACATTAAAAACAAAAGAAATGCTGCCTCAGGTGTTAGTGAAGCATTCCTTCAGATGTACCTGTGAGATTGTTTCCAGATAGGATGAACTGAGGGAAGCAGACCTGCCCTGAGTGAAGGAGGACCATCCCACACACCAGGAACCTGGTAGAATAAAAAGGGCAAAGGAGAAAGCAAGTAAAGGGCTGGCATCCCCTCATTCTACTTCCGGTCTGCCATGGTATCAACAGCATCTGCCATATGTCCTCAATGCCATGCCTTGACATGCTCCACCATGCCTTTCCTGTCATCGAGGGCTGCACCCTACAAATGTGAGCCAGGTCTACCACATCTACACTTAAATTGCTTCTTGCCAAGTTATTTGAACACAGCAATGAAAACAGTGACTGACACAGTGATGAAGAGATATATAGTTAGATGGATGACAGATAAAAAGATAGAAAGAAGATAGATAGATAGATAGATAGATAGATAGATAGATAGATAGATAGATAAGAGTGAAAGGGAGAGGGGGGAGGGAGAGAAGATGGAGAACACAAAGCATGACAGACGCTGGTTGCTTAGCTTAGCTGTGGGTCACTGTATTAGGAGTTAAGAGAATGCCTCTGGTTTCTGCTGCCCGCTGGTCCTGATGTGAACCTGGCCTGTAAGACTCTTGCTTTCTCTCAGGCTTGTGATTCTTCATGTGAGTTAAACTATCTCAAAGGACCTCTAATTCCAGCATTTATGGGTTCTCTGACTGTGAAGAAGGTACAGAAGGGGCCCATAGTTTCCTATAACAGACTTGGAACCCGCCCTCATCTCTTCCCCATGGGAACATGGGACTTTATTTGCACATAAGATGAGACCTGTTAGTCAATGCCATGCTAGAAGAACCATATGACCAGGTACAGAAAGTGACACAGAAACAAAATCAGCACCTGGACTCCAAAGAAGTCCACACCAAGCCTTGTTATACTAATATTAATACCGAACACCAATACATGTTAATGCTAATACCTAAGCATGTTCATATGAAAATTGCACTGTTCCATAGTCAGAATGAGGGCCAACATTTACAGATTCTCAATCTCCATGAATCTTGTGGGGGAAAAAAAAAGGAACTGTATATCATTCTCATTCTCATTTTACAAACAGGAAACTAAGCCCCAGATGGTTTCCATGGCTGATCTGACATCCGGTCTAAGGCATGAGCAGAAGCCAAATTCAACACCTACCCCATGCTGTGAAAAGTGGGGGAGCTCAGTGGAGATCCTGTCAAATGACCTGTGAGGGAGGGAAGGAAACTGAATGCAATGAAGTGTACCGTCTAGCACACAGCAGGAAAACAGAGAAATCGAGAAATGTCACAGAGAGACTAGACATAGGTGCCATTGATACGAAGCGGTGACTCCAAGGGTCAGAGGTGAAGTAGAGTAAAAAACTATCCTCCCCACCCCCACCCCCAGAAATGGTGAAATATGTCCCTTACCATTGGCAGAAGGAGGGGAAGACAAGCAATCAGGCCCAGGAGACAGGGCGAGGGAAGCAATTGAGCAAGATAAGCAGCCAGAAATTCTTGCCAAGTGTCCCATATTCTCCCTGTGTTGCTCCATAGTCCTACAATCGTGTGAGTTTGTGGGGAGGGGAGAGGGAAGGATTAGGATTTGAACCTAGGACCTCATGTTTTCTGGGTAAGTTGTCTACCACCGAGTTACATTCCCAAAAAGAGAGGGACGAGACAAGGGCACTGCCTCACTGTCTCAGAGATCTCTCTTCCCTGTTGCCTACAGCCTTTCTGTTCTCCTGCGGGACTTCTGCAATCCCAGTCTTTCCTTCTGCTCACTGGCCCCTGAGTCTTGCTCCTACAGAGGAAGACTGTTTTCCTTTCATCCCTGGGCAACAATAGCTGCCTGACAAGCAACCAGGAAACATCACTGTGCTCAGAAAGGACATGGGAAGGCTACTCCACAGAATGAAGAGAACAAGGCACCTGGAAGAGACCAAACCAGCCAAGAGATGATCCAAGCTACACTGCCTGCTGCCTGCAAAGGATTCAACTAAAGCTTGCTGCCAGGAAAGAAGGGAGAGACAGACGGATGTCCTGATTGACATGTGCATCTAATCTGAGAATTTCGAACCTACACACTACACTCAGCGCTTGCCAGCAGCAATTAAGAAAAAAAAAAAAAAAGACCTTTCTAATAAAAATGGACCAGATGATGCATGCTGTTGGGGACTCTGGTAGCTGCTTTGCATCGCTCTACAGCCCTAACTCCAAATCCTCTAGAGTGGTCCTACCCCACTCCTTTTCCCTCTGCATCCTAAGAAGACTGTCTATCAATGATGTCACTTTGTCTGTGTGCATCTTCCCTTATTGCCTTTGACTGGAGTTTTGTGGGTGTTATATGCCTCTGAAGTTGAAAGACAAACTTCTGAAAACTGCTTGTTAAATTTTGTATTTATCCCCCGAGGGTCACTTTCCATTCTCCCACACTTTGGTCTCAAGAGGCCTTGGATCCTGGTCTCCCTGAAGTTTAAGCTTTTGGAGTACATTGAACATGGACAACAGAAGGTACAGGTGAAAGACTGTGTGTGGGGGGAGCAAGAGATTTGGGCATTTCTTCCCTCCAACCCCCACAGCCATAATGCCATGGGGTCTAACGACCATTCTCTCCTTTTCCTGTTCGGAAAAGGATGGTGGGTATGCTGTATTGTCTGCCTTTTCTTTTTTGACTTGATTCACTCTGTAGCCCAGGCTGGCCTGGAATTCAGTGTGCAGACCAGGCTTATCCCTGAAGCTTTGTGAAATGTTGGTCATTGCATTTTTACTGTAGGACCACCTCCTGCTTCCTAGCTTCCAACGATTATTTTCCTTTTGCTGGGGTGCTACCAAAAAGAAATGTATCTTCAAATTTAGACTTAGACATTTCTCTTGCAATCCTAGCTTGGTAGTACATGCCTGTGATGCCAGCAATCAGGAAGCAGAGGCAGGAGGATCACTGCAAATTCAAAGTCAGCCTGGTCTACAAAGTAAGTGCTGGGCCAGCCAGGGCTACACAGTAAGATCGTGTGTACAAAACTCCAAGGAAGGAAGGGAGGGAGGAAGTAGAGAGGAAGGAAAAGGAAAGTCCTCTTGCAATGTAAATATGACTGCTGGTAAAAGCCGGATATAGCCCCAGCCGTGCAAGTGGATAAGTTATCACAGTTGCAGGAGAGAGTTGTAAATAAAGCATCTTGTGAGAACCTACAGAGGCCAGACAGTGGTGACCCACACCTTAAATCCCATCGCTCAGGAGGCAGAGATAGGCAGATCTCTGAGTTCAAGGCTAGTCTGGTCTAAGAGTGAGTTCCAAGACAGCCATGGCTGTTACACAGAGACACTCTGTGTGTGTGTGTGTGTGTGTGTGTGTGTGTGTGTGTGTGTGTGTGTGTGTGTGAGAGAGAGAGAGAGAGAGAGAGAGAGAGAGAGAGAGAGAGAGAGAAGAAGAGAGAGAGACCCTACAGAGTGCTACTCATCTCATAAAGGTCATAGTCGCCTTTGTGAATACCTAAGACATCGTCACAGGTTCAGCCACTGATGTTTCTTTAGATGGGGGTGAAGGAGGAACTTGGTCACAGTAACCCTGAAGATGGCCCAATGACAATGACCATTATGGAATGAGGACATGAGGACAGTAGAGGGGACAGTGTCCACAGACTAGGGAGGGTCCTGAAAAACAGAACAGAACCATTGGATGCTTGCACAGAGCTGGCCTGCTCCCACCCTTTCCTCTTTCCTCTTCAGCCAGCGCTACCTCCCCTGGTGGTTGGCTTCTTCCTGCTCCTCTGCCTCCTCTGCCTCTCCTTTCCCCTTGCTCGGTCGCCACACTGAGAGGAAACGCATGGTCATGACATTAGACAGCATGCCAGATACTTCTTGGGGGGACTCACACTGATACAGGCTGTTTCCTGTGTTTAGGGAACCAGAGAAAGCCCTTTCAGAAGGGCCCTGACATTCATGTCCTGCCTGTAGTGAGTGGACACTATGGGAGTGAAATTCTGAGAGGTAAGATGGCTCGTGGTGATGGTCTCACAGAATCTGGAGGACCAGAGTGGCTACAACGGGAGTGCACTCTCCTCTCCTTAGCCTTCATGCAGGAACCGAGAATCAGATCATGCGATGAGACCTTCAGAACAGGGTGAGCGGCTATCCGTGGGACCCTCCCATTGACAAGGGCTATGTAGGAGAGAAAGAAGGGCATTTCAACCATCCAGTCACACACACTGCGGTACTCTCGCTTTTGGTGTTTGTAAAAGAGGTTGCCAGTGGCCACAACATCATCTGTCTTTTCTCCTCTTGCCTGAAGAGGTGACACTGCCAGCCTCCACTGACACTGAATACTAGCCAATACATACAAGCTTCCAGGAAATCTATACAAGACAGCGGCTAGGTGACATCTCTCTCCCCTCCATCGCCTTCCTTCTCCCTGCTGCTTAGAAAGTGGGTGTCATGGCTGGAGATGGTGCAACCACTCAGGGCTATGACATGGAACCCACACAGAAAACACAGTGTGAAGACTGAAGTCTGTGACTCCGAGCAGTTAACTGATTGTACCAGTCCTGGGCTGCTTTCCTTTGCTTGTAGGCGAAGGAAAACAAATTTCTAATTTCTATCTTGTTTAAATACTACTTTTTCTGTGTGGCCCAATCTGTTAGAGCATCCCAGGGGCTTTAGGTTATCTTGAATAAGCTCTAACCTGAAAATTGCACTGTTGCTTTCTTGAATTCTCCAGAGAGGTCTAACCACTTAACCCTCCTTCCTTTTCTTTCCAGGGACTTGAAGACTGCGTTCCCATGCTCCCTGAATGTGTCCATTCCCGAATTGAATGGCAAAATAGAAAACAGAATGTCCTCTCAGTTCCCACCCCAGCCAGTCTTGGTGCAGCGGTTTCTGCCGACAGCTGAGCCACAAGCTCAGATTCAAGGGAACTATGGGACTAAGGTCCAGTGGAAAGAGATCAGAAGGGATTCCACACCTCCAGATTCCTTGGTGATCCTGGATGGAAACAGGCTCAGGAAACAGAAGCCTGCCCTTGTCTTTGGCAAGAGAACAGAATTCCCTGCCTGAAAGCCAGCAAGGCACTTTTGAAGAGAGCACATCTGGCCTTTTCAGGAAGTAGTTAGCAGTGGAAGGAGGTGGTGAGTGAAGAGCAGGGGGGAGGGGGGAGGGGGGAGGGGTGGATGAGGGGACAGTGTTCCTGATCTCTCTGTGGTGGGCTGCAAATCCAGCATGGCTCCCATCGCCCTCCTAGTCACACACATCACTCCCTGAATGGGTCTGCAGGCTGACTGCCGAGTTAAGAAAGCCCAGCCTGTGGTGAAACCACAGAAACAGCTGGCCTGAACAAGGGGGAGCACGTGGACCCCAGACTTCTGTCTAGGAGGCCAGCACAGGACTGATCCAGACCCCTGAACATGGATGTCAATGAGGAGGCCTCAGCATCCTATGGGGCCCCTGGTAGTGGGTCAGTGTTTTCCCCTGGTGTAAGAAGGGACTTTGAGAGCCCATCCTACATGGAAGGTTGCTCTCTCAGCCTGGACACATGGGGGAGGGCCTAGGCCTGGCCCAGGATGATGTGGTGGACTTTGGGGAGCCCCCATGGAGCGCCCTACCCTCTCTGGGGGGCTGAGGGGGGTGGGGGACTGGTGGGGACTTGGGGGGAGGGGAGGGAGAGGGAGAAGGGATTGACATGTGAAGCAAGCTTGTCCCTAATTTGACTTAATAAAAAAAAAAGAATATACAAAAAATGAAAAGACAGTTCAGCCTGGAAGGCCGAGTGCCACACACGTTTAATCCCAGCACCCAGGAAGCAGAGGCAAGTAGATATCCATGAGTTTGCTGACAGCCTGGAATACACAACGAATTTCAGGCCAGCCAGACCCCATCTCTCAAGTAATTAATTAACAAATTAAAAAAATAATACACAAACTCAGCCTGCACCAGTTCAAATGACACCTCCATAGTGAAGCCTTCCAGATAGCCTTAGGCAGTTACAGCTTTCTCCTGTCTATTTATAAACACTCTGCATGTTCACACAAGCTTTAACCTCTAGGTCTAGCATCATGTAGGCTTCGGATTCAACTCAAATGAATTTATCTTCAAGTACTCAGTAAACAGAAAGTTCCAAAAATGAAGAGAAGCATTTTTAATTTTCATCTCTAAAAAACATAACTTTTCTATTTTTTTTTTAGTATTTTAAAATTTATTTTTGTACATTTTAAATTTAAATATTATTATATTATTTTCCCCTTCCTTCCCCCAGTTTCTTCCCAGTTCTTGTCCTTCCAACTGCTCCCATGCTCTATATCTGTAAGACCAGCACTCTTAAGACTAAAGCAGGATGATTGTGGTAAATTCAAACCAGCCTGGCTAAAGAGCCAGACCCTATCTTCAGAATCCAAATAGTAATGACAATAAATAAATACAAAAATTTTAAAGGAAATCTAGCTGAAATTCAAAGGAAAAAGCTATTCAGAATTTACTCATAGATTTGGAGGGGCAGCCTTCTGAGCTGTTTGTAGTTGCACTGTACGTGAGGACACTCTGCAGTTACACTGTGCATGCTGACACTCTGCAGTTACACTGTGCATGCTGGCACTCTTTGTAGTTACTCTATATGCTGACACTCAACTAAATCCCTGAAGAGGCTGAGGTAGCTCCTCTGTCAAGTCATGTGATAACTTCCTCCTTTTTTTTTTTTTTTTTTTTTTTTGCCTTTGTCCGTGTGTGGGTGTGGTATATTGCTCATGAGTGGGTGGGAGTACGTGTACCCATGTACACGCAAGCAAAGGCCAGAGGAATCTTCTTTTACTCTCCCGTGCCCTTATGTTTTGAGACAGGGTCTCTCTCTTTCTCACACTGACTTCAGCTAGGCTGGATGCTCAGCAAGCCCTAGGGCTCTGTCTGACTCCTCCCCACCCCCAACCCCGAGGCTGGGTTTCCAGGCACAAAGGTGCCCTCCTATCCACTGACCCATCTCCCTCGTCCCACAATACCATCTTAACTACACCCCTTCTTGGCATGCTCTGGGGGGTGGGAACTCGCACTCCCAGCTGGAGCTCAGTGTACATTTGTTGAAAGTCAAGTAAAATGGCTGCCGGATTTCCCAATGGCAACACCTTGTCTGGGATTAAAAGGAAGCTATCCTACCCAACTCAGCCTTTTAAACTATTATCTAATCCCTTCTCTGCACACAGGAGCTATTCACTTTCCAAAGCAGCACAGGCAAACCTCACTGTTAGGAAACCAGAGTGTGCAGAACACCCGTTGGGACACCAGGAGCAAGAAGGAGCTTGGATGGCCACTGCCACCATCTCTGCTAGCATCTTATTCCACATGGGACCACACTGACTTTCCCCAATCACGGTTTAAAATAGTCTTGGCACTAAGGCTCAGTCCATGCTCAGTGCATCTCATAAGAGGCCAATATGCTAGCCGGGTGTCGGTGGCGCACGCCTTTAATCCCAGCATTCGGGAGACAGAGGCAGGTGGATCTCTGTGAGTTTGAGGCCAGCCTGGTCTCAAGAGCGAGTCCCAGGACAGGCTCCAAAACCACACAGAGAAACCTTGTCTCAAAAAACCAAGAAGCCAATCTGTCGTTCGTGTCTTGTTACCCTGAAGTCAGCCTTCAGTCTTCAGAAGGGCTGCAAGTACCAGTAGGGTAAAAGAGGAAAAACATTTCTGGGTGACTCGGCTCTATGATCACCCATAACAGAAGCTCAATAATAGACAAAGAAATCAGAGGGTATGGTAGCAATCTGTAACCCCCACACTTGGGAGACAGAGGCAGGGATATCAGAAGTTCAAGATCATCCTTAGCTACATCTCCAGTATGAACCAAGCTAAGTGAGACACACAATACACTTTTTCTCTCTGTGGGGGCCACAGAACAGTTGAGTGCACAGTGGGACAAGACCAGAAAGGGACAAGATGAGCTGATCTCCCAAATACAGATAGCCACCTGACTATGTGATGGCCATCACAGCTGAGTGTGACAGAAGACCTGTGGTGGTGGGGTAGGGCAGCAGGTTTGTACTGGGGTGACAAATTGTGACACTAGTCACTGACAGCCAAGCCCCTGGAAAAGTTTCTACCCCATCTGGAACATCCCACCACAGGGATGAGAAGGTCAGTGGCCCTCTCACCTCACTCAGTTCAACTCTCCACAGCTGTGGGTGCTGGGAACCTTCAGCTGTGTCTGCAATCCAGTCTCTCTGAGAGAGAGTTCCTGTGAGCCAAAGGTCCCTCACTGACCAAGGACTACGTAGCCCTTCTGGAGCCTTCTCTGCCAAGTACTGTCACCCCACTGGGAGAAATTCTGAGTCGTTAGGTTTGCTGGTCATCCCTACACTCAGGATGTGGAGGCTGGGGGTTAAGTCAGCAAAGGGAGATGCTCAGTTCAGCTGGCCAGCAACCACATACAAGTCAGGCAACCACGTACAAGTCAGGCATGGAACTACACCTGTAATACCAGTGCTGGGAAGGCGGAGACAGGAGGGCCCCTGGGGCTCACTAGCCAGCTAGTCTGGCTGAATCCCTGAGTTCCTCATTCACTGTGAGAGACCCTGCTCTAAAATGTAAGGTAGACAGCAATGTGGAAACACTAGGTGTTGACCTCAGGTATCCACTCACGAGAGAGAGAGAGAGAGAGAGAGAGAGAGAGAGAGAGAGAGAGAGAGAGAGATTGAACAATGTCTTTCTTTTCAACAGGCTGTAGATTGGTGACAACTGAGTCTGGCTTGCATAACCAAGACTGGAAGATTAGATGTCTCTGCCCATAGAGCGACAGGGAAGGACAGCAGAAGGTAAAGCTACCATTTCTCCTCCACCAGCATCATAGGACCCAGAATCAGCCCTGGATTCCCCCATCAAAAAGTGCTCAGAGCCAGGGAACAGAGCTGCTGCCTGGAGGAGATCCTGACAAAGTCGTTTCTGTAGGACTCACCTTGTTTGTCTTCGTTATAACTAGACTGCTGCCTCCTTTAGGCAAAGCTTGTCCGGTAATAAACTTCTGAGTACATCCTTCGTTATGAAAAGTAAACAAAGTAATAGCAGGAAAATAGCCAGTCCTTCACTAAGAAAATAAGTAAATACTTATGTTCAGTTTGTGTAAAAATTTGAAACTCAGTGGGCAAGGGAACGCAGGTGTGGTTCAATGTTTCTCCCAATTTTAGCATCTGATTAATCACCTTGGATCTGTCTGACTGCGGGAGAGGTTCCAGGCACCGGTGGGAGGTTGTGCTTTCTTTATGCACTTGAAGGATAAATCAAAATGGCCAACAATATCAGAACCATATCTTGTTATGTGTAAGAGGAGAGTGATGAAGTTGCCTATTTATCCGTCCATCCATCTGTCCATCCAGCATAAGTGGGGCGTTATGCCAGTGAGGTGAGGGGAAGGCTCACACAGCTTGGTACTAGCTCTAAGCTGATTTGGGTTCCATCCAATTGCCTTGACCAGTTGGGCCCACAGTGTCAGATGACAAAGATGGCCCTGCCAGAAGGTGGCCACACTCTGACCTAATCCCTGACATGGGTCTGACCCATCCCACTGCCCCAAGCTCCCTGGTGCCTGACTCAGTCCCCAGTCTATCTTTAGAAGGTGTGGATACCCCAGGAACCATCTCCCAGCCACAGCTCCACCCCTTCCAGAATGGCCCCTGGAGGACTCCTGTTACAGCAACCAGCCCTTCCAGTTGAGCAGAAATATCCTGTTCTGGCAACCAAGAGACTTTTCATTTTGTTTTATTTTAAATGTTCAGTACATTCCCAGGCAGCTCCACCCTCAATTCTAATTCCATTAAAGCTATTCCTCGTGGACCTTTATTTTCTCATATGAGAAGCAGGAGAGAGGGTGGGGAGAGAAGCTGGCAAAAGGAGGCTTGTCCGTGAAAAGCTGAGAACAAAATAAAAGGTTGTGTGCATCCCTAGTCTTCGTCTTTCCTTCCTCCTGCCTCAAGCATGTCACCTCCAGTCACCAAACCCAGTTCAGCCGGTGCCCAGTCTCCCCACCCCAAGGAGTACAGGCTGCATTAACTGAGCTAAAGTACACAGTGTCACACAGAGGCTGATGATAATTAAAGGGTGAGGCGGACATCTGTGTCTTCAGACAATAACACGTGTGAGTGCTGTTCTTGATTTAAAACTAATAACCATGCCATGCTAATGAAGCTGTTTCTTAGGGTCTGTGGAGAAAGAGCTGTTCCTTGTCATTGATTCTTCTAAGTTCTTGGAGCTTACATCTTTTGTTCAAATCATTTAAGCCTTCTTCTTCTTCTTCTTCTTCTTCTTCTTCTTCTTCTTCTTCTTCTTCTTCTTCTTCTTCTTCTTCTTCTTCTCCTCCTCCTCCTCCTCCTCCTCCTCCTCCTCCTCCTCCTCCTTCTTTTGTTTCTAAATATATAGTGCTATTCTTCTCTGCTTCACTAAGCAAAGTTCATGCAGCATAATTCATGACCCTCCGTAAGGAAACAACTCTATACCCAAGGGCTGGGGGAGCATGCCGGTGTCAGGGGGTGGGTGGAGCATACTGGCCCCAGGTCTGTTTGTGAAACAAACAGTTATAACTTCCAAGATTGACCTTTGGCGAAGAAAACCAATAAACTAATGAGTTTGGGTTTCTAGGGAGTTCTTTATCCTTACCGCTAGCTACTCTGTTCTTTGCATTCTTATTTGTGCTCTCCAGTCCTCCTGCATCCGGCCTCACGGTGAAGCTGCTGGCTTCTTGCTATGGTTTTGAAGTCCTCCACCATTTTTTCCCTAGATTTCTAGTGATCAGATAAGTGATTGCAACCATACTGGAAACCAAGGGGCCTCTCTGTGTTTAAGAAGGGCAGAACACTAATAAGAATGCTTGTCTTGCTTCCTGTTCATTGGTCTTGAGTTTCAAATGAATGGACACTAAGCTGGGCGTGGTGGCACACTCCTTTAATACCAGCACTCCAGAGGCAAGAGGATGTCTGTGAGTTTGAGGTCAGCCTGGTCTACATAGTGAATTTTAGGACAGCCAGTGCTATGTAGAGAGAGCTTGTCTCAAACACAGAGACACCCTGTCTCAACTCCTCTCCTCCAATGATGGATATTAATTATACATAATAAAGGGGCTCATTATGACAGATTCCCATACATGTATAATGTAATTTGGTCATATCCACCCCATTACCTTCTTTTGTCTCCCCCCCTCCTGAGAATCCCCTCCCTCTCCCCCATTGCTCCCAATTCTATTTTCATGTCTTCTATTTTATTTACTTTATTATTATCATTATTGCTGGTGAGCCAGTTAGTTTAATTCATCTTACTTACAGGAGTGTGGAGACAGTGTTAATTTTATGAGGCAAGATCTCATTCTGTAGCCAGGCTATATTGGAACTATATAGCCCAGCTTGAGCCTCTAACTCACAGCAATCCTCCTGCCTCCGCCTCCCAAGTGCTGGAGTTACAGGCATGAGCCACCACACCCAGCTCCTTTTTGATGGTCATCTTGACCTCCCTAAGAATGTGCTCTTCCCTCTGGTGTCTGAGTTTGAGATGAACGAGTCTTCTTTAAGAGTCATGACAGAACTTGTAATAAACACATTCTGTACTGGGTTCCTTACCATGAGTCTCCCAGGAAGACAGTTCTGATGATAGAACCTGACACTCATGAGCCAAAGCCAGCCAGACAAGGAGGAGCTCCCACCACATGTAAAAATACAGCATTCCTCAAATTTCAGGGGTGTGCCTCCCCCAGGTTAAGCCACATGACCCACTCACTGGTGCACTGGGTCTAACAGTCCTCCCCTCTGAATTCACAAGTTTCAACATTTATTGTACAATCAGTCTAGCAGGACTGAGTTTCCCAGAATCTCTGGAGCTTCTCACCTTCACGCTATGAGGCTTGGAAAACAGATGCACAAACCTGTGAAAATCCTGATTTGCATTGGTGCGCGTGTGTGTTACAGTGTGTGTGTGTGTGTGTGTGTGTGTGTGTGTGTGTGTGCTACAGTGTGTGTGTTACAGTGTGTGTGTGTGTGCTACAGTGTGTGCTACAGTGTGTGTGTTACAGTGTGTGTTACAGTGTGTGTGTGTGTATGTGCTACAGTGTGTGTGTTACAGTGTGTGTGTTACAGTGTGTGTGTGTTACAGTGTGTGTGTTACAGTGTGTGTGTGTGTGTGCTACAGTGTGTGTGCTACAGTGTGTGTGTTACAGTGTGTGTTACAGTGTGTGTATGTGCTACAGTGTGTGTTACAGTGTGTGTGTTACAGTGTGTGTATGTGCTACAGTGTGTGTGTTACAGTGTGTGTGTTACAGTGTGTGTGTGTGTATGTGCTACAGTGTGTGTGTTACAGTGTGTGTGTTACAGTGTGTGTTTGTGTGTGTTACAGTGTGTGTGTGTTACAGTATGTGTGTGTGTGTTACAGTGTGTGTGGGCTACAGTGTGTTGCTACAGTGTGTGTGCTACAGTGTATGTGTTACAGTGTGTGTGTTACAGTGTGTGTGTGTTACAGTATGTGTGTGTGTGTTACAGTGTGTGTGGGCTACAGTGTATGTGCTACAGTGTGTGTGTTACAGTGTGTGTGTTATAGTGTGTGTGTGTGACATAAAAGTAGAAATCACTGTATAGGGAGGACATACGTGGGAAATGTAAGAGGAGAAGGAGGGTAATGAGGGACAAAAAATAAGACAAATATCACGTTTTCTGTCATATATGGAGCCTGTATTACATATATATATGACATGAAAGCTGTCATGGGACTATTTGGGGACAGCAATTACACCAGAGGGAGGAAGGTGAGACAGAGAAGGTACCAGGGATCAAATATAAAGTACAATGATGTGCATGTATAAAACTGTCTAAAGGAACCCCATTATTTTACATACTAACTAAAAACTAGTGGTAACAATAACGAATCTTGATTCTTTTAGCTTACCAAGAAAGAACAGGTTGCAGTCACCCATTCCATTAGCCTCAGAGACTAACACAGGAGGCAAGAGGCAGGAAATGAGATGAACTAACCTTGGATCCAGGATTCCTGTAGCTGATGGAATATTGCTGATCCCTCTGATGTCATCTCAAACTCAAAGCAAACCCATTAAACCATGGATTTTCTTCCCTCTCCCAGATCTAGTAGGGAGCCAGGGCTCTCACAGTTGATTGGAGTGAGTCAGGGCAGGCCCAGGAGACAGAGTTCTTGGGTCTCATCCCTGAGTCAGCAGCTGCCTCACCAGGTGACCTTGGCCAGTCTGCTTGAGACCTTTCAGGTTCCAATTTGTAAGCTATAAAACAACTGATGATTGCATCCTTCGGCTAATGGCATTGGGAGAGATTTTGCCAACCAGTGTTTGGAAAGCTTTCACCTCCAGAATAAAACATTCAGGAATTCTGGGCTCTGTTCTCAGCTGAGGCCTTTATTAACAATGGCTCCTCTAGTTTCTTTCTGGGGAAACAATTCTATAATGTTCACTTATCCTCATCCTGGTGACTCGATGCATTTTCCAACAGCTTAGATTTTTCTTCTGACCATAAATGATCAACTCAGATTCCCCCCAACACTAAGAACAATTCTTGAGCCATAGAGGTGGCTCAGGAGGTAAAGGTGCTTGCCACCAAGACTAAGAGCCTGCATTCAATCCCAGGGGCCTACATGGTGGAAGGAGCAAACAGACAAATGGTCCTTTAACCTACATACGCATTGCATGGCATGTGTGCATGCACATACATACACATACATACATACATATACATACATACATACACATACATACATACATACACACATACACATACATACATATACACACACATACATACACACATACATACACACATACATACATACATACACACTCATAGATGCATACACATACATACATAAACATACATACATACACACACATACACATATATACATACACACACACATACATACACACATACATACATACATACACAATGCACACATACATACACACACAGCAAACATAACAAAAATTTAGTAAGTTTCTTTTTAAAATCTTGGGTGTATGTGTGTATAGTATATGTATAGTATATGATGTACCTGATATTAGAGAAGCCCATTGTCATTCTTAATAAAAATCCACGAGTACAAAGACCTCAGCAAAAGCAAAGTTCAGAGCTTCTGAAGATTTTCATCTGGAGATGCAAATCCTCCTCCCAGCCAGTGGCTGACAAAAATCTCATCCTTTACAGGAGCATGTGCATGTGCGTGTGTGAGTGTGTGAGTGTGTGTGTGTGTGTGTGTGTGTGTGTGTGTGAGTGTGTGAGTGTGTGTGAGTGTGTGTGTGCATGTGTGCATGTATGAGTATGTGAGTGTGTGTGTGAGTGTGTGTGAGTGTGTGTGTGAGTGTGTGTGTGTGTGTGTGTGTGTGTGTGTGTGTGTGTGTGTGTGTGTGTGTGTAGGTACCCAAAGACAATCTAGAGTGTCAGGCCTTGCCTTCCTTCCACTGGTTTCCCCATGTGATTAAGGATAGCTGGCCCTTGAGTTTCCAGGGATTCTAGTGGCTAGCCACCCTGGGATGAAAGGCCCATGCTACCACATCCAGCTGTAGATGGGTGCTGGGGATCTGAACTCGGGTCCTCACCTTGTGCAGCAAGCACTTTACCTACTGAGCCATCTCCCTTGTTCTCTGCTGGGGCTGGGGCTGGGAGTGTTGAGGCAGGGGTGGGGAGTGTTGAGGCAGGGGTGGGGAGTGTTAAGACACTCAGGCTGGCCTGGAACCTCTAATAATCTTCCTGCCTCAACCTTCCAAGTACTCAGAGATCCTCCTGACTTTTTTTTTTTTTTTTTTTTTTTTTTGCAGATTTTTTTTATTTGAATTAGAAACAAGATTGTTTTACATGACAATCCCAGTTCCCTCTCCCACCCGTCCTCCCCTACTACCCCTCTCCCACAACTAAAACCCTACCTATCACATATCCTTTCTGCTCCCCCTGGATGGTGAGGCCGTTCGTAGGGTGTCATCAGAGTCTATCTTTTGGGATAGGGCCTAGGCCCACCCCTATGTGTCTTAGCTCAGGGAGTATCCCTCTATGTGGAATGGGTTCCCAAAGTCCACACCTATGCTAGGGATAAGTACTGAACTACTGCAGCAGGTCACTTAGATTTCTGAGGTTTCCTCACTTAAACCCATGTTCCTGGGGTCTGGATCAGTCCCATGCTGGTATCCCAGCTATCAGTCTGGGGAGCAAGAGTTCCCCGATGTTCAGGTCAGCTGTTTCTGTGGGTTTCACCAGCCTGGTCTGGACCCCTTTGCTCTTCACTCGTCCTTCTCTGCATCTGGATTCCAGTTCAGTTCAGTGATTAGTTGTGGGTGTCTGCTTCTACTTACACCAGCTGCTGGATGAGGGCTATCAGGTGGCATATAAGTCAGTCATCAATCTCATTATCCGGGAAGGGCATTTAAGGTAGCCTCTCCTCTGTTGCTTAGATTGTTAGCTGGTGTCATCTTTGTAGATCTCCAAGCCTTTCCCTAGTGCCTGATTTCTCTGTAAACCTAAAATGTCTCCCTCTATTACGGTATCTCCATTCCTGTTATCTTCTATTCTTCCCCTGACTCAGCCTTTCTGCTCCCTCATGTCCTCTGCTTCCCTCCTCGTCTCCCCTTCTCATTCTCCTAGTTCCCTCACCCATCTTCCCATGCTCCCAATTTGCTCAGGAGATCTTGACCATTTCCCCTTCTCCAGGGGACCATGTCTGTCTCTCTTAGGGTCCTCCTTGTTTACTAGTTTCTCTGGCAGTGTGGATTGGAGGCTGCTAATCCCTTACTCTAAGTCTAAAATCCACATATGAGTGAGTACATACCATGTTTGTCTTTTTGTGATTGGGTTACCTCACTCAGAATGGTTTCTTCTAGTTCCATCCATTTTCCTGCAAATTTCAAGATTCCATTGTTTTTTTCTGCTGAGTAGTACTCCATTGTGTAAATGTACCACATTTTCTCCATCCATTCTTCAGTTGAGGGGCATCTAGGCTGCTTCCAGTTTCTGGCTATTACAAATAGTGCTGCTATGAACATTGTTGAACAGATGTCCTTGTTGTATGTATGTGCTTCTTTTGGGTGTATGCCTAAGAGTGGAATTGCTGGATCTTGTAGTAGACTCATTCCCATTTTCCTGAGGAGTCGCCATACTGATTTCCAAAGTGGCTGTACAAGTTGGCACTCCCACCAGCAGTGGAGGAGTGTTCCCCTTTCTCCACATCCTCTCCAGCATAAACTGTCATTGGTGTTTTTGATTTTAGCCATTCTGACAGGGGTAAGATGGTATCTCAGAGTTGTTTTGACTTGCATTTCCCTGATGGCTAAGGATGTTGAACACTTTCTTGTGTCTTTCAGCCATTTTAGATTCCTCTATTGAGAATTGTCTATTTAGTTCTGTACCCCACTTTTTAATTGGATTGTTTGGTGTTTTAGTGACAAGCTTCTTGAGTTCTTTGTATATTTTGGAGATCAGCCCTCTGTCAGATGTGGGGTTGGTGAATATCTTTTCCCAGTCTGTGGGCTGTCATTTTGTCTTGCTGACTGTGTCCTTTGCCTTACAGAAGCTTCTCAGTTTCAGGAGGTCCCATTTATCAATTGTTGATCCCAGTGTCTGTGCTACTGTTGTAATGTTCAGGAAGCAGACTCCTGTACCGATTCATTCAAGGGTATTTCCCACTTTGTCTTCTAATAGGTTCAGTGTGGCAGGGTTTATGTTGAGGTCTTTGATCCATTTTGACTTAAGTTTTGTCATGGCGATAGACTTTCCCCCTGCCTCTTTAACTTCTGGGATTACAGGAATGAGCCTCTACTGGTGTGTTAATAATTTTAAACATATCAGGTGTAAATAGGATTTTCTTTCTTTTTTCTTAGTCTTTTATTTTCAAGACAGGGTTTCTCAGTGTAACAGCTCTGGCTATCCTGGAACTCACTGTGTAGACCAAGCTGGCATCGAACCCTCAGAGATTCACCTGTCCAGCTAGCATTTTTTTAAATTTATTTATTTTATGTACACGTGCTCTATCTGCATGTACTTTATGCCAGAAGAGGGCATCAGACCCCTATATAGATGGTTTCGAGCCACCATGTGGTTGCTGGGAATTGAATTCAAGACCTCTGGAGGAGTAGCCAGTGATCTTAACCTTTAAGCCATTTCTCCAGCCCACCAGCTAGGATATTTTTTTTAAGACAGGATTTCACTGTGTAACCCTGGCTGTCCTGGAATTCACTGTGTAGTCCAGGCCAGGCTCAAAATTACAGAGATCTTTCTGATTCCCTAGTATTCCGATTAAAGTCATCTCCTGCAATTTCTGGCCCCTATATAAGATCTTTGAGGCAGGATCTCATATAATCCAGACTGGCCTTGCTCTCCCTATGTAGCTGAGGATGGCTTTGAACTCCAGATCCTATAGCTGGCATGCCCTGTGTGCTGGGGTTATGAATGTGTGGCACCACACTCAGGACAACTGGATTTTCCTAAATCAAGTTTTGGATTGAATGTAAGTTGCTCTCGCTAGCCTAAAATTTTGGTTTTGAATCTTTTAGAAAAGATGGTGTTTTTGCCATGGACAGTCACTCTCTGACATTATTGCTTCTAACATATGAATTGGAGTCAAATTGACACATGGTTAAATACTGTTTAATCTCCATATGATGGGGGATGTCCTTCTGTATGCTGTGAATGGGTTTCTCTTACTGGTTGATGAATAAAGCTGTTGATGAATAAAGCCAATGGACAGGCAGGATGTAGCCAGGCAGGAAGTATAGGTGAGATCTGGGCATCACTGGTAGATAAACCAAGATGCATGGAGATATATAGATTAATAGAAATGGTTAATGATTAAGAGAGAGCCAGCCAATAAGAAGCCTGAGCCGTCCACCAGTTTATAATTAATATAAGCCTCTGTGTGTTTATTTGGGACTAAACGGCTGTGGGACTGGGCAGGACAGAAACTTCAGTCTACACCCATAATTTGAAGAGTTTGGGCATGTGAGTTCATCCAAGCACCACAGTCAAAACAATGACTGTGTTCACATTTCAGCCACTTTGCTTGTGCCCATTTGTTGCCCTTTACTGTGTCCCCTGTTATGTTTTTGTTTAAATTAGATATAAAGAAAAATGGAAGGAGGCAGGCACAAGATGAGACATATTGACTAGTTTATTATAAGGTCTGGCAGAGTAGGGAGACTAAGAGAGAAGAGGAACAGGGGTAATGGATGACCGCCATGGCCGGTCGCCATAGAGAGGCAGAGAGAGCGCTTAGGTGAGAGAGAGCAAAGAAGAGGAGAGAGAGAGAGAGAGAGAGCAGGGAAGTTGGAACTTTTAAAGGGAAGACTGCACTGCGCACTGAGGTTCCATGCATGCCCAGAGTTCTCACGCAGGCTGTAATGCATGGCGGGTGATGTGGTGATGACATAGCACTTTTCCTGTGCGTGCCCTGACTGTTGTTGGGCGGAGTTTGTCACTTAAAGAGGTAGAGCCTATCAGCATTAAAGCCTGAACCTTTCATCCCCTTCCTCCACAATCAGTATATTCTGGAATAAAGTATGTACCAGCCAACCAGTGGTGGTGGTGGTGGTGGCAGTGGCGGCAAGCTCGCCTTTAATTCCAGCACTCTGGAGGCAGATTCAGGCAGATCTCTGAGTTCAAGGTCAGCCTGGCCTACAGTGTGAGTTCCAGAACAGCCAGGGCTACACAGAAAACTCTGATATATATATATATATATATATATATATATATATATATATGCATGCATGTGCATTTTTGTCTGGCTTGCTTCCTGAGGGTCCCTGTGATTCATCCCTGGTGTTGGGGGGAGGTGTGTCTTGGGGTTCATGCTCCACGACTCCTTCCCACTGGGGAATAATCCTTCATGTGTGAGCAGGTCAAAGTTGTTCATCCCCTCGCCTTTGGAGGGAAGTCTTCTGTACAGATCGACACCTTTAACCCTCTTCAGTGAACACCAGAAGTGAAATGGCTGAGCATGTGGCAGTGTCGCTTTTTTAGTAGAAAAGCTCGGGATGCATGAACCCCTACTATATTGGTTCTCCTGATGCGGCCAATTGCTCATTACAGATTCAAAACTATATATTCTTCCCCAACCCTTATATCATGATAATAATAAAAAGCTGTGAGCAAATTTTTCTTTGGGCCTCCAGCTCACAAAAATGACACACAGACTTATTATTTATTATGGAAGCTCAGTCTTATCTTAAGCTTGTTTATAGCTAGTTCTTATAACTTAAATTAACTCATATTTTTAAATCTGTGTTTTTCTGCGTTTTTGTTACCTAATCTCCATTTTGCCTATCCTGCAACCACGGTGTCTGGCTGGTGACCCTGCCTTTCTTCTTCCCAGAGCTCTCTCTGTCCAGAAGTCCCACCTATGCCTCCTGTCCAGGTATTGGCTGCTTAGCTTTTTATTAAGCCAATCACAGTGACACATCTTCACACAGTGTAAAGGAATATTCCACAACAACCATTTGATTTGTTGTGTCCTGACTCTGAACCCCCCAAACCACCAAGAGACCATATCCAATGCAAAAGCAGAGAGTCTTTTTTTCTTTTTAAGGATTTTATTTATTTATTATCTGCATACCAGAAGAGGTCACCAGATCTCATACTGGATGGTTGTGAGCCACCATGTGATTGCTGGGAGTTGAACTCAGGACCTCTGGAAGAACAGCCAGTGCTCTTAACCTCTGAGCCATCTCTCCAGCCCGGCAAAGAGTCTTTTTAATTTACGAGTTAACTGGAGTTAACTCAGGTCCTCCATCTGTCCAACACAGCGGGTGGAGTAGGAGGAACCCCGAGCAGCAGAGAAGAAGGGCATATATTAGGGGCAGAGCAACTCTGGGCTGAGGGAACCTATCCTAAGATGATTGGTCAGCTGCAGTTGCAGAAAGGTTGCTATGCCTGGCGGCTATCAGAGGGCCTGGGTGTGGCTACCTACAGCATTCCACTATTATCCATAAAGCACATCCAAAGCCCAGCAGCTAACTTCTGATTGGTTCCTTGCCCATAGCGAGTATCTGACTTCCTAGTGATTAGGGCAAAGTGGGGGCTCAGCATGTGTTGTTGAGTCAGGGGCTTAAGTCTTGCTGGGTCTTTTCTGCAGCCTCTCATGTCTGCCAAAGCAGGGGGCTGGGTGAGGGCCTGGGCCCTTCAGATTCATTGTTATACAATGTGGTTTTCTAAGCGTTCTTGCTCAAAGCAATTTCTGCCTCTGCCTTGGCCTTAGCCCAGTTGACTAGTGTCTTAGTTACTGTGCTATTGCTGTGGAGAGGCACCATAACCAAGGCAATTTATAAAAGAAAGCATTTAAGCTGAGAGTGGTGGCTCACATGTTTAGGGCCAGCACTTGGGAGACAGAGGCAGGTGGATATCTGTGAGTTCGAGGCCAACCTCCTCTACAAAGTGAGTTCCAAGACAGCCAAAGCTGTTACACAGAGAAACATCACCACCACCACCACACACACACACACACACACACACACACACACACACACACACACACACACACAGAGCATTTAAAAGGTGCATCCATGACCATCATAGCAGGAAACATAGCAGCAGGCATAGCCACAGTGAAGCAGGGGTTGTGAATGTACATCTGAAATGGAGGCAGAAAGGGAGAGACACAGGGCCTGGCTTGGTCTTCTGAATCTCAAAGCCCACCTGCAGTGAATGACACACCTCCTCCAACAAGGCCACACCTCCTAATCCTTGCTAAACAGCCCACCGGGTACCAGACACTCAAATATGAGCCTGTGAGAGCCATTCTCCTTCAAACCCCCACAGCTAGTCCTCTAGTCACTAACATTCTGAGGCTTGATTTAGACGGGGTCTCATTTATCCCAGGCTAGCCTCCAACGCACTACAGAGCCAAAGACAGTCTTGAACTGCCTCCACCCTCCAAATGCTGGGGTTACAGTCATACCCCCACCACTTAGGTTTCTCTGGTGCTGGGGATCAAACCTAGAATTTCATGCAAGTTCTACTTGCTTTTGAGCAAGCATTTTACCAGCCGGACTCCAGCCCTAGCCTTGGGGTATTTTACTCCAGCCCTAGCCTTGGGGTATTTTCGGAGTGTGCTCTAAAGAATTGTGTATCCACCTTTTCTTTTGTTTCTTATGTGCCCTAGGTTTTCCTTCTTTGTCAAGGGCAGCCCACCCCTGCCTTAGAAGTAAATCAACAAGGTGAAACCAAGACCGTCTCCTCAGCTGGGTGAGCAGGTAAGCGGCTGCTCTCTGCTACTCCACCAGCCCCACTGTGCCCTTAGCAGACCCATAGTCCCCATGGCTGTGAAGTTTACACGCTCCAGTCTTGACTCCAGCTCTTTACAGATCAGTCTCCACCAAAAAGAGACCAAACCATTCATCTAATTCCCAAGCACTGAGCCACCTTCCCACGCTACTTAAATTCAGAAGTAATTAAGTGTAGGGGGCACTGTTGACAGCAAAACTTGAATTTTATACTGTTTCTTGTCTAAAATAACCTCATTCCGTTGTTGATGAAGATTTTTAGTTTTGGCCAGGTGTGGTGGCAATGCTGTAATCCAGCACCTGAGAGCTAAATTCAGAAGGATTAGGAGTTCAAAATCAGCCTCACCTGCATAGCTAATTTCAAGTCAATCTGGCTTTATTGAATCCTGTCTCTTGTTTCAAAACAAACAATCCTCTTGGTAAAACCTTTAGAATCTTCGCTTCAAAACGTTAATCCTGGGGGTTAAGTGCACAAGTTGTTCTTGCAGAAGACCTGGGTTCAGTTCTCAGCACCCATATGGCAACTCAGAACTGCGTGAAACTTCAGTTCCATTGGGCATTAGGCAAATACACTGTGTACATACACACACCCAGTCATACATGCTCATAAAGTAAAGTAAGTAAATCTTAAAAATACACACACAACTCTAGGCCCTACCCTCGCCTGCTTCTGCTCACACTTCCTCCTTCCTGCTTGCTGCCTCCTCTTCCTCCACAATTTCAATTTCCTCTGTGTTTTAGAAACATTTTCAGTCAAAAGTTACAGCACAGAATTGTAAAGTGAGCCCTTGGCTTTGACACAGCTAGTTGCTTATGAAAGACCCCGAAGGGATACTTTCGTAGAGGGAGACCCACACACCCAGGAACCAGCGAGGCCACGAACTGGATGTAAAAAACAAGAGGCTTTATTGGAGACGCGGGTACCCGGGGCGACTTAGCTTTTCTGAGGCCAAGCGCCCCGCGCCAAGGGAAAGGCGTCCTTATATAGGGAAAAAGGCGCAAGCTAGGAGCAGGGATTCTATTTGATGGTTCAAATGAGGCACAGAGCCATTCCAGATCAGCATATTCTCAAGGTCTGGTGTCTGGTACAACAGACTTGATTCCTCCCTCCGCGCCCAGGTGGCTGACCTTGGGGGCGGAGACCTTGGGACGGAGTGTTTCTCAACGGGGGGGGGGGGGCGTGGGGGCGAGGGGTGCTCGGCCCCAGCCCCGGCGCGGTGCCAGGGCAGCCCCGCCTGGGTGAACCGGCTTGGGAGGGAAAACGGCAGCCGGGGGAAGTGGAGGCCGGCGGGGGCAGGATGAAGGTGAAGCAGGGCAGCTCTGCGGCAGCTAGCAGCTGCCGGACAATTATCGCCCCGCGCTGCACTCTCCAGCCCATCCCGGCTGCTCCAGAGAGAACACCCAGCATCAGCATAGGCGGGGGGGGGGGGGAGACAGAGAGGCAGCGGGCCTTTCACTTATTGCAAACAAATTTTATCAGCCCCTACATGTAATATACTTTCATTCAGATTTTTAAAATTAAAAATAGAATTATCAAGGCAGTGGGGGGAGGCAATAGAACTTTAAAAATAATACTGGGATGGGGAAAGTCTTCATAAAGAAGATAGGAAGCCTAGAATTCATAAAGAGAATTGCCAGATTGGGGCAGGTAAGATGGCTCAGTGGTTAAAGATGACTGCTGCCAAGCCTAAGGATGAAAGTTCAATTGTGGGTTCCGTATAGTGAAAGGAAAGAGCCAGTTTGCAGAAGTAGTCTACTGACATCCACACATGTGCAAGGGCACACACACACACACACACACACACTCACACTCACACACACATATACACACTCACACAGAGAGTAGATTAATGAATAAGAAATAGATGAAAGAAAAGAGCCAATCATGCTAGCTCATTTCTGCTATCCTAGAACTTGGGAGACTGAAGCAGGAAGATGACAACATTAAGGCCAATCTGGGCTATATAGTGAGATCTTGTCACATGCGAAATTAAATAAAAGTAATAAAAAATAATAATAATTGAAGCATAAAAGCCTGAAGACAAATATCTAATTATTTTACTTTTAAGCATCCAAGATGTTACTGGTCTAATGACTTCAGTTGACCCTGAAATGCACAGAGAAAAATTGATCAGTACAGCAAAATGTTGACATGGATCCCAAACGGCCATGTATGTCTAAATGTGTCTTAGTTAGGGCTACTGAACTGTGGTGACCAAGCAAATTGAGGAGGAAAGAGTTTATTCGGCCCACACTTCCACATCACTGAAGGAAGGCAGCATAGGCACTCAAACACGGCAGGAACCTGGAGGCAGGGACTGATGAAGAAACCATGGAGGGTGCAGCTTACTGGCGTTGCTTCCCCTAGCTTGCCCAGCCTGCTTTCTTATAGATCCCAGGACCACCAACCAGCCCAGGGATGGCACCACCCACAATGGACTGGGCCCTCTGCCATCAATCACTAATTGGGACAATGCCTTACAGCTGGATCTTATGGAGCTATTTTCTCATTTAAGGTTCCCTCTAGCTAGTGTCAAGTCAATCTTAGTCAGCACTTTCATTTCTTTTTCTTCTTTCTTTTCTTTTTGTAGCCCTTGGTAACCTCAAATTCACTTATGTACCCAAGGATGAACTTGAACTTCTGATCCTGCCTCTACTGCCCCAGTGCTGGGACTGCACCCCCAAACCCAACTTGAAACGTTTCTTGATAAAAAGGAAAGGAACTCCCTAAAACCAAAAAAACTTCCATATCCATATCCTCAGAATTTTATATACTCCAGACTATAAAAAGTGCACACTAACAAATTTAAGTGTTAAAAAAAAATCCAAGAAGTTGGCCAGCCTGGTCTCCAGAGCGCGTGCCAGGATAGGCTCCAAAGCTACACGGAGAAGCCCTGTCTCGAAAAACCAAAAAAAAAAAAATCCAAGTAGTTTAAAAAAATTCTTTGCATTCACATAAATTTATAATCTTGACAATACTCACACCCAGAAAAACGCATGGCAAAAATATGTGTGTAAAGATATTTGTTTTTCTATTGCTTAAAATACAAAAAGAAATGAAAGAGGACAGGGGAGGGGTGGTAATATGGTTCAGTGGGCAAAGTGTTTGCCGTGCAACCATGAGGACCTGAGTTCAGATCCCAGCACTCATGGAAAAAGCCAGGTGGAGACACTTGCCTGAAATCCCAGCCCTGAGCAAGTAGAAACAAGAGGATCCAGGAGCTCATTGGCCAATTGGCCTAGCCAGTCTACGAGCTCCTGGGCTCAAAAATTAAGGTCGAGGGGCTAGCAGGATGGCTCAGTGGAGGAAGTTAGATCCCTGGAAGCCACAGAAAGGTGGAAGAAAAGAACTGACACCAAAAAGTTGTCCTCTGACCTCCATACAAATGCTGTGGTGTGAGCGTGTACACACACACACACACACACACACACACACACACACACACACACCACCACCACCACATACACACACACACACCACACACACATACACACACACACACACACACACACACACACACACACACACACACACTCACTCACACACAGGAGGAGGAAAGGAAAGAAGGCAGAGACCATCCAAAGGATGCTGTCATAAATGATGAAATAACGGCAGAGTGCTCAGGCTTCTAGACTCCAGGCAGCGGTTGGAGTGCACCCCTTCATGCACACTGACAAGAACAACACTTAGTTCCATGGTTCTGTGAAAGATGACCATCGCAGGACACAGAGGGTAACATGACATTTTCCATAAAAGCTAACAGACTTAAGAGCGAATGTAAATGCACAGGGTAAAAAAGGTTCCCAAACTTAGTCAGCCAATGAACTCATCCCAATAAAGACTGCAATTAGCTGGGCATGGCCCTATACTCCTAGCACTAGGGAGGTAGAGACAGGAGAATTGTCACAATTGTCACAAGTTCAAAGCCAGCCTGAGTTACATAGTGAGCTCAAAGCCAATTTGGATAGCAAGACCTTGAATCAAAAAAGTAGGGTGTGATAGTGTATACCTTAAATCACAGCATTTGGAAGGCAGAGGCAGGAGAAGTATGAAGCCAGTCTGGTCTGCATAGTGAGTTCGAGACTGTCCAGGGCTACATAGTAGGATGTCTCAAAAAAGACTAAAAAAAGAAAAAGGAGAAACACAAAGTAAACTTGGAGGGAGTCATGGAAAAGAATGAGGGTCACTTGGCTGCTAATCTATGAACATTTGTATTATTTGGACTTCTTATCATGTGTGAGACACTTTGATAACTTTAAGTTGCCTAAACTGACCAAGATACCAAGAATGGTTATTATCTAAATATCTCTAAAATGTCTGGTGAACTATTAAAATTCAGTCAGTTGTCCAGTTTCCCACCTCACACTGAAAGTTCTGTCTTGTAGGCAGAACGTTTGCTTGTCTTTGATGAGCTTCTCCCAGAGTTCTCATGCGAATGCCTCAGCACTCATGTCCGCAAAGCAAATGGTCACAAGCCTGTCGATCATGTGAACATAGTCTTTCTTCTCCCAACATCATTCCCCAGGGGCACAGTTCAACTTTGGAGGCAGAGTCTCATCTCAATAGAAGCCCCATTGAAAGCAAAGTCCTCTTAAACAGAATGGAATGCATTTTGAGCTAAATGCCGATGGGGTCAGTGAGCAGAGATTGTTGCAAAAAAACATTGCAACCCAAATGCAAGAGGGGTGAAGATGAAATGGAGACAACCAGAGGGTGACAGACGTGAAGGGAAAGAGAAAAAGGGTTGGGCTCTGATGTCAGTTTGCAAGATACTGCAAGAGAAAGATGCCACGTGACAGAGCTTGGGTGGAGGGGTTTTTTTGTTTTGTTTTGTTTTGTTTTAATTGGGGAAAAGTGAATGGAAAAATGAGGGAGGGGAGAGGGGAGATCAGCCTCTGGGGACAGGAGCAGCAGAAGAGAAAGGGGGCAGAGAGAGAGAGAGAGAGAGAGAGAGAGAGAGAGAGAGAGAGAGAGGAGGTGGGCAGGCCCTTTTAAAAAGGAACATAGTGAATGTGCTCAGGTGGTGCTCTTAGCGGCTCCAGCTGAAGCCATACCCTGTCAGAACCCCAAGGACAGGCCAGTACAGATGCCTGAATACTACCTAACAACGACAAAATCCTAGAGGCCTTTGGCTACCTAGGCCTGGGTGTGTCCGTGAGCAAACAACTTCCTCCAGAAAAGCAATGAGAACTTGGAGGCAGAAGGAACTGTGAACAGTGCCACAAAGTGAAGATTCTCGCTGACTGACATGGAGAAAAGGACAGAGGGGCAGAAAGAGGTGAGTCCATGCATCCACACTTTACAAAAGATTGTCTGTAAGTGATGGAAGTGCTTTTGACCCCCTGGAGACCATGGCAGCATTGGACAGGTTGTCCTGAAGCTCAGCAGGGATGCTTGAAGTCAATTAAAAACCACCTGTGTGTAGGCCTGGTAACACAGGCAAGGGCAGCAAGCTAGTCACGAGGCAAGCTCACTCTACCTCCCTAAAGGAAGACTCACTCCATGCTCTTGAGGAAGCAGGAGTGACTGACTCACGTGTGTCCTCATTCTGCACCTTCTGTCCCTTTGGTACACGTGTGTTAGGTATACAACTAATGACAGATACTGTGCCAAGCTCCGGAAATGAAGAAATAGAAGGCATGACTCTTTCCTGGTGGGCAAATATTGGCAGTATAATAAATGTTTGTGTACATCAGAACAACAGTACAAGTCAACAGGAGTGGACCAAGGGAGAGAGGAGGCAAGCCCAGTGTCACAGGAGGTCACCTCTGAGTTGGACTTTAAAAATAAGTAGGCGTTCCAAAGGACAGGAAGCCACAGGCTAGGAGGAAATATTTGCAAAACAACATATTTGAATGGATTGCTGTCCAGTACATCCAAAGGACCCTCAAAACTCAACAATTAGAAAACAATCTAAGCTGAATATGATGGAAAATGCCTATAGTCCCAGCACTCTGGAAGAAGCAAGAGTTCAAGGGCAGCCTCTTGAACTCAACATAGTTTGAGGCCAGCCTGGGTTACAGAAGACCTTGTCTCAAAATGAAATAAAAATAGCTGAACAAAACATAATATCTAAACTGATACTTCACAGTAGATACAGAGATGCACAGCATTTGCAATGATGCTTTGTAGACCAGGCCAGCCTTGAACTCACCGAGATCCAAATGTCTCTGCCTCTCAAGTGCTGGGATTAAAGGTATGCACCCCACCCCACCCCACCCCACCCGGGCACATTGACTATTTTCTTATTGATGTGATTTTAAAAAGAAAGGGAGGGAGGGAGGAAGGAAGGGAGGGAGAGAGAGAAAGAGAGGAGAGAGAGAGAGAGAGAGAGAGAGAGAGAGAGAGAAGCCACTAAAGAAAGAAAAGGTAAACTGTCAAGACGGCTCATCGGGAAAAGGCACCTGCCACCAGTTCTGTCAACCCCAGTTCCATCCCAGGACCCACATGGTAAAAGGAGACAACAAACTTGTGCAAGTGTCCTTTGACCTACACACACTCAGTGAGGCACATACGTGTATTTGCAGAGTAGACACACACATAGTAAATTCCAAGAAGAAAATGGAGGAGGGGGAAAGCGGCTTATTTTAGCTCTCAGTTTGAAGGGACAGACCGTTAAGATAGAGAAGCCATGGCAGCAGGAGGGTGAGAAGAGCAACCAGTGCTCTTAACCACTGAGCCATCTCTCCAGCACTGTAAAAATACTTTTAAATGCTTGGAACTGTCATATGACCACTCCCGGCTATGTACATGCAGGACGCAAACAAGTCACAGAAATACTTGCACCCTGTGTTTTATTGAAACATTATTCATGATAGCCAAGAATCAGATCAGGTGTCCATCAAAGACGAATGGATAAAGAAAATTCGATGTTTACATGCAATGTAGTTTTACTCATCCATAAAGTACAAAATTATGTCATTTTCAGGAAAATGAATACAACTGGAGACCATGACATTAAGAGAAATAAATCGGGAAGATAAATATGGTTTATTTTCTCTCACTTATAGATCCTACAGTTTGTATACACAAACTCACATACGTATGTAGGACATGAAAATAGAAGCCAGGCTGTTGGGGAAATGAGTGGGAATGACGGGAAAGAGAGGTGGGGTGGAGAGGAGAGGTGAGTGTACATGACATTGTACGAAATGTCTTAGTGAGAGCACCACTGGGCACAACCACGCTATGCCAGGTCAACAAAGTCTACTTCAGAGAAAAGTCATAGGGGCTGGAGAGATGGCTCGGTGGTTAAGCATATGTACTGCTCGAGCAGAGAATCTGGGCTGGTTCCCAGCATGGTCCACATCCTCCCATAACTTCAGTAAAGGAGGGTTCAACGCCTCTGCCTTCCAAGGACACTTGCACTAGTGTGAACACATACACACATGCAAAAATACACTTTTTTTTAATCTTAAAAAGAAAGCGAGATGGAGGGAGGGAGGGAAGGAGGGAGGGAGGAAACGAGCAGGTAGTATATAGCACATACCCAAACATGGGCTCCCGTAGTGGGTGAGCTGCAAAGTCAAGCCCAATGAATTCCCAGTGCACCAATGTAAATAAACCCGCAGATGTGTTACTAAAGACTGGAAATATATATATATATATATATATATATATATATATATATATATATATATATATGTCCCCCAGGAAGCCAAGGTTGACCACTGGCACATTTTATATCCACGGCACCAACCCCAGAGATTCACTGACACTTGCCCAATGACTTTATGAAATAGATGACATTGTTGCCATTGCCCTTATCTAAGCAGGGAAGAAAACTTAGATTTACAAATTCCCCAAAGTCACAGCGACAGTGGAGCAGAGATACAGACCTGTCCACCAGCAAAGTGAATCAACACCTTCAGAGGACTCCTCATTCCACTGCCGCCCCCAGCCCTTTGTCCTGTGTGGTAAGAGGAAGCACTTGGCCGTGTGTAACAAATTCAGACCCCGCCTCGGCCTGCATAGAGTGTATCCATTGCTCAGTTAGGAACCAATGGCAAGACATGTCACCTCACAACTGTCTCTGGTGCCTCACACCAGTTGCCTAAACATGGTCAAGCCGGTAGAGCTAAAGGTACCATCTACAGGAGGATTTGAGCCACAGTAGCTCATGGTCCACTTCGGTTAAATGACACTTCCCAAAGGAATGATCTTTGTCTCTAGGTGTTGACACCCCCCTGTCCTAGACAGGGTGCGCCATCCTGTCTGCTAAATAAGCCACCACAATGAGGTAGAGCTTGACAATTAAAAAAAAAAAAAAAAAAAGCAGGACTCCGGGTAAAAATTGAGCCAAGAGGCAATAAAACATGGGTGCACATTTGGTATATTTGTCATGGAAACCTTTGGGATTCGGAAATCTGCTTTCGTCAGCATCATGGAGCAACCGGCAATTGCTTCACTTAATTAATGGCTGTGACTTTTAGAATAGCAGTTTCGAGATGCCCGTCCTTCGACTAAGTGAGTCCCCAATGAAATGTTAAGAAAAGATGAGACTCAAAAGGTAGAGGAAAGCAACATGCTCTCACAGTCAGGCATATACTATGCCTAACACAAACTCGCAAGCGGCAATGTGACTTGTCTAATCCCCTGTCTTGGGGAAGAACTCTCCTTTATTCTGAGACCATTGTCTTTCCATTCAGTTGTTGTGTGTGGTGTGTGTACCTGTTTGTGTGTGCAAGTGCACGCATGGAAGTCAGGTGCCATCAACTGGGCACTCACCATCTTTACTTTCAGGGATGGGGTCTCACACACACACACACACACACACACACACACACACACACACACACACACGGGCATGCACACACACGGGCATGCACACGGACACACAAGCACACACATGCACTTTAAACAAATATTTAAGAAATATTTTTAAAACACGTAGAATATCAAGGTCAGTTTTCAGTGACAATGACATCCACCCTGTGGGGGACATGCGATCTTGTTGACCTCTTTAGTTCCTCCCCACCTTCAAGCCTCTGGGGTGTGATTATAGTTAACAATAACAAAAATAAAACATGGCTCAGGGTCTTTAAATTCGCCCATGTCCTCCCCCTCCCTTCCCCTTTCTACTCTTTCTCCACACCCATTTTCCTTGGCTTTCAGACAGCTTCTGTAACTTGCTATCTAGATTATGCTTCCCTCAAACTTGCAGCAATCCCCCTGTCTCTGGCTCCATAGTGTTGGGATCATTCTGGTAGGCCTCCACACCCAGGCCTAATTGTCTTCTCCGGTTAGCATCCATAGGCTGAGTACCCAACAGTTGTCACATTGTGTGCTTAAATTTACTGTTTATTTGTTTAAGGCAAGGTCTCATGTAGCCCAGGCTCACCCCAAACTCAAACTACTGATCCTCCTGTGTCTAACCCCCAGGTTCTAGATTATAGGTGTATACCACCATACCTGGTACATGACTGTGAAATCTGAAACCACTAAAGTAGATGGTGTATCAACAACCCCGTAACAGCCTGCCCGGTCAGTATAATTGTCTTGGTGCTCTGGATGAGCAACTCTGAAGTGTAGGGCCAAAGTTTCACAGTCGTACCCCTCCTGGGTTGCCAAGCCTGTACTCAAACCCAGTCCTCTCTGAATGCCTTCCAAGGCTGTCTCCAGCCAGCAACATTCCCATGAAGTCTTTGGGCTAGCCTGGGTTTTCTTGGATCCCTCATTGTGTCATTCACAGTGTCTCCTTCCCATTCTTCCCTTGAATAATGGGCATGGGGATCAGTTTATCGGACTGGTTTCTGGGCTGCAGAAGCACCTACATCTCCCTGTAGTACTCTGTTTACCCTGCTCACGTGACCTTCCCAGTACTACCTCTCTCACTGACTGTGATGAGCCCAAACAACCCAAGTGGACAACAACTGCTCCTGACTGAATGTTGATACTTGACCCCAAATTTATATATTGAAGCTTTCACCTACAATATGATGGTATTAGAAAGGAGATAGTCTCCAGGCAGTGGTGATGCATGCCTTTAATACCAGTACTCGGGGGGAAGAGGCAGGTGGATCTCTGTGAGTTCGAGGTCAGCCTGGTCTACAAAGCTACACAGAGAATCCCTGTCTCAATAGATAAGAAAGAAAGAAAGAAAGAAAGAAAGAAAGAAAGAAAGAAAGAAAGAAAGAAAGAAAGAAAGAAAGAAAAGAGATCATCCCACATGTAATTAGCTCATCAGTGTAACTCTTGTCTACATATAGGGACCCCAAGGAGTTCCCTCTGCTATTTGAGGACAGAGTAAGAGGACCAAGCATCTATAGAATGAAAACAGCCTCTTGGTAACCAAATCTGCTGGTACCCAGCCCCCAGAACTACAAGAAAGAAAATGTCTGCACTGTACAATTCACTCTGTCCATGGCTTTCTGTTACAGCTGCCCAAATGAACTCAGACAAAGACCCAGCAAGAAAGCAAACTGCATGAGACAATGAGAGCATTCAGGCAGGCGTGATAAGAGAAGCAATCTAAGAACAACAATCTGAGGACGGTGAAGGAGGGACAGGACAAAGGTCTTCGTGGGCAAGTGAGCACCGCAGTGTTGCTGCATGTGTGACAAGTGACTGCATGCAGCAGTACGTTGGAACTGAAGACACAGAAGGCCAGGAACTGTGCCAGTCACGAGTGAGACAAGTAACGGCAACTGAATTCTTGGAAACTGTAGGAAGGGGCCGAAGATCAAGGCAGTCAGTCCCTTCATCCTGAGACCGTGACAAAGAATGCCACAAGAATGGAAACCAAGGTTAGGGCTTGGCCCCATGGGATGGAGACGGAGTGTGAGCATCAATGCAGGCATGCTGCGGGTGGGCCAGGCCACCAACAAAAAGGAGCCCATCTGGTCCCAGAACTGGAACGAACTTGAGTGTGAGAGTCTTAGATGAGTAGCCATGATCAAAGATCACTAACTTGGTCAGAAGCAGCTTTGGATCTAATCCTAGTCCGGGAATTTCTGAGCTGAGAAACGTGGAGATGTTTCAGGGGACAGATCTCTGTGGGTCTCTCATGTTTTTCCATGTTTTAAGGACTCTTTCTGCACTATCTGTCCAGTGAACAGCCTTGGGAGACAAAGCTAATACTTTCCTTTGGAATGTGAGTCAAGCCAGCCTTGTGGCCACTGTGAAAGGTCGGTGCCCTCAGCCAGGGGTTGCTTTTCTCTAAATCAAACTAATTTCCCATTCAGGTGTTACCTGACAGACTGTACAAATTACACACAAAAAAAAATTTTACTTCTTCCTTCCACCATCTATCTCAGGGGGTTATAAAGCTTGCTGTAAATGCTAATGCATTTATTCTGTTGTAAATTATTATGATTGGGCTGGAGAGATGGCTCAGCTGTTAAAGGCTAGGCTCACAACCAAAAATAAATTATTATGATTACACAAGCTTTCTAATTCTTCAAAGTCAAGCCGCCCCATCTCTGTCTCTCTGTTTCTGTGTGTGTGTGTGTGTGTGTGTGTGTGTGTGTGTGTGTGTGTATGTATGTGTGTGTGCACAGTCATTCCTGTGTATGTGTGGATGGGGCATGAGTATGCCACAGCACACACGTGGAGACCAGAGAACCTCAGGTGTCTGTCTGCCTTCTGCTTCACTGGAGACAACACTCTATTGCTGTTCTTCCAAGGTGTACAGCTGGCCTGTCAGTTTCTAGAGATTCTCCTGTCTCTACCTCCCAACTCTCCTCAGGGCCACTGGGATTACACCCACAGGCGACTTTATCTGGCTTTATATGGGTTCTGGAGATTCAAACTCAGGTCATTATGGTTGCACAGCAAGCTCTTTGGGCCATCTCTCCAGCCCCTCACCTCTTTCTTAACCTACAGGATAACCTTTTCAAATATTCTGGGGAAAGGGCAGGCACATAATTTATATACATTGTCACCATTTTATATCCTTCCCTCTTGAGTGTTATTTTTAGTTCCATGATCTGACTGTTCATGTGTGCGCTAAGGGAAGGGCCATCTCCCCAACCTCCTCTGAATCAGGTGTCTATACTTAGTTCCTGGACCACAAAAGATGCCACAAGTACTTGTTAATTGATTGTATATCACATGCCATTGTTCTGCATACTTATTACCAGGGGAGGCTTCACGGAAGTCAGTAGGGAAGGGTATGGCTTGATTTTAATCAGTTTTACTGCTGCTGTGAAGCAGGCCTTCTAGCCTGGAGAGCTGGCAGGCTGGTAAGAGCTGTCTGTCTGCACAAGAGCAAGCATTCTGAATTTATCTGGGGCTGACTGAGCAATTAATGTGCTCATAGGACATCTGCCTTGAGTGTATTATTAAACACAAACTTAAGTATTAATATATGTAAAATGAACTGCAATCATTCACATGGTTTCTTCCCTGCGATTCATCATGAGGAACAGGCCATCTGGTCACCCACAGGAACGGTTAGGTCAAATCCCAGAAACCACATCTTCTCCCTGTTCTCAGCATTCCTGAGCCACGGAGCATGTTATCTATTTCAAAAAGATGTTAATGGGGTTATAAGGTCTAAACTATTATAGCCAACAGGCAATAAATCTAATGAGCAAAACAAAATAAAGCAATAGAACCAAAATAAGTCTGGTAGTACAAATGGTTATTATGCCATTAAAAAAGCTATTTGTTTCCTCTAAGATATTTGTCTTGCGGGATGGAGAGCAGTGTCTTGGCCCTGGGCTCATAGACATCTACAGTCCCCAAACGTGGGCTAAACTGAAGACCAAAACTGTCAGTTAAGTGATGTCAAAGGTCAAAGGTCAGTATGGATCCAAGTTCTAGCATCATGAGAAGTGATCTTTCTTCCACAAAGCAAAGTGAATCATTTTTTTTCAAGCCTGTAAATGAACATTTCCACCACAGAAGCAGTCCTGTGGAAGTATGTCAGTGTTGGGATCTGATGCGTCAGTGTTGCCATGCCCGTATGTGAGAAGACTAGGGAGGGTCATGAAAACGCCTTGCCCTCTGACCTGCATGACCATGACCACCTCTGTTCTTGGGTTTTGAAAAGCATCGATTCTCACTGGCAAAGACAAAACTGGTGAAACAAAGTAAGATAACTTCACTCGTGTGCAACATGTAGTCGTACCTGAAAGCTCACGTGTGTGTGTGTGTGTGTGTGTGTGTGTGTGTGTGTGTGTGACATGTAGTCCTATCTGAAAGCTCATGTGTGTGTGTGTGTGTGTGTGTGTGTGTGTGTGTGTGTGTGTGTGTGTGTGTGTGTGTGTGACATGTAGTCATACCTGAAAGCATCTGCCAGGTGTTGCTTCTCTTCCATCTTCCCAGATTAGACAGCAATGAAAGATCAGAGATGACTTCAGGGAGGGACTGCAGCCAGCTATGCAGAGCGCAGCCATGTGTGAGCAGAAGACAAGAGGAGTGTCTACCATGGCAGGCAGGAGGAGCACAGGCTAGCCAGGAAATGGAATTCTTCTCTCACTTTCACCAGCCCATGAGGGATTTGCAATGCAATTGCATGCTGGGCATGAAATTTCCACACCATCTCTGGCTCTGTGTGTGGCAGCCTCCAAAGGGCCCACTATATGATCACTCCAGTATGGGTGGCCACACCCACCAGGCTGCCCAGAACTGGAACCAGAGACAATATTTCAAACAGCCTTCATTAATGAACATTGATGACTTACTTTAAAAAAAAAACAGAAACAATAGTGATCTTTTCCCAAGGCAATAACCTTATTGTGGCTGCTGTTTATACCTAAGATGTGCAACTCTCAGCTTGGTGTAGCCCAAACACCACCTGTACAAATTAAATACAATTATGCTGACAGTAAATATCATACAGGTTGAATAAAAATAGCTCTGAGATGCAAAGATGACAGGGACCCTTCCCTCTTGTCATTGATGCTCACTGCAAGAATCTGATATTGCAACCCCTTCCTCTTTGATCCTGGAGTGTTTTTGTTGTGTGTGGGGTGGTAGAGTGTGTTGTGTATGTGTGCATACCTGTGCATTCATATCCATGTATGGGCGTATGCATGCATCTGCAGGTGTGTGTGTGTGTGTGTGTGTGTGTGTGTGAGAGAGAGAGAGAGAGAGAGAGAGAGAGAGACAGAGACAGAGACAGAGACAGAGACAGAGAGACACAGAGAGACACAGAGAGACACAGGGGAGAGAGAGAGACAGAGACAGAGACACAGAGAGACACAGAGAGACACAGGAGAGGAGAGGAGAGGAGAGAGAGGGAGAGAGAGAGGGAGAGAGAGAGAGCACACCTAGAGGCCAGAGGCCAGCCTCCCTCTGGTATTGTTACTCAGGCACTATCCACCTTATTTTGAGATAGGGTGTGTTCATTGACTGGTAGCTTACCTCTTAGGGTGGGTTAGCTGATCCACCCGGCTGCCTCCACGGCAGACTACTGTGCCTGGCATTTTATGTGGCTTGTGAGGATCAAATTCAGAAGATCAACCTTGTACCACCAGAACTTTACTGCCCCTCCCTCCCCAAACCATCTCTCCACCCCACCCCCATCTCCAATGTTTTGTTTCATTCTCTTTTGTTTGATTTTACCCCGCTCTTCCCATTTGAGGAGACAGGCTTAGAGAAAACACTCAGGCCAAGTTTTTGTCTTCAGTCTAGCAGGAAGGAAACAGGCAGAAGGGTGACTCGGGTCAGCTCTTCTGGCCACTGAAATGGAAAGACGATTTGGAATAAGCCAACCTCTTAAAAGGACTTGACAGCTTCAAAGAGGCACATGTTTGATAATGGGCTCTATCGTGAAGACCTGCTGTACCAGCCACACCAATGCTAGCACTTAAATGACTTTTATTCTGGGATCTTGGCATGCTCCAGGATGAAAGGCCCCAGCAGCCTGAACGGGATTAATGGTAGGTGGTGGGTGTTATTATCCTCCCCGCAGTCTGGCCGGGGGAGGTAAGTTTTCATCCTGGAAGCATTCGTAGGACATGAAGTTTTGCCGCTTAAAAAAACCTTGCCAGGCTTGGATATGGGTGGTGACACCTGTAATCCCAACACTCAGGAAACTGACACAGGAGGATTGCAAGTTGGAGATTGAGATTAGCCTGGCCTATAGAATGAGATCTTGTCTCAAAAACCCAACAGCAAAAGCCGGGCATAGTAGCAAATACTTGTAACTCCAGCTCTGATTTCAGGAAATGCCTGCAACTTTCCAGAGACCAACAGACTCTGCCTAGGCTCAGTAAAAGAGCTGAGGTGTGAGCTAGCACTCCACTGCTATCCTTAGCATCCTTTCCCTTTCAAGAGGTCTTGGCTTGGGCCTCAGGGGCTAATCAGAAAGAGGACGTAGCTCCCGACTGTGGACAGCTTGTGCAGACTTCAGACCACTTCCAAACATGTCATCTTAACGTTTGCATCTACAGGACCTTCTCAGCAGTAACTCTTTTCACCATTTGCAATGACGGGGTTTAGTACCTTTCATCACCTCCTGCATCGTCTCCACTGTGGCTCCTGAATGCATTTCTCCACATTGGCTCTCTTTCTCTCTATCGGTCCTGCCTTTTATGGAAACAGCCCAGGAATGTGGGGCTGTGTGAAAGGACAGGAAAGCTCTATTTGACTTGGATTCCCACAGCGGGGCAGGTGGGGTGGGAAGCACTGGGGAGGGGCAAGGCCACCTAAACAGAGTGCTCCTTGTCCTGGGGAACATGAAGGAATCGGACTTGTGTTCAAAACAGGGCAGGAAGTGTGGGAAAGGCCCTGGGCTAGTGTCCCCATATGCCAGGGATGGAGCAGTAGCCAACTGTATTTGTCTTTTCATACTGCAAACTAGGAGCAACCAAAGCCCACCCTGTAGGCGGAGAACTGGGACCAGCAAGGAACTCATATTTTGATTTCTGTATAGGTGCCCTTCCTGATAGGCAAAGACACATGGATGCTTTGAAAATAGCTCATGGTCACCTCTGAAGCAAGAAGTCACCAGTTTCTAGGCTTTGGACAAGTGACATCACAATAGTTCCTTACAGTGCACCATGCTTCACAGTGGGCATGGCTCTTTGGATGTTTGTCTCAGATGCTCCTGGCAACCCTGTGAAGCAAGCATACCTGATATTAGCATTCGTATATTAAACCCTAAGCAACAACAGTGGCAAGTTCATGACATATTTAATCTCCACACAGGGCTAGGTAAGAGCTGTCTAGTCAGCAGACTGACAGGTGATATAGAATCCTCTGGCAGTTTTTAAATTCTTTGCTATGTGGGCACAGTGGATCCAAATGTTACTGTTGCCCCATGCAGGGAATGAGCATAGGGCCTCTTCAAGACAAGCTGGAGAATGCCTGCACTGCCCCGGACCCTTCTCAGAGCCCTCAGAGTCACAGGGTGCCAGGGGTGGCTGATCCCAGAGCAGACTCCTTCTGCACCTGTCATTTTAAAAAGGAGTGTGTCTGGAGCCTGGATGGTTCCGAGGAGCCCAGATGCCATGGAAACTCCTCTCTACACAGCATGTCTTCTCAGTTCCTTTTCACAAAAATGTTTGCTAAGGACCAGAGGGAGCCAGGTGAGGTGTGCCAGGAAAGTCCTGCTTGCATCAAACATCCAACTGAGATCATATCAGACACATTGAATGTACCTCAGGTTCCTCTTCATGATATAGGCCCAGTTATGATACAGTGATATGAGGGCTCCCCTCACAGGGAGGGAGAGGAGGAGGGAGGAGAAGAAGAAGAAGAAGAAGAAGAAGAAGAAGAAGAAGAAGAAGAAGAAGAAGAAGAAGAAGGAGAAGAACCTGGAAAGATGGCCCACTTGTTAAGAGCAATTGCTACCCTTACAGTAGACCCCAGTTCTGTTCTAAGAAACTGTATCCACAATTCAAAGCTGCCTATAGGTCCAGCTCCAGTGATCTGATGCCCTCTTCTGGCTTCTGAGGGCACTGCGCTCATGTGCACTTACACAGAGACACATAATTAAAAATAAAACAAAGACATTAAGACAATGAGGACAGCTGTCTTACAAGACCTAAAGGCCCTTAGCATTCTGAGAGCAAGACAAGGAAAACCTGTGCCATTAGCAGAGTTAGATAAATATCTGACAACTGGGCCATATGTCCCCAGTCCTCCAAGAGTTATATATCCAGATTAAATCTCTGTCAGAGTCTGCCTGAAGTTTTAACAATTTAATCATGTACCTCATGATAAACGGCCCTGATGTTTTTGGAAACAGTCTTAGACCTAACAATCTGTTGTACATTTTATTGTTCACGTGTTCTAATGTCTTCAGTAATGGCATACTCTGTTCCAGATTGACCTCAAATGATGACCCTCTGATCTCCAAGTTCTTGCCTGTCATTGCCCCCTCATATAGACACCCTGTGTGTGTTGTGTGACAAGTTCTGTGTGTGTGTGTTGCCCCCCAAGACATGTGTGTGTGTGTGTGTTGTGTGTGTGTGTGTGCTCTGCAGGTGTCTCTGTGTGTGTGTGAACTAGCATGTGTGTGGTGTGTGCTGGGCTGGCAGCCAGCAAGCCTCAGAGGCCCTCCTGCACCCTCCTCCTGTTTACAAGTGCACCAGACCCTGGCTTTTTTATGTGGAGGTTGGGATCATCTGGGGGCCCAGAGTCGTCCCCTTGATCCTAGTCTAAGCCCCTGTTCAATATGTGGGAGGTTATAGAAGACCCTTGATTCCTGGATAGGTGTAGTCTGTGTCAATATGTGGGAGGTTATAGAAGACCCTTGATCCCTGGACAGGGTGAGGTCTATGTCACTGTTCAGTGTGGGGGAGGTTATAGAAAACAGACTTGAGCCTTTGTTGATCCTTAAATTAAGGATCTCAAGTCTCAGAGGGGGAAACTAAGGAAGGATAAAAAGAGGAAGTTATGGGGATATAGGAAGGGAAATGAGTCCCTCATCCTAGAGCCTGAAAAGCAAGAATTTGTACACAATTAACATTTGCTGTGAAAGTCACCTATGTAGAGATATTGTCATTTTCATAAAGAGATGTTTTATGTTAAAGTAGCAATGAGTCAGACTTAAAGCCTGAATGTATATGACCTTAGGTAAAGTCCCACTCCTTTCCCCAGACATTTTTCTGGCAATCAAAATCAAGACAACTAACTATGGGATCAGTGAGATGGTTCCTTGGGTAAAGGCTATTACCAACAAGCCTAATAACCTGAGTTCAGTCCCCAGAACCACAAGCCTTCAAGTACACATGCCTCCACATGCCATGGCATATGTGTAAGCTGCACATGTACACACACACACACACACACACACACACACACACACACACACAGGATAAATAAATGCAATTCTTAAAACTACTGATTTGCTGGCCAGTGAGTTGGTTCAGTGGATACAGCAACTAAGTTCAAACCTCAGGACCTACATGGAGAACGGAGAGAACTGACTCCTGTAAGTTGTCCTCTGGCCTCTACATACATGCTATGCCACATACATGCCGAAAAAAATAAAATCCATTTTTAAAGATACTGATTTGCAATGAAAGTCATGAGTTGTTTTTTGTTTGTTTTGTTGTTGTTGTTTTGTGTTATTGTATTGTATTTTATTTTTTGGTTGGTTGGTTTAGTTTTTTTCAAAACAGGGTTTCTCTATGTGTATTCCTGACTGTCCTGGAACTCACTCTGTAGACCAGGCTAGCCTCAAATTCAGAGATCTTCTCTGCCTGTCTCTGCCTTCCAACTGCTGGGATTAAAAATGTGTGCCACCACCACCCAGCAGGTCATGAGGTTTTTGTTTAAAAAAAATTAAAAGAAAGGAAAAAGGTTATTAACTTGGTTACAGTAAAGATAGCCAGTTTCCTGCCTTCCTGTGACTTAGACGCTTATCTTATTCATTGTAAACCTGGCAAGAGCTCTCAGGAAACACCCCGTGGTCTATTTAGGTCCCTTTAAAATAGTAGCTTCAAAACCCACCGAAGTCCTGTATCTATGACTGTGGGGAAGACTATGATGAAGCGTTAGTCTTCCTTAAGGAGCCCACAACCACACTCTGGGGTATCTTACTCTATCTCTTTCTTGTAGCCCTTATGTGCCAATCTACATTAAAACTAAAGTTTCTTTTTCACTATTACTTGCTTTTATAGGTGTATATGCTGAGTTGAAGGCATTTTCACCCCTCTATATTAAAATATCTTTGGCAACCTCATCAAAAAACCAAACACACACATACACACAAACATAGTAGCCAGATGTGGTGGTAATCCTAGCTCTTGGGGTAACTATGAGGCAGGAGACTGCTGAGTGCATCAATGAGTACATAGTAAGATACTGATTCAAAAAACAAACAGGAAAAGGGCCGTACCGCAGTGACTGACACATTGTAAAGAGTCAATAAAGATCGGCTAATCAATGCTTTATTATTCCTGACAAGTTTAAATATTAAATTTAAGGACAGTATGACTAACAAGCATATGAAATTGGATTTTTGTTGTTGTTGTTTTTGTTTTTTAGATGAGGTTTCATGGAACCTAGGCTTGCCTCAGATTTGATGTAGCTTAAGGATGACCTTGAACTTCTCATCCCCATGCCTCCATCTCCCAAGTGCTGGGATTATAGGCTGGCACCAGTATACTGGATTAATACATCACTGGGAATCAAACCCAGGGCTTCGAGCATGCTAGACAAGCACTCTACCAACTAAGCTCCATTTCCAGGCCCCTATATTAATTTCCTGTTAATTGAAAGCAGTGAGACTCAGAGAGGGCAAAGTTTAAAACAATGAGACCAGGAAAAGCCATGCCTCTTTAAGGTATAATTACGTATGAGCTAGAGTAAACAAACTCATTTCCAGTTCTGTGACTGTATCGGTTTCCTAAGGATGCTGGGGAGGATTACCGAAAACTCTGTGGTTTAAAACAAGGAAACTTCTCTGAGTTCGGGAGGCCAAAAATCTGGAACTTTTTTGTCGGCCTACAGTAAAGGAGGCAGCAGAGCTGCCCAGCATCTCAGAGGGTCTTACACGGTCTCTTCCTGCTGCTGGTACCTCCAGTGTTCCCTCACCTATGGCTTTACCACCACAGTCTCTGAGGCCCTCTTCTCAGCGGCTCTCTCCACTTCTGACCCATTTGCAATCAAGGAGAATCTTAACTTAAGCCTCCCTCTGCTGTCTTATTGGTTGTGAGCCTAGCCCCACACTCTCCAACATGAGTCATGCCTCTTTAGACACTGAGGCAGCATTTACAAGCTCCGGAAATTAAGGTATGGATTTTTTTTTTTAAGGGGGCTGTTTTCAGCCTATCACAGCCACTATTTTTCATTTGGGGGGTTGTTTTTTGCTTTGGGGGTTTCAGGGGTGTTTTGTTGTTGTTGTTACTGTTGTTTTTGTTGTTGTTTTGAGACAGGGTTTCTCTGTGTAACAGCCTTTGTAGACCAGGCTGGCCTCGAACTCACTGTCTCTGCCTCCTAAGTGCTGAGATTAAAGGCATGTGCCACCCATGCCTGGCTTTTGTTTGATTTTTTGAAACAGAGTCCCCCTATATAACCTTAGCTTCCTACATAGCCCTGGTCAGACTCCTTGAAGTCACAGAGAGCCTCTGTCTTGTCAGCGCTGAGGTTACAGGCATGAGCCCCATGCCTGGCTCAATACAACTACTTTTCATGTTAAAAATCTTTATCCAGCCTTACTTACATCACCTTTGCCTTCTCCACAGGCGGAGCTTAGCAAAGCTACTCTCCTGGACTTGAACAGATTTGATCCATCTGAGACCTCCACGCAAAGCTTCAGACACCAGACAGTGGGCTCATTTGATCTATTTCCAGGCAGCAAATGTTCACTGAGGGAACTCCTGTGTTCCAAGCTGTAGGAACCCCAGAGCTGAGCAGAGAGAATTTTCCATCTTCAGGAAAAACCTAGCTGAAGCAGAACTAGAAAAAAAATCACAGTTCTACTTCCGTTTACAAAAAAAAGACAGTGTAAGCAAGAAAACAAGAAACCAAGGTCATGTAGAATAAGAAGCCACATTCGCACACAAGCTCTGGTCCCAGAAGAACCTAAAGCCAGAAATTTCAAGGTGGTCACATCTACTCCTAGAAGGCAGTAGAGACTTGTCTAGGAACCTCTGGGCCTTTTTTTTTTCATATTGTGACATTTTTAAAGACTACATTTTTTTTTTTTTTTAAGACAGGGTTTCTCTGTGCAGCCCTGGCTGTCCTGGAATTCACTCTATAGACCAGGCTGGCCTCATACTCAAAGATGCCAGAGTACTGGGATTAAAGGTGTGCACAACCACTGCCCACCACAGATCTAATTTTCAAAGATGGGGCTTCTGTCACTCAGGACCTGTTGGCTGTTTTCTCATGTGTGGAGTCCGGGCAGCACAGTCACGGACTGGGTCTGCAGACATGATGCTGTGTCCTTCCTGAGATCTGTATGTCAAGACACACAACCTCCCCCCTGCTGAGGCTGCTTTTTTCTGATGTTTTTAAGATTTGGTTTGATGTTTAATCATGTGTCTATTTTCATGTCTCTGTGAGAGTGTGTGCACATGAGAGCAGTTCCGGAGGAGGCCAGAAGAGGGAGTCAGATCCCCTAAAACTAGAGTTACAGGTGGTTGTGAGCTGACCCACAGGGCTCACTGGAGCACCACCCACCACCCCCCACCTCCTCACCCCCTTCAGCCCACCCCACCCCTGGTGTCCAACACATTTTCTTATTTGCTTCATCCCACAGGACATGTATCATACTTTCACAATCACGGCACATACCTACCACAAGACGAACAAGTACATATTCTAAACCCTGCCCCCAGTTTGTTTTGCCTCCGCCTGACTTTGTACTGTTTAAGGCTGCTCCTGAATTCTTTGAATGTGTTTTGTTTTGTCCATGCTTTTCAATGTGGTCCGATATTTGTGTGAAATACACTTGAGTTAATTTGCTTCTGTTTATATACAGTTCAGGGGTTTCTTTCCCCCCTCATCTTGTTTTAGTCTTATTCTTCAATGTGTAGGGCACTGGCATGCTTTTAAAAACCAAACCTATCACACAAAAAAATACCCGAGTGTCACACTCCCTCCAGAGTCTTTCCGACAAGTCATCAACGTTATTGTTCTCTGGTTTGCCCTTCCTGTGGCTCTGCGGTAGCAATAAGCAAACAGACTCCGGCTTTTCCTTATTATTATTTTTTTTACATGAAAGATAACATGCTCTATATCCCCTCCTGCACTTGGAATGCCTTCATTTAAAATTACCCAGAAAGCATTCTTATCAGTTAAACAGACGTACCCCCACATTTTGAACAGTTTTTTGTTGTATAACTGCACACTACTCCAAAGTGGTATGTGCCACTTTCTGGGCAACATTGTTATGGATAATTTCATGCATACATATTTCCTATTGTGGGGAGTGTGTCTTCAGGGTAAAATCTCTAAGAGCTTGGTTTCTGGGTTGAAAGACAACGCACTTGCACTTTTGTTAGATGCTGTCAAATGCTCTGCCCTGTGGCTGTTCTGCTTTGCATTCTCACCCACCGGCAGTGTGGGAACTAACTCCTAACTCTCACCAAGAGATCATTGCCAAGCTTTTGAATTTTGCCTCTCTGGTAGCAGAGAGGTGATAAATAACTCAGCATGTAGACCTACAGATCATGTAGGCCTCCAACTCACAGAGATCCACCTGCCTCTGCCTCTGGAGTGCTGGGATCAAAGGTGTGTGCCACCATACCAATACGTTTATCTATTTTAAAATTTACTAAGTAGTGATGTTATTGTTGTTCACTTATTGGTTGGTTGGTTGGTTGGTTTTTGGTGGGGTTTTTTTTGTGTTTTAGACAGCGTTTTACTATGTCATCTTGACTAGCCTGGAACTTGCCAAGCAGGCCAGTCTGGCCTTGGCATGCCATAATCCTGCTTGTACCTCTTGAGCGTGGGATTAAGGACAAATGCTAACATGTCTGGATTCCTCTTTGTAAAAGGTCTTAAAATCTTAGGAATATTGGCCTTTTATCTGTGATGTGTATTATAAAGATTATCTCCCAGCTTGTGATTTTTGGTTTTGTTTATAGTGATTTTTGCCATCCAAAAGTTTGGTTTGTTGATGCTGGTAGTTTTTTGTTCGTTTGTTTATGATATAGTTACATGGGTTGGTCACTCTTTTCATATCAAGTATCTGGATGTTGAGTTGTGATTTGAAATCCTTTCTTCACACTTGCATCAAAGAGGAATTTACCTATGGTTCTTTCTAGTATCTGTGTAATCTTACTTGATATCCACGTTTCTGCTTCCTTTAGAGTTCACTCTCTTATGTGCTATGGATATGATCTATTTTTGCTACACACCTATCCAGTTTATTCCAACAGGGCATATCAAAAAGATCCTCTTTGGAGCTGGGCGTTGTTGTCACATCTGTAATTGGCACTGGGGAGTCTGAGGCAGAAAGATCACTGCCAGCATAAGGCCAGCCTTGACTACATTGTGAGTTCTAGGCTAGCCTGGGCTGTATAGTGAGACCCTGTCTCAAAAAAAGGAAAAGAAAGAAGTCACCTTTATTCTCAAGATTACAGGTGTCACCTTCAGCATCCACTGGAGGCTTGTTAAGTGGCTCTGTCACTTCTTGACCCAGTCCATCCATTGGCCTATTTGTCTAGTCACACGGCGCTTGTGATCTCAGCTGCTTAGGAGTGTATCTGTCTATCAGGGCTGGTCCTACCTCAGAGCCCTTCCTTTTTAGCGCTGTCCTAGCTAAGCTTTGATCATCCCCACGTGAACTGAAACACATGCCATGTCTCCTTTTTCAGTCTCCTTCTTTCCTTCCTTTCTTCCTTCCTTTCTTCCTTCCTTCCTTCCTTCCCTCCTTCTTTCCTTCCTTCCTCCCTTCCTTCCCTCCTTCTTTCCTTCCTTCCTTCCTTCCTTCTTTCCTTTCTTCCTCCCTTCCTTCCTCCCTCCCTTCCTTCCTTCCTCCCTCCCTTCCTTCCTCCCTTCCTTCCTTCCTTCCTTCCCTCCTTCCTCCCTTCCTTCTTTCCTCCCTTCCTTCCTTCCTTCCTCCCTTCCTTCTTTCCTCCCTTCCTTCCTTCCTTCCTCCCTTCCTTCCTTCTTTCCTTCCTTCTTTCCTTCCTTCCTTCCCTTTCCCTCTTTCTTTCTTCTTTTCTTTTGTCGTTGTTGCTGTTTGGCTTTCATTCTTTTCTGTCTGCTGCTCACTTGTTTACTGTTCTGGGGATTAAACGCTGGGCCTGATGTATCCTAGACAAGTCCTCTATAAATTAGTCACATCCCTAGCCTTGTCCTGGTCTTTAAAAATGGTCATGGGGCCAGGCATGGTGGTTCTCACCTTTAATCCCAGCACTCAGAAGGTTGAGGTAGTCATGTCATTGTGAGTGTGAGGCCACCCTGGTCTTCACAGTGAGTTCCAGGTCAAGCCAGGGCTACCGAGTGAGACCCTGTCTCAAACATTGAGACACACTAAGAACAAGGCAGGCACTTACTTCCTCTCTATTGATTTGATGTTCTCTCTTATTTGCCTGGATTCTTTAGGTCATTCACTAGAATAGTAAGTGTTGAGCAACTCTTCTCTCCGGTTGGCACCGCACTAGACATCATAGAAGTGAAACAGGTTTATCCTCAAACAACTTAGAGTATCATGGAAGAAACAGAATAAGCCACCTAAAGCAAACAGTCCAAGCTGCCATGTGAAGATGCTGCTGGTACTGAGCCCATCCCTAATCCCAGCACTTGGTGGGCTGAGGCAAGAGGCCTGAATGAAGGCAGCCTGGGCTACATAGGGAGGAGACACTGCTGTGAAAGAAGGAAAAGGGAATGGGGTGGGGAAGGGAGAGGGAGAGGGAGGGAAGGGAAGAAGGAAAAGGAAAGGGAAAAAAGGCAGGGAAGGGGGGAAGGAAAGAGGAAGGAGAAAAGAAAGGGAAGAAAAGAAAAGAAAAAAAAGGAAGGAAAATAAGAAAGCAATTTTGTGACCAGACCGGTATGCTACAGAAGCACAGAGAAAATGGAGAGTTAAGAGGGACTGGAATAACAGGGTCCTGAGACTAGAATCACTGGTCCTGAGCATCAGGACCTGGATGTCATGGGAAGGAGAAGAAGGGACCTCAGAGAGGTAGACTGAAGGTTGCACAGGGCAGGTCCCCATCCAGACCTTTGCAATCCTGGGATCCCTCACCTGAAGCTGAGTTAGGCCTCAGTGTCAAGGTGTGCCTAGTGAAGTTCTGATGGTGAACTTAGTACAATGACTCACACCTGTAATTTTGGCACTCAGAGGCTGAGGCTGGAGGATTGCCATGAGTTGAAGCCCAACCTTGGTTAGATAGTGAATTCCAGACCAGCTTTGGCTAAAGAGCAAGAGCCTGTCTCAAAGCAAAAACTGAAAATGCAAGTTATGGTGGATACTCCAGTCGTCCTGGCACTTGGATAGAAGAAGAAGGGGGTGGGGGGCAGGAGTTCAAGACCAGCCTCAGCTACATCTCAAGTGTGAGGCCCTGTTTCAAATAAAAAATAAAAATGAACCTGATAGTGAATGTCTCCTAGGTTTCCAGACCCCGGTCCTATAGAATGATTAGAGTTAAAAGTCCAACAGCAGCTATTTACCATAGGAGGCTCTTCAGCCCTTATGGTGTAGACAGTACAGTTGAGTCATTACATTTCATTTTAATGGATTTAAATTTTAAGATAGCAGTGTGTTTTTCTACTAGGCCTAACTTGATTGTCTGGGGCGGGGGAGAGGGGGTTCAGGTGTTCAGTCTGCTTTCACCCAGCATGGGGTAAAGAGTTCCTCATTGTATTGCTGTGTCTTCATTGCACTGTTTTGAGCAGGGATATTACAACATTTTAATGAGTATGCGGCTCACAACTGTGATTCTGCTCGACAGCAGTGTTTGGCACCACAGACCAGCCATCCCAAACCTTCAGAGCTATGTTCGAATGAGCTCCTGATCTTTTTTATGTACAAGACCTCAGGAGGTATCTGGGTTCTGAGAGGTACCCAATGTGCCCCTTCAGCCAACCTGGTCTTTCTAGGGTTGGGCGAGCAATGGGTGGGGCATCAGAGGGAGAGAACCCCGCCTACCACTGTGACATCACAGAGTAAAGTCATAGTAACCCACCTCTACCCAAGCCCCTGCCCTGACTAGGAGCATTCATCCTCTCCCAACTCACCGCATACCACCTGCCCCCCTCTGCTGGCAAGAGGGGACCTGGTGAATCCTCTACCTCGACACCCAAGTCACTGAGTAACTGAGTAACAACCATCAGAGAAGAAACTGAAACACCTCTGTTTCAGAACTACTACTGGTGAATGAGCAATCCCTCTCAGTTGACTCAAAATGTTTGTCTCACCCAGGAGGTAAGTACAAAGCTTTTGGAAATCTTGTGACTACTGATCAATTCATTTCACTATTTGAGCCCCATCTTTAGTGGCATGATACACACCTGGGGTTGGTGGGCCGGCGGAGGTGAGGGTGGGGGAAATGTAAGGTTACTGGGCAGTGGGCAAGTGTGTTCAAAAAGCCAAGATAACCTAAAAAAGAGGCATTCTTGAGACTGTGGGGCAGAACTCAAAGCTCTCAAGCCAGCAATGTAGACTCCGGGAAGCACCACCAGAAGAAGCCACAGAACTCACGATCAACTGGAGAGCCCTTTTTTGAACACGGTAGCAAAAACCAGTCAGAGTTTGACATTTCCTTATCTTTTACCATTGGTTCTCTAGAGAGGGGGCAGCGAGGTTACCGGGGAATCTGTTTGCTAACATGGACCCAAGAGGTATAAAGTACAGAACACTTGAACCCTTGCCTCATTCTAGAGGTGGTTCCCCGATGTGGCTGCAATCCGTGACTTTTGTTAACGGTGCCTGCCTGCCCTTTGCTGGGTGGCACTTTAGTTTGAAAGGAGTCATCAGCCTTCTGATTGCAGGTTTGAATGCCCACTCCACCATGTCTACACTTGAGATCTGGCGCAAATCAGACTGAATTCGAGCCCTCACTTACACAATGGAGACACCGCCTCTGAGCCTGGCGGGGTTTGGGGGCCTAGGAAGCTGTTAGTGAAGTGTCTAGCCCCTAGTCTCATAGCTCGGATGGTTTTTCCTTAGATTCCACTTTCCTTCCGCCTCTTTAGATCGTCAGAGCAAACCTGTAGAGGACTCCCCACCTCCCCCTTGACCTCTTGGGGAAGCAGGTAGGTAACCACTAGACCTCAGATGCGTTGAGGGCTTCGTGTCCCTAGCCACACCTCTCAAGCATCTACAAAACGAGGCAGGCCTACCTTACCCCTCCAACAGAAAGGGTTCGGGGACCTGCATCGCTGGGGGATAGGGAAATGCTTGACTTTGTCGTACAGGGTGTGAGGAATTTACCCTAGGATCTAATCTCTTCCCTGGGCCGGTCCTCGCCTGCATCATGGGAGGCCAACTGGATACAGGGACCCACCCAAGGAAGAGAAAGAGGAAGAAACCTCGTGGTTCCCTGCCACACCCGTCCTGGAAGTCCCAAGCGCCCGCAGCACAAGGGCGGGGCCTCGCCAAACAATTCAAAACAGGCTTCTGGTGCGTCGCCGTGGCAACCACTCCCGCTGCTAGGCAACTGGGGCGCCGTAGTAAACGCTGCTGGCGTTACTCATTGAGCGAGGCATGGTGGGAATCTCATCCGGCTCAGGCACCACCGGGGCGCAGGGTGGAGATTAGGGGAGAGGGGGAAGGAAACGATGAGGCCGGAGAGGGGGCGCACGCTGAGGTGGAAAGGGGTGACCCTGCGCTGTCTGTTAACAGCCGCATCCCGGGCACCCCTCTTCCTCACTGGATCCTGCAGTCCCCTGGCAAGCCAGGGGACTGTCTGAGCAGTCACTCGCTCATGAGAGATTGCTCCACAGGAAATGCTGATGTGCCAGCGGCTTGGGACATGGAAGAAAAGCTGGGGCTTCCTCTCCTGGAAATGACGGCTATAGCAAAAGCCCTCTAATGATTCCATGACAGAGGAAAGGGAAAGGCTCGAGGAAGGCCCCAAGTCTTTTCCTTTGGCCCTTCCCACTGAACATAAGAGAACTCCCAGTACTCGTGACCCTCCTTAGGAGCACTTGGGGTTGTGCGGACCCTATCAAGCTGGCACAGTTGAGAACGGGAGGTCTGGAGTTGAACACAACACGAGCATTTGGAAGGTCATACATGCCCTCTGGGAGACTTTGATCTCATCAATGAAGTTCAATGTCCCACAGTCTAATTAAACCTCGGAAGGCTCGAGCAAAGTCAAAATGATCCTAATGTGTAGGGAATCACCCCTCTTGAAAAGGTCAGAACATTTCCGACCTGTACCTCTTTGGAGTCATGTTTGTCCTCTGGCCAGAGTAAAGATAATACTGATAATGAGATCATTGCTATTTTCTATTTGCTATTTGCTCATGGAAAGCAGGGCTGTTCCCACAGGTGGGAGAAATTGTACTGACAGAAAACTCATCTGTGTGGAAGGGCCTCTGATATGCCCCCTGGCCCTCTGAGGGTCTTTTTGTGACTCCCCATTGCCTTTGTGGGTGAATTGGGAAGAGAAGTATGTACTTGAAGCTATTTGGGCACGTGTCTGCGTTTATGTCTTTGCCCATCGCTTTCCCAACCGTGCCTTACAAAACTTGTGTTCATGAGTGTGAAGACCGCACTGGAGTCAGCAATGTGTAAAACATGGCCGATTATTACTGCCTTAGAATCGAATGAAAGGAGCAAACACATAAGGCCCGTGATGAGTTACTTGGAAGATGAGCTAGTCACAGGGAAGGTCAGGAAGTGGAGGCTCCGAAAGCAGAGCTCTCTGCCCATCAGCCAATGACAGCCAAAGCACTTTAACTCCACTCGGTGGCCTTTTGTTCGTTGAGTAATTAATGGGGCCATGGGTCAAGAATTCTGGCCCCTGGGAGGACAGAGAAACTCTCGCCAAGTGGGACAAACAAGATGTCTGAGTGGATGCCATGGGAGACAACAATGGGTCCTTAGCCCTAGGCTCCTGTGTTAGGGAAGAGATGAACACCTGTTCTTGCTCAGCATCTTCAATCACCTCTAATCTACAGCGTACTCGAAACCCAATAAATTAAATTTCTGCCTACAGAGTATGTGTGACCCAAGGCCATCACTTCCCTTTATGCATCTCTAGTAGGAAATGGTTTCACACCATGCAGTGAAGTGTGACTGAGGACCAGGGCTTGGCATTGTGATGTCACAAATAGCAAAGTACTTACATAGCCCCATGGAAGTCACCCCGGAGTCATTAACAGTCCCACTCACCAAGTTTAAATACTGTATTGAGATTCGGGATATCCATCTCTATACTGAGCTGTGGGCTTTTGAGGCAAGCCTAATTATTTTTGTTACATTGACCAGCATTTACCTCTTCTGTTCTGAGAGAGGAAAAGAAAGGGTGCGGGATAGCCAGCACGAATTACAATGAAAGGAAGTGAACGGGATGCTGGGTTCTGACTTTTTGTGGCAAGGCAGAGAAACTCATGCTTTTGTCAAGGAGAGGAAATTGGACACTGGGGCCCAAGGTCCTTGGGGAAAGGGAGCTAAGACTGGTCACATCCAGCAAGTAGCCAACCAGAAACCCACATAAACTGTACAACATAAGAATGGGCGGGTCAGAGCTGCTGCGAAGACCTACACTAATATTTTGAAAACCTTCTTTAAAGAAAATAATATAAAATTTTAACTTCAGATTGGGCAAGAGGTCCTTGAAAGCAGCACAAATAAGCAAGGGGCCCAGAAGGTGGAATTTCATTAGCTTCACTCTAAACCCACCTCTAGGCCTCCTCACCTGCCACTCCCAACCCCTTTTCCCTGAAGAAGGCAAACTTCAGGCTATTAAGGCTTCGGGGGTGCGGTTTATGAGCAGAGCAATAAAAACCAAAGACACGGTGCTGTGCCAAGCAGTGACTCAAGGCGGGATATGAGACGTGTCTCCAAGTATTTGAAGGGTGGAAGCTGAAAAAGAATTGGTCACTGTTCTAGGGTGGAGAGAGAATGAGGATACAATTAAGGAGAGAAAAATGTGCACAAAACTCATCAGGAAATGTTGGCTAAGTGTATTTTCTGATACTGCGATGTTGTGTTTCCCATGGGAGCCATTTGAGGCTCTGTTGAGTCACTGAGAACTGGAACTGGTCACCAAAAAATGTACTATAGGAAACAATCCTACGAAAGGCCCTCCCAGGAGTGGCCAGACGCCACAAAGTTCATTCTAAGTCCTGAATTCCATAAGGCTGACACACGGCAGTCTGTAGATTCATATTTGGAGTGAAAGCCAAAAGAAGGAAAGTTTTAGAAGAGAGAGGTAGCCACCTCCACCCACTTTTTGCTGACTGGAAGGAAAGGGCAGAAAAAGAAAACATAGGGGTGTAGCGCCACCCAGCGGCATGAGGAAGCCATGCAGCCAGGAAACCAGCCTATTCCACAGCAAAATGGGGCCACAAAATCCTTGTCCCCTTCTCCCAAAGGAGAGTGACTTGTGTAAAGGGTTGATAGGGTGATACATAAAACATATCCAAGGGCCAGCAAAATGGCTCAGCTGGGAGACAGGCTTTCCTCCAAGCCTGACAACCTGAGTTTGATTCCTGGAACCCACAAGATAGAAAAAGAGAATCAACTCCTCCCAGCAGTGTTTTCCATGCATGTGCCATGCCTCTGCCACACACACACACACACACACACACACACACACACACACACACACTAAAAGTAAAAAAAGAAGGTTGCAAGAGAGGCACAATGGAACAAAGGCAATAAGGAGAAAAACATTTTCAAAGAACAAAAAATTCAAAGGGGGGGAGAGGTAGCACATGCCTTAATCCTAGCACTCGGGAGGCAGAGGCAAGTGGATCTTTGAGTTCAAGACCAGTCTGGTCTCTAAGTTCCAGGACAGCCAGGGCTACACAGAGAAACCCTGTCTGGAAGAAAGAAAGGAAGAAAGGAAGAAAGAAAGGAAGGAAGGAAGGAAGGAAGAGAAGAAAGAAGGAAGAAAGAGAAGAAAGAAAAAGTCAGAAGGGCATTCTGGGTAGAAAAAGAGTAGCTGCTACAAAATATCAATTTGTACAACTCTGAGGACAGAATAACTTGTGCTTCTAGTGACTGACTAGCAAGAAGATAATGATCCACCTCTTAATGTTTAGTTGGATTCATCATCATCATCACTATTATTATTGAAACTTGTTTTGGGAAAATAAGATGTGTATTCGTTTCTTGAGAGTTGCTGACCCTGGCTGGGGATAAGCTCCTGTCCCATGCCATCCCCATCCTCACAACACTCTCAGCACCACACGTGGAGAGAAGCAAGAGTTTATGAACTGGCTAGAAAGTGGAAACCACACACAAAACAAGCCTAAAGCTGCTTCCTCGGGGAGGCTGTGAAGTAATGACAGTGGATCTACAGATTTTGGGTATTGCTATCAAAATCAAAATCAAGCCCCATCCAGTCACACCACTTACCTAGTAAACAATGAGTAGAGGGGACATAAACCACCCTTTACCTTTTATAGAAAGTCCCCTCTGCAAATGCAGATCCGTGCTGCTTGGCACTGAATCCCAGGTCCCGATTGGCAAGTTCTCTGGCGTAATCTCCAAGAACAGCTGGGCTGTGATTGCACCGTCAACTATTAAATACCCATGTTCATTGCATAGCAGGATTTAATCAAGAGGCATGCCACAAACTATAAGCTAGGAGAGGAGAGGTGGGAGGCAAGGGAGGAGGGAGGGAACTCAGCTTCCCCTCTTGCTACATTGCACCAAAGATACTTGGGCAGATGACATCCTTCCATCCTTCCAGACAGGCTACGCTGACCATGGCCAAGGTAACCAGTTCCCCATTTGATTTCTCAGGAGAAACCTTTAGACCTCATCATCTGGCTGTCCTTATTATCAGACACTGATGCTGTGGTTTTCTGTTAGTGTACATTGATGTGAGCATGGCTGCCATAGTGGCACCTACAGAGCTTCGACTCTGGCTCTTGTCTAGAAGGTAGAGTCACCTTGGGAAAGCATGTGTTAGCATATCCAAAAGCCAAGCTTTCGGGACACTGTCACTTTAGGGAAACTTGTGAAATGAGCATTCTTCTTCCAACTTGAGAAAGGCTTGTGACAAAAGATGTGGCATGGTGGTTGGTAATTCCTGAAAAGGCTCCCGAGTGAGCCGTCACTTTAACTACCTGGGGTCGAGGAAGCTCAGGATCATGCAAAGTCCTGGACATCGGGGCACACACCTGTAATTCCAGCACTTGAGAGGCAGAGGCAGGAGGATCTGCAGTGCAGGGTCAACCTGTAGGTGAATAGCTCTAGTCGGGTTGAGGTCACAAACTACATGAGACCCTGTCTCCACAAGCGGAGAAGGAAGAGGGTGGGAAGGAAGAGACTGGGCCCCTTTCGGTGGTGGCGGTTCTTTCAGGAAAGAGTCTCGAGTCAGCTCAAGTTAACAATCCTTTGTTTCTCAAATCGTTTCTTCCATAACTCACTTGTCATCATGGTTGAGGCCACAGGTGTGTACAAGCCTTAATAATCTTTTTTTTTTAATATCTGAATAACCTGGAGGAACATAATAGGTATATGCATAACTTGAAACGGGTTGAATATAAAGCCAAGATCTGTTCTTAACCAATTAAGGCTGAATAGCACTATTAAAACTGAACCCTGTGGTGAGAGATTTGGAACTGCCTAGGTCCTCAGTTTGGTCTTTTTATAGAATAATTAGTGAAGATGTTTTATCTGCAAGTTCATTTCCTGTTCAAGCAATGAATATCAGATAATTAGAAAGGACATCCACTATAGAGATCTCCACGTCAAATGTAATGCCATAGTTTTCACAGGAGCTAAGATACAGAACCAACCTACCCGACTTCCAATAGATGAATAAGAAAAATCTGCTGTGCGTACATAATGGGACTTTATTGATCTGTAAAGAAAAATCATGAAAATTTCAGGAAAGTAGATAAAGTGGAAAAATATACGAAGTGAAATAAGCCAAACCTTGGGGGGGGAAACTTAAAAATAGCTTTTAAATTTTGAATATGTATATATGCACAGGAGTGTCATGGACAATAAAGGGGTCATGAGGAGGGGGAAAGATCTAGACAGAGAGAGGGGATGGGTGATGGAATGAAAAGGGCTCATTGAGGGAGGGGCTGGTGGCAGTGAGCAGTGGGATAGGGGACCAAGTCCAAGAAGAAAGTGAAAATGCCACTGTGACACCTACTCTGTGATTGCTAATTTAAAAAAAACTGATGAGTAAAACAATCGGGAAGGGAAACTCACAGTACTGGAGTGAGGGTGAAAGCCAATAGCTTTAGGAACTAAAAAGAGGAGGCCATCTTTGAGCAGTGGAACAGCTCAGTGACAATAGACTTGTGGTGGCCAAGGTCCCTCCTGCTCCTAGATGGTGTGACTGATAAAACCTTTGCTCTCAGTCAGGGTCGCCCAGAGGCTGGCAAAGACTGGCATCTCTTGATAGAGTTAATCTGTTGAATGCAAAGCAAAACGAAACAAACATACAAACAAACAAAAAAACAAAAAACTGACTTGCAGATTCGTTTCCAGAAGCTATTCATCCTTCTGTTTTGTATTTTGGATATTTGTATAATGGCCACCTTCAAGTTTGTTACTGGCCCAGATAACCTATGTGTGTGGTATGCACTGAGTTCATCCCTGGAGATTCTGAAGAACAAAGGGCCAAGGTTGTAAGCTGTTAAATGTAGATTCTGCTAAGCTGGGGTAACAGGGAGGTGGTTATTGGGTCTGCATATTTGCCTGGGATGTTATTTCCATCTCTTAAGCTAAGCAGATTGAGGTCTGATTAATTCTGGTAGAAGAGATCCCATGAAAGCTCAAGATGGTTTGCCTTAGGAACCATCTGGAAGCTAAGCATGAGCTTCCTCTCTTTTCCCCAAGTACTAAAGAACCCCACGATGCTCAAGACTGGTCATGGTTATTTTCAATCCAAATCACATGATGAGGTTGACAAAGTCAACGTTGGTCTTTGTTTTTGAGACAGGATTTGATGTAGCCCAGGCTTCAAAGTCACTAAGTAGCTGGGAATTGTCTTCCTGCCTCTACCTCTCACGTGCTGGGACCACAACTTTGCACCACCACACTGGGGATCAAACCTGAGATTCACGCATGCTAAGCAAACACTCTCAAAATGAGCTACTAACAGTCTTTATCCTGAAGGCATCGAAACTTCCATCTGCTTCCCCTGGGGTGGTACAACTGGATAATATATACACACCATGGAGTTATAAAGAAAAAACTTATTATGTTGTTTACAGAAAAAAAGTGAAACTGGTGAGCAAGTTGGTAAGCGAAATGAGCCAGACTCAGAAAGGCAAATACTGCATGTCTCCTCTCATTTATATAAATACATATGCATAGGGATATGTGTGTCTGTAGGGCATGAACATAGAAGGGGAGCCATGGGTGAAGGAGAGTAAGGAGAGGAGGACGTCAGAGAGGGTGAAGGGAGGCAAATGATGCATGCTTTCTCTTAAATACGGAACTCACATTGAACGATGCATGTCACACATGGCATCAAAGCAGGAACAACAGGATTATTTAGGGAACAGGAAGGGACCAGCAGGAGAAAGAGAGGACGAGGAAGGGCTGGAGGGTGCAAATATAAGCAAAATAGTGATATACGTGTATGAAAATATTACCATAAACCCACTTTTTTAAAAACATGAACAAATAATTATAAAAGGTGCCTCGAAAAAGGCTGGCCAGCTCAGAGCATTTGCAGCGAGCCAGCCCTGTTCCCTTGCGGCCTCTGCCTGAGGATATATGCTGTAAGTGGGGTCCTGAGGAGGTTGTCCTCCCAGATGCACAAGCATAAATTCCATGGGGCTTGCCAGGCAGAAGCTCGCACGATGCTTGCAGGCCATCTAAAGCAGATAGGTACGATACCACCCTGCTCACATCCAGTTTACTCGATGTTAGTATCCCTCGTGATAATGCCTCTCCATCTGGTTTCACCTTCATCCCTCTGTAAACCTGTCCATAATCTATCTAGCCATTGCCTGCCTGTGGAAATTACTGCTGCTTCTGCAAGAGCCACATAGGGTTCAGAGTCAATGAACACACCATCACTATAATGCTTGCTCTTGGCCGCATTGCAGCTCAGCTTCCCCAGGACTCCTGGAGGAAGCACTCAAGTGGCCGGCTTTGGTACTCGGTGTTGAACGAAAGAGGACTGAATGGGGCCTGAGAGCATGCTCTCCAACTGTCTCCTCTTGTGTGTTGCAGATGGAACTCCAGAAGGATTCCCCTCTCCAGCGGACCTTCATATCTGCCATCCTCAACATGCTATCACTCGGCCTCTCAGCAACATCCCTGCTCAGCAGCGAATGGTTTGTGGGCACACAGAAGGTGCCCAAGCCCCTGTGCGGGCAAGGTCTGGCAGCCAAATGCTTTGACATGCCGATGTCCTTGGATGGGGTCGTCACCAACGCATCCGCCCCGGAGATGGTACAATACACCTGGGAGACTGGGGATGACCGGTTCTCCTTCCTTACCTTCCGCAGTGGCATGTGGCTATCCTGTGAGGAAACCATGGAAGAGCCAGGTAATTTCCTCACACCAGCTACACGGATTGGTCTGCTTTTTTTTTTTTTTTTAATTGCATTTTTATTTGGGCCATGCATGGGTGTGTATGGGGGCATGCACATACATGAGGAGGTCAGAGGGCAGTGTGCAGGGATCCATTCTCTCCCCAGGGGATCAACCTCAGCTAGTCAGGCTTGGCGAGCATGAACCTTTACCCACTGAGCCATCTCATTTGTTTGCCTTTAAAAGAATGTTCATTGAGCCATTATCTCAATAGCCCAGGCTGTCCTAGAACTCACTCTGGCTCTGGCTGATTTAGAAGTTGCCAAAATCTACCTGCCTTGGCTTCTTGAGTACTCATACTATGGATATAAGACACCCACGCCAGGCTAGGGCAGAGAATTTTTTGAGTCTTATACAGGCAAAGAAATTCCATTAGGCCTGAGGAGTCAGAGCAGCAGTGGGAAAGCCTACACCTTCCCAAACCCTGATGGGCCTCGTGCCCAAACCCCACTTTCTATTATCTCTATGGCCCCTTTTAACAAAGTCAGAAGTCCCTGAGGCTTTCAGCTCCTCCAGCTTCAGCAGACCTGGTTTAACGAAGCTTTGGGGCCTGTCACATTGGAATCATTAGAACCTTCACACTAGCCAGGCAGTGGTGGCGCACACCTTTAATCACAGTGCTCAGGAGGCAGAGGCAGGAGAACTCTCTGAGTTCGAGACCAGCCTGGTCTACAAGAGGTAGTTCTAGGACAGTGTCCAAAGCCACAGAGAAACCCCGTCTCGAAAAACCAAAATAAAGAAAAAAAAAAAAAAAAAAAAAGAACCTTCATGCTAATGGGTTAGAGTTGCTGCTTAGAAAGAATCTTGGTTCTGCCCAGCTGACCTCAGATGAATTAACTTCATTTCGTAGGCCTTGGTTTTCCTGTTAGGTCAAAGGGGCTGAGGTAGGTCACCTCTAAAGCCTCTTTCCTTCCTGGCTAGGAATTAGTGTTTCAATTTAAAAAGTAAGGGGAAACTATAGTGGCGTACTCCTATAGAACCAACATTCCAGAGAGGCTGAGGCGGAAAGATGGAGAGCATCCTGGACTATCTGGTTAGACCATCTCAAAAAGCCAAGGGTTGGAGATGTAGTGCTGTGATTAGCATGTGTTAGCCCTGTTTTTGGTTCCCAGAATTTCAAAATGTACTAATGGAAGGAAGGAAGGAAGATAGATAGATAGATAGATAGATAGATAGATAGATAGATAGATAGATAGATAGATTTATTTAGTATTCCTTAGATTAGAAAGGCACCAAAGATAGGTATATCCTGCCTCCATCTCTTATTCCCGATTCAGAATATAAGTCAGTGGGGCCTGGGAAGAGACATGAGGGTGATGTATTTTCTAAAAGCTGAAATCACCCAATTTTATTCTGAAATTTCTACAAAGTGGGCTAAGAGGAAAAGACACAAGAGAAATAAAGAAATGGAGGGATAAGAGAGGCAGGAGAGTGAGAAAGTTTGAGAACAGATACACGTATCTGTAGCCTTGTGTCACCTAACACTGGCAAAGTCACAGGACTGCAAAACAATTTAGAGCCATTTTGGTCCAGGTGCAAAGTTTGTTAGCATGGAGACAGGAGATTGGAACTCTGCCCTACAAAGATGCTCTCAGGAAAACATTGTCTTCATAATCAGAGATGAAGGCCAGAAAAACGAATCTTGGATGCCTCATTCATGGGTCCATTTTCTCCTGTCAAAACAGGACACCAACTGAGCAAAATAGGATACCAGCTGAGTGAAGGGCTACTTGTGTGCTCCTCAGGGGCTGAGTCAGAGCAAATGGAGCAGGGCTGGGTATGGGGTGGGAGGTCTCTATCCCCAGGAAGTCTTATGGCACTGACCCTTGTGTGTTTTAGGGGAGAAATGCCGAAGCTTCATTGAACTCACACCACCAGCCCAGAGAGGTGAGAAAGGACTACTGGAATTTGCCACGTTGCAAGGCTCATATCACCCCACTCTCCGATTTGGAAGGGAGTGGTTGATGGAGAAGGCCTCCCCTCTCCACCTCCCTTTGGGGCCAGTGACAAGTACGTGTTCAGTGACTGGAGACCTGGGGCCTTTCTGGATCTAAACTGCTTCGACCTCCTTCTGTCTCTGAGGCCCACAGGCTGATAGGAATCGCTCCTAAATAGACACTCAGATATATGCAAGATTGCAGCTCACAAAAAAAGTCACCAGCACCCAACCCAGACACGAGCTGAAGAGTTTGTGGCCTTCACCTCCCTTTTGTATTATTATTGGGGGAGGGATTGGCTTTGGCTTTTGTTCCCTTGAGAATGGGGTCTCTTTGTAGCTGGGCTAGCCTTGAGAAACCACTACAGGTAGAGGCCACCTTGTCCAAGTTTTTTGTCTTAGGTGTTTTTGTTTGTTTTTTCTTTTAATATGCCACGAGATATCTTGTCCAAGTTTGTTTAAATAAGAAGTGAGAGGTCGGGAGGATAAATACCCAAACCCCAATTAAAGAAAAAGACAAGAAAGAGGACTGGTTTGATAAAAATGGAGTGATCTGTTTGCCAACTAGGCTTAGCAGTCTTTACAGCCCGTCAAGTGGTGATACGTTGGTTCTTCATAGCCACCACTGGGTGCTGCTTTCAGCTTTGTCTCTCTCTCCTCCTGCTCCTCTGGGCCTCTGACTTCTGGTGGGCACTCGTGTCCACAGTGGTTACTAACTGCTGTCTGGGTGTGGTTCCTTTTCCCGGCTTCTTGCAGAAGTCCTCTGGTTCTCACTGGGTACCCAAATCGCCTACATCGGACTCCAATTCATCAGCTTCCTCCTGCTACTGACAGATCTGCTGCTTACCGGTAACCCTGGCTGTGGACTCAAGCTGAGCGCCTTTTCGGCCATCTCTTTAGTCCTGTCAGGTAAGTGACCTGAAGTGGCTCCTTGGTATTTTGTTGTTGTTGTTTTGCTTTTCCACAATCACCGTTAAACAAAATTGAAAGTAAAATAAGATTTTACACACACACACACACACACACACACACACACACACACACACACACACAGAGTGAAGGTTAAAGGGTGGGAAGAAGTAAAAGTGAGCAATAGCCATGATAGACTTGACTCTGATTTTGCCACAGGGTAATTAATCATTGTAAAGATAGGCATGCAAGGAGACACCCCTCCCCTAGATTCATTTCCCAGGAAATGTGATGGCAAAGGAGTCATGGATGCCCTGACATAGACTGACCCAGATGCCAACAAATAGATGCCATGCAGCCTTCTCCAAGGCCTCTGCCTCTTGTTCCCTCTATAGGCCTTCTGGGGATGGTGGCCCACATGATGTATTCACAAGTCTTCCAGGCCACTGCCAACTTAGGTCCGGACGACTGGAGACCACACTCCTGGAATTATGGCTGGGCTTTCTAGTGAGTATTGCCCATCCCCTGAACCTTCACAACCCAACTCCAGCCACCACACACAGGATTTTCTACCCTCGGCTGGATGTACCTTTCCATGTCCTCCTCCATCAGTCCACCGCAGGGCGGACCAGAGGGGCATCTACTCTCTCCCTGCCCTCAGAGGGTACATAGAACATTCTTCTTGCTTGCTTTGAGGATGCAGCTGGAATAAGTTGCTTCTTCGTCTGACCTACAAACTGTCCTTGAATAACAAGGCTGGTTTTCTATGACTTGTGGGAACTATGCTATATGTTCCATATTTTATGATTTGAGGTATTATAGAAGTGGACAATAACTATAATCTTGAAATTAGGGTTAAATTCCATCTGATTTCTTGATGGTCCCCAATGGAAATCTCTTGCACTCATTATATACTCCCTATTCCAAGAGTAACTTCTTACTAACTCCAGATTTTAGACTTAGTTCTACTGAACTGCCAGAAATAAAACTGCATGGCATCAGCTGTCATCACCTTCTTCAACCCATCCATGAGGACAGTGCTGGAGTTCCAAGTGTAAACAGATACAGGAAGAGCTTCCACCAATGCCAACCCATTGCCACACACTTGACCACTGTTTGCCTCCCCATCCTAACCTTAAAACTCAGACTTCATCATTTTAAATTTCTTTGAGGGGGGGCGTATAAAAAAATCACAAGTAGCCCAAGCTAGCCTCTGTGTAGCCAAAGCTGGCCCTGAACTTGATTCTCCTGCTGCTTTTACTTCTCAAGTGCTGGGATTACAGGTGTACCACCTTCAACACATGCAAGCAGAACATCATTTGTTTAAGTCTCAAGTACTCTTTCCTTGGAAACCCTCCACCTTCAGGAGTTCTTTCTCTGGTGTTTTATTCTCTTCCTTTCTCCATGGAGGAACATTCTCTACTCACCGCAAAGCTAACAAGCCAGATTCACATAAACTGAGATACGTGCTGAGAGCATGGACAGCACAGCACACACACCACTGGCCTCACATGTCCACCCTATGGAGGCCTTTCCACACTGCCCATGTTGTCATGCTCCAGTACAGGCTTTGTCCATCCACGAGCCCTGTGTCAAGCATTGCTGGGTTCCCCAAACAGTCAGGCCTCCCTTTTTGCCCACTTTCAACCTTTCTTGGCATTTGAATGGTAGGGCTGGGTTGGTGAGATGACTCAGTGGGTAAAGCAACTGCCATGGAATCATAAGGACATGAGTTCAAATCCCTGGGACACGCATAGAAGCCATATACAATAGTACATGCATCTGTGATCCCAGCAGTGTGGAGAAATGGGAAGCAGAGACACAGAATTCTTGAAAGCTCATAGGCCAGTGAGCCTGTGCACCCAGTGTCGTCAATAGCAAAAGGGATAACTGCCTCAAACAAGAGGCTGTACAAAGACACAAGAGACATGCAGACAGACATTCAGACACAGAGAGATGCATACAGACAGACACACATACAGAAAGATAGACAGACACAGAGACATACATACATACATACAGACGGACAGACAGACAGACAGACACACACACACACACACACACACACACACACACACACACACACACACACACAGAAAACAGAATTTGGGGGCTCAGGCTGACATTCTCACCAGAATGATCACATGGAATCCATTGTCAGGGGCAACAAACAGGAATCTGCAGGACAGCCCTCACCTGGTTCTCACCAGCCTTTGGCCTCCAAGCACCCCCTCCTATCCTCACAAACCTGTTTCCAAGGTTTCACAGAAGGACAGGGCTGTTCAGGGGTTTGGGTTCCCAGATCGTTAGGAATGTGTTTGATGGAGTTCCCTGGGGTGCTTTTTTCTTTCTCAGATCCACCCAGCTTGTACTCACATCCAGGTTCCACTGTAAACTACCCCTTGCCAAGAACGACAGTTCTCCTAATAATCAAATTCCACTGGAGCAAAGTGTGATGCCTTCAGATCTGTAGTAAAATGTTTTCATGAGGCCAGGCATTAGTGGCACACGTCTTTAATCCCAGCACTCTGTGAGTTTGGAGGCCAGGCTGGTCTACAGAGAGTGAGTTCCAGGACAACCTCCAAAACTACAGAGAAACCCTGTCTCAACCCCCCCCCCCATTCATGAATGACTCTCAAGTCTCATCTTGGGGGACAATTAAGAATGTTGAACAGAAGAGGGATGATGGCTCCAGAGTCAGGCAAAGTGCATGAAGGGAAGAAAAAACGGGTAGAAGGTGCATTAGATCATTCTCACCACATAGAAGAGAGCTGGAGGTCTGTGGGATCCAGATTTTACAGGGGTAAAAATACACACCATACGAGGCACAAAAGAGCATGTCAGTGACAACTGATGGAATTAAATGGATCGAACACCTCCTGTTTATTTTGACTCCAAAACTAAGGCAGATGAAGCCCTCTGGACTCAGTCCTTCACAGAAACATGGTAGAAGGCAACACACTCACATTCCTAAGTCCCCCCAAAACACAGTGCCTAGTCTGGCAGAACAGTTGGCACTTTTCTTTCCGTAAAGTCAGACTCTCACTGTCCCTTCTCTGTGTTTGCCTCTAGCATGGCCTGGGTTTCCTTCACCTGCTGCATGGCGTCAGCTGTCACCACCTTCAACACATACACAAGGATGATGCTGGAGTTCCAGTGCAGGCGCAGGAAGAGTTTCAACCCCAACCCCAGTCGCATTGACCACCACCACCGCTGTTTCCTTCCCCAGCTGGCATGTGCAGCCCAGGAAGGGGGACCTTTGACCAGCTGCCATCAGTGTCCCAACCATCCCATCCGCTCTGTCTCCGAAGGCATTGACCTCTACTCAGCTTTACAAGACAAGGAATTTCAGCAAGAGACCAGCCAGGAGCTAAAAGTGGCTGGGTCATCCATAGAAGAGCAGTGTTAGAAGTTAAGTGGGTTTGGGAAGCAGGCTAAACCCTACCATCTGTGTTTGCTTATTATCAACATCCGCTTAAAGCAAAAGTGTCTCTTGAGCCTGTGTTTAGAAGCTAAGAATAAGAGGACCTCCAGTCCTCTCCAGAAGGGCACTGCCCTGCCCCCTTTCCCTTGACACCCCTTTGCTCTACCCATCTCCCATCTCGTGTATCCAGAATCCTCGTCTCTTCACTGACTGCTTAAGGCCAGTTCTAGACTAAATGCAGATAAGGCAAGTTGAAATACAGTTCTACCTTTAAGGGTCTGATAAAGCTGTCTAGAAGAATCACAGGTGAGCAAATCGATGGTGGCTTACCTACTCGCACTGGGATTTTTCTGGAAGTCAAACACAGGAGTATAGAAACAACTGAAGGCATCTTGCATTCTTGCATGCTGGTGTCTTGGATGCTCACAGTAGCTAGTGCAGTATGATCAAATGGGCAGGTTAGGGAGCTGGCTTCTTCTCCAGAGAACTTGTGTTCAACTTCCAGCACCTAATGCAAGGCGGTAAGGCCAGTTCCAGGGGAATCTCACGCCCTCTCCCAGCCTCCACAGATACTGTATACACGGCACTCACACATACAGGCAGGCAAACCACCCAGATGAACAAAATTTCAAAACAACTGGGTAAGGTGTTTGCTGCACAAAATTCACAGACTGAACTTGATTCCTGGGCCCTATGTGGTGGAAAACAAGACCCCAAAAGTTGTGTGACCCCCACACATACGCCACAGCGCACACAATAATAATAAAAATTAAAAAATAAAAACATGATTAAACATGCCCCCAGAAGCTGTTGAGAGGTAGTATGATATATGAAGCTTTATTTTTTAAAAATCTTTTTAAAAAAGATTTATTTGTTATGTACACAGTGTTCTGCCTGCATGTATGTCTGCAGACCAGATTTCACTACAGATGGTTGTGAGCCACCATGTGGTTGCTGGGAATTGAACTCAGGACCTTTGGAAGAGCAGGCAGTGCTCTTAACCACTGAGCCATCTCTCCAGCCCCTATATGAAGCTTACTATAGCCTATAGGATCAGGCTCAATTCTAGAATGGCCTCCCAAGTTCCCAGAGGAGACCCACACAGGGGCTTCTTCCGTGACTTAAGACTGAGGCAAGCCTTCCTCTCTGGATACCCACTTAGGCGTCTCAAACTGTCCCTACTGTATCCTCCACAAAGGATGCCATCCAGCTACTCACCTCTTTCCTCCAAGGGAAGTAAACCATGTTGGTTAGCAAGAAAGAGAAGACTACACACGTATATTCCTGTACACGGCATTTATTCGTTCTGTAACAGTTCACATTTTAAAAGGTGCACTCCGGCAACAGGCCCCCTGGCTCCTCAACACAGGCATGTGGACAGCGATTCACATTCCTGGGGCTAGTTGGTATCGCCACACGGTATATTTGGGGGTGGTAAGGATGCTCTGCGGGGGAGGGGGAGGTTGAGAGGAGGGAGGGAAGACCCCTGCATGATATACAGGCATTACTTCTAAGTGTAGTGGTCAGGCTGACTTTGGGTCATCCAGTATTGAGCAATTCCTGCTGTGGATATCTGGGCGAGTCGCTGCAAGGAGGAGGGAGTGCAGAGAGGCAGTTGACGGGAGGCCAGCACCCACATTGGCCAGATGAAGTCACCTCAACCATCAGCCACTTTTCTGTACCAGCTATAACAGGAAGTAAGCCTAGAGTTTCCATTGCATTTAGCAAGGAAGAGCTTTACACTTCTGGCAAGAAGTTAGGATGCTATTTACCAAAATACTAAGGAGCTTTAGTGATGCTGTCTTTGTGGCTTCCTCTTACCTGACCTCAATCAGCATAAACGGTCTCAGCCCCAAACAGTACAACCCAAACAGGTCTCCATTAAGCATCTTTGTGCCTTCCTCCTTCCTACACAGGCAGGCTTCTTAGAATATCAACACTGCAGAGAACACATTGTATCTGGGGGCTCAACCAGGCCACCACCTACTTGAGAGTTTGGTCTACTGTAATCTAGTCCTGAGAAGACTACAAACTATATTCAGCCCTTTTACTCATAGAAATTCAACCTACTAGAAATGAACCTAGAGTTATCTCCAGATAACTCATTGTTCCCTCTTCCCAAAGTCAACCTGGTCCCATACAACTTCCAAATATGCTTCCAGGGTCTTACTGGAGAGGTGCCAACAAGTCTGATGAGCCCAATCTGCAGGACGGACTGACTACACCAACCTCCTGTTACCCATAACACCTATTGTGGGCAATTCATAGCCCCTTAAATCTAGAATCTAGTTTTCTGGGATCTCTTTGTTAACACAAGCTAAAAGGATATGAGCCCAAGTGAGGAGAAAATCTGGTTTTCACTCAGGAAGAGAAGTACATTTTCATTGGCCACCATGGGAACACATGGCATATCAGACAATGATGTAGACACTTGGAAGATTCAAAATTAAAGAGAGGCCACACATTTACAAAGAAGGCAGAAGAATGGAGATAATTCTAAAGAACATGATTATATAAAGTTATAGTATTTACATGAGAATTTTTCTCAATATTATGCTTCAAAAGCTCTAGAAGGAAGGAGGAACACAGGGCAGAGTGGTTGCAAAGTCCAGAAACAGATTCCCTGAATAGAAGAGGAAGCAAGGGAGGAAGAGATGGAGATGGCCCAGAGAAGACTCAGAGCAAGCATAGTGGAGCTACAGCTAGGACAAGGCCATGGGGCTTACAACCTCGAAGCTGGCCACTGTGTACATGCAAACTCTTCTGCCATGGCTATAGAATCAAAGATCATAGCTGCAGAGCCATCACAGGGTCACAAAAGGTCCTGGTCAGAGGCTTCACAGAAACTCTGTCCCTGGCTCCCTTTGTGATAGAAACAAGTCTGTTCTCATGACCACTTAACAGAGGTGGAGAGCCGAGGAGACAGGAAGATAAACACACCGGATAACTGGTCCCATCATAACTTCCAGTGTTTCTCACTGCTGTCTAGAGTTGAGAAGGAACCAGAGTACAGACAGAAAACAGTGGTGAGTAGTGAGTGGTGAGTGACCCTCAGGATCTCAGAGGTAGGCCAGCCAGACACATGAAGATGACCAAATCAGACGAATGTCAAGAGGACAAGAAATGGAATCCCTGAAGCTTGGGGCATATCTCAAATAATTCTGTTACAACAACACTAGACATACACACACACACACACACACACACACACACACACACACACACACACACGGCCTAATGCAAAACAACATATGTCCTGCTTGTAGGCCACTGGATTTCCCAGCAAGGGTTTATAAATTAGAGGTAAAAAAAAAAAAAAAAAAAAAACCACTGTAAGATTCACATTTCCAAACTGTCCACAGAGTTCCCAGGAAGAGGGGTTAGTGCAGGAATGGGAAGGTTGCAAGAGGTCCCGCTAAGCAGATCATGCTGCATCACGCAGCTCCAACAGGCTGCCAAAGCACAGCCAGCGGTCCCCAAGTGCTGCGTGACCCTGAAGTCCTCTTCTCTCCAGAGAGCTGACACAGGAGGGACAGGAGCCGCTCTGTATGGTTCTTCTGAATCTGGGTTCCACTGCACTAGATCTGCTGGGGAAATGGTCATTGTTACCCCTGGTAAACGGGATTTCCAGAGAGATGGGAAATCTAAGCCATTTCACTTCCCAGGCCTCTATTTTAGCTCCAACAGTTCAGGAGCCCCGGGGACGTGTGTCCTTCTCGGTGATAAGCTCTTCAGCTCAGAACTTGGCCCAGGGATTTTTTAGGGAAAAACCCTGACATTTTCAGAAAGGTAACTGTGTGGTATTTAGGATGTTAACGCCATTGGTCCCTACCCAGAAAATGCCATTAAGATCTACTCCCTCAGTCATTGGGATGATTTAAAAACCATGATCCCACACTTATAAATGTCTGAAAACCTGAGTTCAAACTCCAGGACCCACACAGGAAAATAACTTCTGCAGTTGTCCACCAATCTCTACACGTGTCAGGACCTGTGTGGGCTCACACACATAAATGTAATACGATTCTTTTCATGAGAAAGTAATTAACCAAATATCTCAGAAGCCAGTCACCTGGTAGGGAGGATCAACAAACTTGATCCTGGAGAGGAATCTTCGCAGCTCCCCACGGCCAGTTTTAGGAGTGGTCTCCTTCAGCTGGACCATCTGGCCTTCCATGAGTGCCCAGCGCAGGCTCAGCTTGCTGATCACCAGAGAAGTGGGGTGCCCATCAGGGCTCATCCCTGTTGTCCTGGTGACATAAAAGGCATCTTTCCAGATGTCATTGATTCCAACTGAGGAAGGACAATGACAAGCAGTTAGCAACAAGGGAGTGGCCAGCATGTGGTCCTCCACCTTGACTGACCTCCTGCTGCATCTTTAGAATAGGAGTTAACTGGTTGAAAGAGAGTGGGTTCTACTTTTCCCCCATACAAAGCTTTACCCATCATCAGGCTCCTTTAATACTGCTGCACTGTGAGCTTCAGCCAGTTTTCCTGGGGTAAATCGGTTTCAGCTCACTCTGACTCCTCTTTTCCTCTGTTGCTCCCCTCCTCTCCTCCTCTCTCCCTCTGCTCAGGGTTTTAGGAAACTGGGGCGCTTGACTCTGTAGGTCCTGTAGATGACCAGAGCCAAGTATTGGCCTAGCTAGATAATGAGCCTTTAACTGTCCTGCCTCTACCTCCCCAGTGCTGGATCAAGCCCAGGGCCTCCTGCATGCGAGGCAGACATTCCACCAACTGAGCTCCCGTGAGATTCTTATTTACCATTATTTAATGTTATTTAATGTTCCCCGAATAATGGTTATGCAAATGCTGCAAAAACAGCTCATTATATCTCTTACATGGTTCTGTAAACTGACACTCCCCATTCCCTCACCCCCCACTCCCCAATCAGTTGACTGCCTGCAAGTTCCAGATCATCCCCCACCCACCCCCACCCTCCACCGTGAAGCCCATGACACAGAGCCACAGCACCGCTCCAACTCAAGGTAAGGAGACGGTCCACAAGAGGCAAGCGTGTGGAAAGACATGGAGGGGCTTGGTGTAAAGGTCCACACATGTACTCAAGCATTTGGGGAGTAAAGGCAGGAGGGTTAGGTGTTCAAGGCCATCCTCAGCTACAGAGCCAGTTTGAGGTCAACCTGGGCTATATGAGACCTGTCTAATTGCCCCCTCCCTGGTTGAAAAAGAAAACAACACAAGGGAGATGTGGCTAGCCTGGTCTCCCTCCTTGCCCACTAACAGGAAAGAGCCCAGCTGAGACCAGCAGACAGCAGTGGCTCAGTTTCCAGGGCTTTGGGTTCCCGAATGAGGGTTTCTCTAACAGATGCTTTCAAGTTTGCTTTATAGTATGACTTAGACACACAGTGAAGCAGAGTCCTTCCAAATGCTCTGAGTGGCCAGGTTATGGGTAATTTTCCTCCTGTGCTTGTTCTGTTGACTCCAATTTCTATGCAATTTGTATGTTTAATATTCACATAAGTAATCATTAAATCAACATCCTGAAAGAAACATCTCTCTCTCCATTACATCCCACACAGTTAAATTGCAATCCTACGCCCCTAAAAGGCATCTGGCACAGCCGAGGCTCCATCACCTCCAGAGTGGTCCTGGAGCGGGGGGTACATGTCCCCCTCAGCTTTCAGCACATTCAGAGATTATGCATTCTTGCCCTGGAAGCCTGGCACCATGACTGAGGAAACTCTCCAGCAATGCCCTCATCCTTCCCTGGGTGGGCAAAGTCATCACACAGCCAAGACACACTCGCCGATGTGATGTCATTGGGACTCACCCTCGGAAGCTGTCACTATGCCAGTGGTGTTGGTCAGGTCCAGGAGGATAGACGGGAAGGCTGGGTGCAGGAGGTACAGGTGGTAAAGACCAGGAGGCTCAGCTCCTGGGACGTCATCCTGGCAAGGGTCACAGAAAAGGAGAGCACAGGTGACTTTACATCTCCCACACATGACACGGTCGGAGACAGAAGGGCAGAGCCAAGGGCTTCAGTCAGTCCTACTCGTGACCCCAACTACAGGAATATGTGATTTTCCAGAGTTCAAAACACGGATTCATCTCTAACTCCAAACCATTGTCTACAGTCAAAAATATATAAGGGAGGGGGGAGAAGGAAAGAGCAGAAGAAAGAAGGACAGAGGGGAAGGAAGATGCAAGCAAAGGAAGGAAGAGGATGCTTGCAAATGTTTGCAGAAAGGGGGAAGCAGGGAAGGAAAGCAGGAAGTGGGGAAGACGAAGTCAGTGTGGAGACTTTTCTTCCACCCACAGCAGAGCTGGGGTTCTCATCCCCCTATAGCAGGTAAGGCTGTGCAGAGAGGAGAGCTATTTCCGAACAGTTGCCAAATATATGTCCTTTCATTGGATGCCAAAACCAACTGCAAGGAGCTGGGGATGAAACCCCATGGTAGTGCTGGCCTAGCATGTATAAAGCCCCAGGTCTGAAGCCAATGGTAAGCATTGGGCTAAACATAGGAAAATCTATCAGCTCCCCAGAGAAACAGCCCTTTTCACTAGACAGAAGAAAATCACTAATTACACATAAAAATTGCTGAGATCTGAGAACTGTGTCTCAAATCCCTGCAGGAGGAGAAACACCCACAAAAGGGCTTTATCAACATGCCTTATGTGTGGGGATGGACTACGGTATCCCATGTGTGGGCTGCCACACACTCATTAAAGTGCACACTGTTGGCCCCACCTTCAAGGACTTAGCATGAGAAGCAGCCTCCTTGAGAGAAGCAGCCTCCTTGAGAGAAGTGCAGGAACGGTCTTGCTCCCTTACTCCCACCATGAGCCCTTAAGGCAGAGGAAGCCATTTCCATATGCCTGTGTACTGGGGATAGACCTTAGGCTCAACTAGCAGGACATGAAAATAACATGCATCACCGCCTACAGAACGAAGCCCAAAGTTCTTAGCATAAAAGTTAAAGCGTTTCGCCAGACGGTGGTGGTGCACACCTTTAATCCCAGTACTCGGGAGGCAGAGGCAGGTGGATCTCTGTGTATTTGAAGCCAGCCTGGTCTACAGAGTGAGTTCCAGGACAGGCTCCAAAGCCACAGAGAAACCCTGTCTCAACCGCCCCCCCCCAACAAACAAACAAACAAACAAACAAAAGTTAAAGCTTTTCAAGCCAGGTGTTATGACACCAGCACTTGGGAGACAGAGACAGGCAAATCTCTGCAAGTTCAAAGCCAGCCTGTTCTACATAGTGAATTCCAGGACAGCAAAGAGCTAAGGAGAGAGACCCAGCCTCAAAAAACAAAAACAAAGCAAAACAAAGCAAAAGAAAAAGCTGGAGTTTTTCACTGCACTTTTCTAAACTGTAACTGCATTTACTTGCTCCTGCCCGTATGGTATTCTCAATTCTCTCTCTCTCTCTCTCTCTCTCTCTCTCTCTCTCTCTCTCTCTCTCTCTCTCTCTCTCTCTCCACACACACACACACACACACACACACACACACACACACACACACTTCCTTCCAGTTCTTTAAAGCCACTGCCAATCATGTTACTTCCTCCTTCGGACTGTCTAACCACCCTCTCTATACTCTTCTTCAACACAACGTCTCACTCTCAGCCACAACCCGTATATCCAAGCTATTTCATGAAACACTCCCTAGTCGCCCTAATCACCTCGGGGCAAAGTCATCATCTCTCTTCTTTTGCTCACCTACCTCGTTACTTACTGTGCGCATGTGTCTACGTACGTGTATGGGCACATGAGCCACAGTGCCTGTGAGGAGGTCGAAAGACAACTGGCTGGGGGTGAGGGGATGTCAGTTTCCCCCTCCCACCATGTGGGTCCCCAGGAGCAAATTCAGACTGCCAACCTCAGGGGCAAGCAACTCACAGGCCGTCTTACCTCGATAGCCCCACCCACAGTTCTTATCTGCACCTCCAGGTGTGTAAGACACCCTTGGGGGTTACCCACGGAAGCTTATTTTGAAAGGCACCTGGCCCAGTCACCTCATTACTATATGGGGACACCAGGACGGAGGGCACGGCAGAACTAGAACCATAACCTAGACTTCAGGTCAGTCTGCTCGTCAAAAATGAGGGGAAGATAGTATCTCTCTGAGTGAGGAACAGAAGGCCAAAAACAAACAAACAAACAAACAAACAAACAAGCAAAAACCAGACGGCTCAGAAAAGTGACTTGTTGGGAGGGAGGGCATGGTTGACAAATTCAGAACTGTGTGTCTACCATGCTTGCCTGTCACTTGCCTTCTTGCTACATCCTGTTACGCTCAGGTCCTCACAGACGGAGTTCCATCACCTGGCACACAGCAAGTGAAGGCAGAATGCACCTCACTGGTCTAAGTCAGCTGTGCTTACCGCTGCTTCTGGGCACCAATTCTAGCGGGCAACCCTGCCTCGCACACCCTACCCAAATACTGCAGGCAGTGACCTGTGGCTTGGAACATGGTATCTTGGAGTGGTTTTCTCATCTGGGCCCCTCTCTGTCGTAGCCTATAGTTAAGGTGTGTGCTCAGTGCTCACATTGTTGATGGAAAGGCAAAGGTGAAGCCCAGCTCAAGAGTGCAGATCTGTTTCCACTCAACCCTAGAAGGTAACTGATCAGTCCTGGAGAGCAGCAGCTACCTCTATGTCACAGAGAAGGGGATGACCCCATCCCCATCCCCAACCCTTCCATCCTGTCCTCACTCACAGAATTAAGAGATGCCGTGGTCAGCGCTTCTGCCCAGAAGAGGAAGACAGACTTCTGGTCTGAAGTAATTGCAGAAGTGGTTGGTGTTTCCTTCATGTGACATGGTATACTGTGACTCCAGATGATGGAGCCAGAGGCACCGTCAACCACTGTCATCTGCAGTTGAGAAGACAGAGAAGACAGCCCGTCTTTAGGAGAGTGGCAGGACAAGAATAAACAAAAACAAAAAGAAAGACAAACATCCCAGAGAGCAGAATTCATCCTCCTCCGTATTTGTGAGGCACTGGGCTCCAACACCTGACACTCAAACCAGCAAATGCCAAATCCCTTAGAGAAAGGGCAAGAGTTTGCATGTAGTGACACACATCCTCATGTATGCTTAAATTGTTCTCTAGATTACAAATCCTATTGCAATAAATACATCAATAGTTGTTGCTACAGACATAAAAAGTAAACCTAGAAGAACTACAAGACAGGTAACATATATTTTACCTGCTCAAACAAAAAATCATCCTTAAGTGACTAGTGCACACCACATATTCCATACTTATATGTTACCTTTAAAAGTTTATGTATTTTCAGAACAAGAGGACCAAACACCAATGAAAATGAATGGTCCAGGTGATCCAGCATCTCAAAATGCCTCTGTTACAGTCTCCTCAAAATCCTGCATCCAAAACAGCTCAAGGCTGCTGGCTGAGATAATCCAGCCTCATAGAATACTCTAGTTAGGACTGTAATCTTGAATTTTCTTAGGGTCTCCAAAAATTCCAGTGCCTCTTGACAATAGGAAGCAGTCTAGAGAAAACAATGCCCACATTCCAAAAGATGGGTTGTGGATATTTAAGGGGGTTGGTTAAAAGTTATTATTGGTCATCGTTAGGGAAGAAACTAAACAAAAGAGTTAATTAAAAGATCTCTTTCTAAAGGAAAAAGGGGGTGTATAATAGAGAAATGATGAGATAAAAGGGTGGATTATTGAATCTATTTTAATACAAAAAAACAACTATTAATCTCAAAATATTTTACATTGCTATGGATTTTGGTTTATTATACAAATTTAATTTTGTTATACTGTATGTATGATTCTATTCTTATTTGGGATAGTGTGCTTATGCAGCTTATTTTAAAATATAATGTATAATTAAGAAATACGATTAACAGTCATCTATAACAGTCAAACTTATAGTCTTGTTAGGTATATTTTCAAGGTCATACACCTATCTATTTAGGTAGATGATCTTCAAAGACCTCAAAGACCTACAGAATATGGTATTTTAAATGTTTTAATAATGTAAGTCCTTTCTTGACAGTGAGGCACATCTGTTTCTGGCAGCACCAATATACTTCAGAGAAGATAATGGGCACTGAAGAAACTCCATATGGAGTTTTCTTTCTTGGTAGCAAAAGCTAGCCACTCAGCAAAGAAACTGCCCTTGCCTTAAGTGCTGACAGTTACTATCCAAACTGGACCAGCAGGACGCAAAAGAAAGTGACCGCCAAACTTTGCCAAGACAAAATTCTCTGCTTCTCAAAAATGTATGTCAGATATACTAAGCCAAAGTTGGACGCCCCAATGCTACAAAGAACTTTGGGTGACTGTCGAGGCAGCCAGATGTCCCTGTCATTAGGTGACATTACATCCTTCTGGGGTCTCTAATGGAGCGGAAGACTGGATAGTCATGGTTACAGTTTTTCTTAGTTATGATAAAGGGTAAATTAGGTATAAAACTTTAGACTCACAAAGACAAATAGATAATAAAATATTTTCTCTAATTTTGTCAAATACAAATGGACTGGTAATTGTAACTGTAATTCTTACTTAATAATTGTTTTTGTTGTATATATTCTTACTATGTTAAAGTTAAAACCTTCCCTTTTTAATTAGACAAAAAGGGGGAAATGCTGTGGACTAATTCCTTTGTACACTGTGAAGATTTGTCACTCAGATTGGTTTAGTAAAAATCTGATTAGCTGGTAGCCAGGTTGGAAGTATAGGTGGGACAACCAAACTAGGAGAATTTTGGGAAGAAGGGCAGAGTCAAAGGAGATGCCAACCAGATACAGAGGAAGCAGGACATGTACAAAATGAGGTAACAAGCTATGAGCTATGTGATAGAACTTAGATAAGAAATATGAGTTAATTTAAGTTGTAAAAGCTAGTTATTAACAAGCCTGAGCTATCGGTCCAGCATTTATAATTCATATTAAGTCTTCACATTGGTTATTTGGGAACTGGTGAGTGGGAGGAAGAAAAGTCTGACTACGTAACATCCAGCCACCACTGAGTGCTGCCTTCTCTGAAACCTTATTTTCCTACACTGAAATGCGATGCTCGTTTGTACACACCTTTCCCTACCCAGCTTTGAAAGATGGCTCCTCCTACCTAACTGTAAGTACAGGCTCCAGAAAGAATGTTAAGATTAGCCTAGAAAAGCTGGACAGCAGACTATAGCAATGAGCTGCTAGTTTCCATTTCATTCCTTCACTAGACCAGAGCTCTTTGAAGAGAGGCCCTTATTCTCCCCAGAGTCTCACCCAGGGCTAGACATAGAACCCATTCTCTCTGATTGACGTGAGGCCCATGGCTTACCTTCTTCATCCCAACTCCATCCTGTGTCTGCAGAAGGAAGTCCAATGTCTGGTCATCAGTGAAATACCCAGGAGTGGGCTGGCTGCAAACAGACAAGGAAGCAATAAACAGATTATACGGAGAAGAAACGGGAGCCTCCCTCCCTTCCCTTGCACCAGCCATGGTAACAAGCAATCCTTCGAGATAATTTTAAAAATGGAAAAGCTGCTAACAGCAGCCATGATGAAGGGTACTCTGCAAACCTGCGCAGGCCTTGAAGGCTCAGTTTCCAGAGTGGCATAAGATCTTGTCCCCGAAGCAGGACCAGGCCTTGTCTGGTTGTAATCAAGAGACTGCTGCAGTTGGAGTCTGGTGCCTTCACCAACTGGAGAAGCTCAACTCCATCACTGTATCGAACAAAACTCAACAGTTAGTCCCTGCTGTGAATAAGAGTCCCCTAGCCATTTATTCTGACATTTCATTCCCATTGTGTGCCTGCTTGCACAGACAGTTGTCCCTAGTATCTATGTGGGAACTGGGGCCAGGACCTCTGCAGATATCAAATTCACATGCTCATCCTCCTTACACAGAATGGTAGTCTCCATGCAGCCTATATCCTCCTGTGTGACGTAAACCATCTGTAGATTAGTTATAACTCTGAGTACAATGTAAATAGTCACAACGCTACACGCTTTAGGGAATAGTAACAAGAAAACCAGGTCTGTATATGTTGGGTAGAGACACAATTTTTTCCAAATATTTTCAGTTAGAAGGGGGGGGGGAGGTGAATCCACAAATGTGAACCCCTCAGGGTATGTACTACCCACTCCATTCTCGTATTCATTTCCCACCATCGTCTTCTCAAGTGGGGCACTGCCCATTCCTATTGAATCTCGTTCTCTTATCTCCAGAAAGTTCCATGAACGCTCAAAAGGAACTCACAACACAAAGCTGTGGTGTGATACCTCTCCACTTGGACCCTCTGGGGACAGTAACAGAGACAAGGATAATGACAAAGAGAACAAACAGAGATGGGGACAGGTGGCCTGAAATTGTCACTAAGCTTGGACAATAACTCTTGGCATTTACTCCATCAAAGTATTCCTTTTTTTCTGCACTACTGGAGCCATTCCGTCAAACCCTCTAAGACATGATAATACCTGAGATTCTGTCAGGAAGGAAAATAACAATCATTACCCAAGCCAAGACCTATGTGGGTAAAATACATAGATTGCTGCATATCGCAGCCATATGCTCTTAGTTGAGAAGTAAATGAAAATTAGAAAACAAATCAAAACAAGATTGCATGCTTCCTATTCTAGCTTCTGTCAAAATTATTCTTCCACCGGGAGGAAAACATAGGGAAGAGGAGGTCAAAGCCTTCGTATAGCTTTACAGTCACTTTATAAGCACATTCCTGTTCTGTTTGATTTGGACCCATGAAGTTAATATCCATCTTTGTAATCAAGTTATGAAGTGTACCGTGGTCACCATACACAGACCCAACATCCCACGACCAACCGCAGAGAATTTCTCACTGCCTTAAGCAGACCAGGGGGCTCCACTGTCCCCAAACCTCTGCCCTTAGTCACCAGCCAACCCAGACTCAGAGACTCCATGCTGCATGAGTCCCCCAGACCACTCCCTATGGGCAGTGACAGATCTCGGCCATACCTGTAAACATCGATGAGCTCCGAAAGGTTGACAGATCTGCGCTTCTCCCATTCTGGCTCTTCGATCTGCAGAGACGGTGGTGAGCTGTCTCGATTCTGGGCTTGAACAAAGATGTCCCGCAGGGCGACAGCTTGTATATTTCCTAGTGTCACAGGAAGAGTCAACACTGAGAAGCTGGGTTTAAAAGAGCTACCAGGCTAACCCAGGGTGGGGTTCCGGGCGGGAGACACAGAGCAGATCTCATGGGTCCAATAGAGCCCACTCGAGCTGGTCAAGCGTGGAGTGAGGGAGAAGTGATGCTGGACAGTCCCTGCTCCAGAGAAGGCTTCAAGGGAAAGCAGAGTTAATGTCCTACAGTAGGTGAGAGGCCCTATAACAGGAGAAGAGAAAGAGCCAACACCAGCAACCCCAGTGTGAGGGTTCGCCCTATCTCACGGGAGGCCTGGCCACCGACACCAGGGGAGCAGAAGCCACGGTCAGCCTGGCTTCTTACCAAAGCCAAACAGGATGTAGGCAGCCCCACTGGTGGTGATGTAAACCTGGGGACCAATCAGATTCCCCACTCCCACGATGTTGTATTTCACAGGTCGGCCTATGGGACTCCCTGTCCGGCCCGATACCAGCAGAAAACACAGATCTGGCTGGAGAAATAAAAGAAGAGAATGTGGGTTAATAGAAGCCTTTCATTTCCTAATGCCTCGTGAGCTAAGGGCTCAGAAACACTTCCCACGGCTGGAAAGCACAAAGCCAAACTTACCTGCTTCTCCCCCCTGGGAATAAGAAATGGGACCAATGTATACTCGCTGACTAGACATGCTGAAGAATATCTCTGGGACTCCTCAAATGAAGGAATGCAATAGTTACTGACGATATGGTCCCCTAAGGCCGGGAGCTAAATATAGGATGCTGATGCGAGGAGGATCTTTACTCAAGAGCCAGGATCTACCAGAGAGACCCTGATGGTCAGCTGGGTAGGGAGGAGAATCACCAGGAAAAGACATCTGGGTGTGCCTCTGAAGATGCTTCCAGAAAGGCTTAACCAAGTAGGAAGACCAACCCTGCATGTGGGCATCTTCATCCTATCAACTTGGGACACTCACTGGATTGGAATAAGAAACCATGGGCTACAGAGATGGTTCAGCAGCCATAAGTACTTGTGGCTCAATTAGGAGGACCAGTGTTTGGATCCCAAGACAAGTCCAGCAGCTTACGAATCTGGGATCAGAAATCATCTCCCATCCCCTTGGGCACTCACATACACACACTCATACAGACATGCATACATATAGACACATACACACACATAAACAAAGTGAGATTTTAGTAAGAAACAGAACTGAGCACAAGCCTTCATCTCTTTCTGCTTCCTGACTGTGGGTGATAGGAGACCAGCTGCCTCATGCCCTGCCACCATGCCTCTTCACACTGTCAGACACAATAAACCCTTCCTCCCTTTAGTTGCTTTTGTCAGGTATTTGATTGCAGTAACGGGAGAGTGACTAAGACATTGGTGCATCAATGTCTCAGCCCACAGAATTCTCCCTTCATAACATCAGATGTCTGGCCTGGCCACGGCTACTGCCAATATCACTCTCAAGATTCACGTTTCTGTGAACAGCCAGCTAGAAAATATTGTAGGCTTTTCCAGTTGCATGGTCTTCATAGACACTACTCTTTATTGTTAGTCTATCATGAAATTTGTCACACGCAACACAGGAAATGACTATGCTCCAACAAAAGGTTATTTCAGAAAACAAACAGTGAAGGAAATTTAACCCCTGGTCAGTTTGTTAGCCCCAGCTCTAGAAGATTTTGTTTCATTTATTTTTATTTTATTTACATATGTGTATCTATCTGTTGAGTATATGCTGTATGTGAGCAGGTACCCTTGGAGGCCAGAAGAGGGCATCACAGCTCTTTGAGCTGCAGTTACAGGCAGCTGTGAGTGATGTGCCAGGAGTTCTAGGAAGCAAACTCCAGCAAACACTCTTGCCTGCTGAGCCACCTCTCCAGCCCCTCAAATGTTTCTGAAAAGGTTTATCACTACAAATCCTAATAGAGAAAATAGATGGGTGTGGTTTACAACACACCCAGAAAAAAAGTGCTCATTCTGTCAATGCTAACTTACAGTGGAGTTTTAGAGGAATGGCATAGCACTCTGTTATCATGTATTCTAAAACACTCTTGTCAGAGACCCTAGAATAAATGTATTGCAAAACAGAGAGGAAGAGCTGACACACTATAGAACAAACTTAATGCTCTGAAAGGCCAGTATCAAAATTGTAAGAAAAAAGTTTTACTAATTAATCGATTAATTGAAAGATATGATTTCACTGATTATAAGCAGGGAGAAAAGCTTAGAAAGGCTTCAGCTACAAATACAGAAATCAAGTTTGCATTAAAAGAAGTTGGGTATGCAAAACAAAACAAAATATCTGGGTATGGGAAGCAGAGCCTAGGGAATTGCCACAAGTTTCAGGCCAGCCTGGTCTACATGAGCTGTGGGCCAGCCGAAGCTCTACAGGGCCTGTCTTTCAAGTGCTGGAACTCACTTTGTAGACCGGGCTGGCCTTGAACTCAGAGGTTCGTCTGTCTCTGCTTCTGCTTCTGGAGTGTTGGGCTCAAAGGCGTGCACCACCACCTTGTCTTAAAAAGAGAAAAGATGTGTGGTGATACACACCTTTAATAATCTCAGTATTCAGGAGGAAGGAGGGTGGATCTCTCTGGAGTTCAGGGCCAGCCTGGTCTACATAGTGAAACTCTGTCTCAAAACAAACATAAACAAAACAAAATGCCTGATGGTGGTGTAAGCCTTTAATCCCAGAACTCTGGAGGTAGAGGAAAGTGGATCTCTGGGAGTTCAGGGCCAGCCTAGTCTACAAGGCAAGTTCCAGGATAGCCAGCTCTACAATGAGAAACCATGTCTCAAAAAAAAAAGTAACAGTATCCTTGGGTTGAGATAGCCATGAACGGAATGGACTCTTTGTTATTCTTTTGTTTAAAAAGAAGTGGGCGCCAAAATGTTATTCTTTTGTTTAAAAAGAAGAAAAGAGAAATTTTAAACAAAACAATAACACTCTTTGCAGGTGTGGGGATGCCTATGTTAAGGGATCAAGGGCAAGGGAATTCCCTGTCTAGAGAAACTGGATATTTAGCCTTTGGAGTAACCAGCTTAGTGGGACCAGGCTAACAGCCACTGGGTTTACTAAATAAGGTGGAGATCAGATTCATTTCAAGATGCCAGCCAAATGGCACTGAGGTGGGAACAGTGAATGGAAGCCATTAGGGTAAACATCTCCACCAACAAAACAGCTCAGGGGCTGGTTAATGTAATGGGGCTCCTCACACAGAGTGACAGTCACATTAGCCTGGGTGCTTGAGGAGGACACTGGTAGCCATGGGTCTGGGATCAGACTCAGGAAGGTACATGGTGTGAGGGCAATAACTACAGGCTTCTCAGGTCCCTTCTCCCTCACATTCTAGAGCAGACCAGCCGCCACCCCCCAAACAGGCCCTTCTGCCAAGTCCAGCTCACACTCCACCCAGACCTAAGAATTCCACTGTTCCATTATTTGTACACTAGTACTCAAACAAGGAAATTCCAAGAGGCCGGCTGAGCAATAGACAGGATAGAGACAGAGGTAAAGCAGGTGAACTGATTCTCCAACAAGTCCTGTGCAGGGTCCTGAAAGCCTGGCCCAGGCCCCTCAGTGCCACAGGGCATAAGAAGCAGAGGAGGTATTAAGACTAAGATTTCTCTTTAGTCCCAGCACTCGGGAGGAAGAGGCAGGCAGATCTTTGTGAGTTCCAGACCAGCCTGGTCTACAAGAGCTAGTGCCAGGTCAGCCTGCAAAGCCACAGAGAAACCCTGCCTCAAAACCACTCCCTCTCCTCCCCCACCCCCACCCCCCCAAAAAAGAAAAAAAAAAGGCTGAGATTTCTCTGCTACTTACGGTGGTGAACACCTGAAATCCCAGCACTGGGAAAAGAGACTAGAAGGTGAAGATTGCTGAAGCTTAAGGCAAGCCCGAGCTACACACTGACTCTGTCCCCAGAAGTCTCAAACAAAAGAATGGGGTCTCCAAATGTGCTGACACACATAAACACAAGTGGTGCCTTGCTGGGCTGTGAGAACTGGGTTCCATCAGAAGGGGATTTCCCACGCTGTCTCATACTTTCAGAAAAACACTTCCTAGAGTGGGAATAATGGATTCCCCCTTCCAGTCATAATGGCTAGGCTACAAAGTTTAAAAATGGTATGGGAACAATTCCTGAATCGGTGGTTTAGGCCAACCTAAAAACCAAGTAGCTAGTTCAAGAAAACTAACAGAAAGTAATCACAGGTGGTTTTTTTTTTTTTTTTTTTTTTGGTGTGTTTTGTTTTGTTTTTTAAGATTGTTTTGAATTAGTTCTACCAGGTCTTTTATTTTAAAATTGTATCGAGAGTTGGACATGATAGCACACACCTTTAACCCTAGCAGACTGGAGGCAGAGGCAGGGAGATCTCTGAATCTGAGGCTAAATTAATTGTCTCTTAGGTGTAGGTATTACCACCACACCTGACTCATGCAGTACGGGGGACGGGGGTCAATCTAGGGCTTCATGCATGCTAAACCAGCATGCTACCCACTGAGCTATATATATATCCAAGGCCTGCATCCTATGAGCCATCTAGCAACCCATCCTATTTTACAGTTGAAGTAAATTTTAAATGGATACAATATAGTAAAACTAACATCACATTTACAGAGTAAGAAATAGGCAGTTTTCTAGGGACTTAATTTGTTAGCTCTAATTTTCAAAGCCTCCTACAAGGAGACAGAGCTTTCTAATTTAGACACGTGGAGGAACGAGGGCATCAAAAGAGTACAGTTTTCCCAAGGCCACAAAGCTACATAGCGGTGCAGAAGGAATCCACACATAGGCCACCCGCTCCAGAGCTCTCCCACACCACAGTCCTCGGAACCACAGTGGTATCATGGGAAACACTTAACCTCACCAAGAGAATCTGTTTCAGCCTAAGCCATTGCAAAAGCAAGGTTCTAGGCAGCTCTCGTAGTAACACCTCTTGAAAGCAATCTTCATACGAAATGTAAATAACACCTTTTGAAACAGAGATCATACCTGCAATTCTCCAATGGCCAGCACCACCAGATCTCTGACACCATCTCCATCCAGGTCTGGCAGCACCACAACGGGGGCAGCCAAGGTGCCATTGGACAGATGGTTCGGGTTTAGGGTCCACATGACTTTCCCTGGTGAAGGAGAAAGAGGCGGATCACCTCTGCTTTCTACACCAGCAAAGGGCAGCTGCGGCATTCTGCAGCAGAAAGGAACACTCAAAGGACTGGGCAAGGGACAGCAACCTCTCCCCACCTTTCCCCTTGAGCTTGTGTCCGAGAACAAGGGGAGGGGAACAGGAAGTGGGATTCCAAACCCTCCAGCATCTGGTTACACTTCTATGTAACAACCCCACATCTGGGTTTTAATTATTACTGTTTTCTTTTTTTTTTGGTTTTTCGACTCAGGGTTTCTCTGTGTAGCTTTGGAGCCTATCCTGGCACTCGCTCTGGAGACCAGGCTGGCCTCGAACTCACAGAGATCCACCTGCCTCTGCCTCCCGAGTGCTGGGATTAAAGGCGTGCACCACCACCCCGGGCTTACTGTTCTCTTTTATGTGTGTGTGTGACTGTTTTGACTGCATGTATGTCTGCGTACCACGGGTGTGCTGATGCCCAGGAAGGTCAGAGAGGGCATCTGAAACTGGAGTTACAGCTGCTTGGGAACGCCCCTGTGCTGCTTGGGACCTGAAGCGGGAACCTCTGCAAGTGCAGCCCGGTGCTCTTAACCCCTGAGCCGTCTCTCCATTCCCACACATGCAGATGTTGTAATCAAATAGAGACATCTAAGTCTTCCTGGCAAGTAGGAGCTGAGGCATGTGTCTGCTGCAGGGCATTGTAGCCACTAAGGAGCCCACACCAGAGAAACTGCAGAAGGCTGTCCAGAACTCCAGTCCTGAGCTAAGACACTGTGTGTCTGATTTTTTTTTTTTTTAATATAGGAGTTCATACAAGCCAGGCCAGCCTCGTTGTCCCTCAACTTCTGATCCTATTTCTACCTCTTTAATGAGGGCTGAGATCACAGGCCTGTACAACTGTGCCCAGTTTATGCGGTGCAGGGAGTCAAAACAGGGCTTTGTGCATGCTAAGTAATCACTCTACCAAGTGATTGCTATATCCAGTCCCCCCATTCAGAGGCACCCCACTATCCAAGTGTGTCACACCTGTAATCCCAGCACTCGGGAGGCTGAGGCAGGAAGATCTAATGAATTCAAGGTCTAGGGTACAGTGTAAAACCATGTCTCAGGTGCGGGGAGGGAACAGGAGGAGAGGAGGGAGGGAAAACTGTGGTCAGTATGTAAAACAAATGAAAAAAATTAACAAAAATAAATAAATAAAGTCGGGTGGCACACGCCTTTAACCCAGCATTTGGGAGGCAGAGACAGGCTGATTTCTGTGAGTTCGAGGCCAGCCTGGTCTACAGAGCGAGTCCCAGGACAGGCTCCAAAGCCACAGAGAAACCCTGTCTCGAAAAGCCAAAATAGAAAGGTAAATAAAATACTTTATTAAAACTAAAAACAATTCTCAAATGGGAGGAGGTAAAAATAAAACAAACACCCCTTACAGAACCTCTGATGAGGGAAGGGTGTTAACATTTGTTCAAGTTCTCCTGAGTGTTTGGGCCCTGTGACAAGCACATTGTAAGGAGACATCTTTATCATCCCAGATTTATTTCCATCACTTTGTCGTGTGGACCTAAGAGGAAAAAGGAGCTAAAAGTCATATGAACACCCTCCCCAAGCCTAGTTCTTTTTCCTAGCATTCAGTCAGTTCCCAGGTTCACATATGGACCAGCATAACTCAAAGAGGAGGTGACACTCGCTTGCCTGCTGTACAGAGAACAGAGCAGAGAGACTATTCACAGTCCAAGCCCCGACCCCAGGCAGCTTCTGTTTGGGGAAGAGCTTGTCCTATCACCAAACTGGTTGCAACAAGAATCTTCTTACTCCATCTACCCAAGCCCCTTATCTCATTCCCTTAATAATCACCTTCGGAACCAGAGCAGCAAAGCGGTCTCCAGCCTGTTTAAATACAAAACCCAGGCTAGCAGAGGCAAAGCTCAAGACCACTACCTGACGTTGCATTGAATGCACTGAGCATCTTGCGAGTCCCTGTCACAAGGCAGATGGTTTTGGCCACGCTTCCCGGTGTCAGATCCAAGCATGTGACATCTTGAGCCTCCTCCGGGAGGGGACTGGACCACAGTGTGCTGCCATTCATCCCCGAAAGGCACACAAGATCTGCAGTCGGTTGTGAGCCGCCACCTAAAGAAAGGCATGAGGAGAGATGAGGAACAGGCAGAAGAGACGGAGAGTCAGGGACAGGCAAGACACTTGACAACCAAAAGTGGATGACGGCAGGGCCTGAGGCAGCGGCTCACACTGTGTGCTCATCTCCCTCCTGTGTTTCTGACAAGGTGTGAACATAGAACTTGTCATCGCTCCTACCTCACACCTCATGTAGGACAAGCGGAAGACCAGCCACTGTGGGTTTTTCTACACTGCCCCACCATGTCTCCGCTTTGGCACCTTTCCCAACACATCTGTTCATCTGTCAGCCACCTTAGCCCACACTAAACAGTGACGTCCTTGAAGACAGACACTAATTTCTGATTATAGGATGCCTGCTGCACAAAGCAGCTGGTTGTTTGCTGAGCAAAAGACAGGGGAAGGCCAGCAGAATGGGTGGGTAAAGTCATCTGTTGCTGAGCCTGATGACCCCCGAGTTCAGTCCCCAGTCCCCAGCAGTATTCCAGGGTTCCCACACGGAAGAAAGAGAAAGTCAACTCCTATAGGCTGTCCTCTGGCCTCCGCACGTGTATTGCAACACACACACACACACACAGACACACAGACACACACACACAGACACACACACACACACACACACAGACACACACACACACTCACACACACACACACACATACACACACAGACACACACACACACACACACACACACACACACACACACACACACACACACACATACAGACACACACACTAAACATAATTTGAAAATCAAAAGGAAAAGACAGGAATAAAATCCAGAACACTGAGTAGTGCTTGTCAAGGGAAAGGAATGTGCAGAAACACAGGCTGACCTAGAATCCCTGCGCTGTGGGGAGTATATCCTAACCCTCGTCCCCAGCAGCAAATGCTCCCCAAGCAGAAGAGGCTGTTTTCAGAAATGGCCTGAAGGTTTGAGTAGGGGCAGCCAGGAGGCTTTGCTGTCTGCAGCTCTCTAGTTTACACCTGGGTGGGAGAAGAACACTTGGGGCAGAGAGAACACTTGGAGCGACAAGACCCAGGTCCAAGGAAGCAGAACCACAGCTGTTCAGGCCAGGACGTGACTTAAGAACAATCCTAATTCCTGCCAGCTTTACTTTTACTCTCAGGAATGGACATCTTCAGTCATTTCACACTTTCTACGTCCAGTCACCATCGTTTTCAAAGGTTCAGTCTTCCTGTTCCTCAGCAGTGCTAACCAAACAAAACAGGAAACAGGGTGTGGCCGGCCCTGTTCGACCTCCTGCCAAGGGTAGCAGTCGGTGTAACCTCTAGACTTTTCCTGTCCAATCCCGTGCTCTTCTTCCTGCCTGAGACCCCACTGAGTACAGACACACTCTCTGACTCGTGTTTTTCCGGGAGGTGAAGGATTTCACCTTCCAGGTGACACTGCAGCTCTTGTAGGTGGAATCACAGTCCTACTGCCAAGCTCTCTAAACAATCAGCACAACCATGGAGGAGGGAACAGTGCCTGCTGTGGCCGGTGCAAGCTTGTTGGATGAGTCATGAGCAACTAGTTATACCCCTCTCTCCCCAGTGGCACAAAGCATTGTGGGTTATAGGTTCATCCATATGGCACGAGGGTCGAGGATATGAACTACAGAATCGAGTTCTTGGACTTGAAACTCCAGGTCTACCTTTATCAGATGTGGGACTCTAACATGTTCCTTACCCTCAGTGTGCCTCAGTTTCCTCATTGTAAAAGGGGACAAAAGTACTCCCCTAGTTGGTAGGATTGTGTTGAGGAGCAAATTCATCTGATGTGCTATGTGCCTCCAACACAGCACAGCACACAGGAAGCACCTAACAAGAGTTATTGTAGCCGTTTGACTGAGAAATGTCCCCAACAGGTTCAGGTGTTTGAACAGTTGGTCCTTAGTTGAAGGCAACATTTGAGGACATTGTGGAACCTTTAAGATGTGACCCTTGCTGGAGAAAGTGTGTCACCAGGGCAGGGAGGGCTTTTGGAGCTCATTGCCAAAATAAACTCTTTCTGTTTATTTTGTCACAGGATAAAAAAGTAACAAATGCAGTTACATTCTTACTTCTTACAATCTGCGGGCAAATCATATTTCTCAGCACAGTGTCCAACCCTCAGTCTTGTGGCTATGGGTCTTGATGTAAAGCAAAGCTATGCATCTGAAGGGACCAGCTCCCCATTTTGGCAGCCAAAACAGCCTAACTCGTGCTTGCCTGACCTTGCCTTAGTCACTAGAGGTTAGGTGCCTGCCTTGTGGCAAGGAACCAATCAGAAGTTAGCTGGTGGTGCTATGCTTTACGGCTCTGGGTGTGCTTTACGGACAAGTGTACAGCAATGACTTGCAGAGCATAGCAACCACCCTGGGAGGGCCTATGGGCCATGACAACCAGTTGACCAATTAACACAGCGCAAACTCTCCAAGCCTGGAGGCACATCAATCCTGAGCCTGTGCGTACCCCTAGACACGCCCCTTACACTGCCCTATAAGATCTCTATGCAAACTTGTCTTTCCTAGCCACCCGCCATGGCGGGTGGATGGAAGGCCTGAGCTAACATGGGGTTAGCTCGTTAAACAACCACAATAAAGCCTCGTGCAGTTTGCATCAAGTTTCCGCCTCTGCATGGTGATTGGGGTGACCGAGGTCCTGGGCTGAGATCCTGGGGTCCTGAGCATCCGGGGGTCTTTCACATCTTGATGTAAAGCAAAGTAGGCAAAATGCCAAATAACTTCAGCATTCCTAACCTAACTGCAAAGGTGAATGAATCAAAACCAGGAAAATGAAGTCAGAGCTAAGATCATGTGAAAGAAACCCAGAAGTTTTCTCTGTCACAAAGCTGCATCTATACATCAAACGTGTTTCCAAAGGCATTTTTAGTGATATCAGGCAAATGGATAGTACGGAAATCCCTAAAGCATACCTATTGCTCACTGTGGGCCTAAAGATGAAAAAGCATGGCCTAGGATTTCTTCACCCTCTGGGTAGGGTTCTTGAATCAGCTGGTATGTTACAGTCATCACCAATTTGGTAGACATTGCAGGCAAATAGGACCCTGTGTAACTATCATGGAAATGGGGCAGTTTCTTTGTTTTTTGGTTGTCAGGTGTAACAGAGTCCCAGAAACTGCAAGCTCAGCTAGTGTAATAAGGAGACCATTGACAAAGGTGTACCAGAATGGAGGGCCCCATCAGCCCCTCAGAGTTGTTAATGTCCCCAGGGACAGAGGAGGAAGAGATTACTGGAATTCAGAAATAAAATCCTCTAAAAGGACCAGCTTGAGATCAGCTATGATGGTCAAGTTGTCGCTGTCCTGCTCTAACACCAGCTGGGAGGAAGCCAGGGAAGTTAAGTCCCTCTCCTAACTCACTCCCAGCTGGCTAGGGAGCCTATAAATATCCTCCACATTGCCTAGCCTTCTCAGGGAGGGCACACCTGGAGAATTAAACTGAAAGTGGAAAGGGAAGCCGGCAGTCCCCCAAACGTCCATGTGCAAAGGTGAGTAAGTCATGACCAACCCTGCCAGGATTGCGAGAGCAGGATGGAATCGACGTTCACTGTAATCTAACAGGCAGTGGAAAATTGTCTGGGGAGATGGCCCAGTCAGCAAAGTGCTGGCTACAAAAGCAAGAAAGCCTGAGTTCAAGCCCCAGAACCCACGTAAACAAGCCTGGGGAGGTGGCACACTCTTGTAATCGCAGTGCCAGGAAGGCAAGCAGGCAGTTTCTGAGGATTGCTAGCCAGCTGCAGGCCAGTGAGAGACACTGTCTCAAAATGAGGAATGACACCTGAGGCCAGCTCTGCTCCTCCCCCAACACACAACACACACTCACATTGTGAAACCTGAGACTGTGTTATCAACTTTGAATGGGGGCGGAGCCAGCAACTAGTTGGCAGGAATTAGCCCTAGAGAGTACAGAGGAGCAGGAAGACTGATAGACACACAGGAAGGAGCAGGGAGGGGCTTGGGCTTTCTTGGGCTTTCTGGTTTGGGACAGCTGGAGAGATTCTCTCTTGATGGGTCTCTGGCAAAAAAGGAAGGTCAGCTGGTTGCTTCTCAGCCTCTCTGAGCTAGCAGGTTTTCACCCCAGCATCTGACTCCCGAGTCTTTATTAATAAATAGAATGATAGAGATTTAGTTAAAAACTACAGAAGCTGTAGAGCCAGTGCTGCTGGGACCGGAAATCCCATTGAAGGGACCAGCTCCCCATTTCCGCAGCCATAACAGCCTAGCACGTGCTTGCCTGACCTTGCCTTGGTCACTAGAGGTCAGATGTCTGCCTCGTGGCAAGGAACCAATCAGAAGTTAGCTGGTGGTGCTATGCTTTATGGCTCTGGGTGTGCTTTACAGACAAGTACACAGCAATGATGCACAGAGCATAGCAACCGCCCTCGAGGGCCTAAGGGCCATAACAACCAGTTGACCAATCAACACTGGGCAAGCCCTCCAAGCCTGGAGCCACACCAATCCTGAGCCTGTGCATACCCCTAGACACTCCCCTTACGAGGCCCTATAAGATCTCTATGCAGACTCGTCTTTCCTAGCCACCCGCCATGGTGGGTGGATGAAAGGCCTGAGCTAACATGGGGTTAGCTCGTTAAACAACTACAATAAAGCCTCGTGCTGTTTGCATCAAGTTTTTGACTCCGCCTGGTGATTGGGGTGGCCTCGGTCCTGGGCCGGAATCCTGGGGCCTGAGCGCTCAGGGGTCTTTCACCACCAGGCCTGGAACTGAGCAGTGGGGTCACTGACTGCAAAATGCAGACGTAGTTAACCTATCAGTAGGTTCAAATGTAGCCAATAAGCTGACAGAAAACCCACACACAACCTAATTACTAAGGCTGTCTGTCACTCTAAGGTATGGGCAAGTCACTCCTCAGAATCAGTTTCTGCACCTGCCTGCATCACCACTCAAAGCTCTCCAGCCTCCACTTTCACTCACTCTGGTTTCCTTTTCCTTCTCTCTTCCTTCCTCCCTCACTCCTTCCCTCTTTTCCTTCCTTCTTTGGAACAGAGGTCACTTTGAGACAGGGTCCCTCTACCACTGGCTGTCCTAGAATTCAATCTAAAGACCAGGCTGGCCTTGAATTCACAGAAACTGGCCTGCCCTTTACCTTCTGAGTGCTGGGATTAAAGCGTGTATGTGCACCTCCATTCTGGGCCCCGGTTTCTTGAAGTGACCTTTATTTACACTGGGAACTTTCTGATGACGCACATCATTCATGGTGATCTGTAGTGACCTGCCCCCTGCAGACTCCCTTGTACATTGTCAGCTTGGGAAGCTGACTAAAGCTTTCCTGCTTTCCCGAAGCTAACACCGCCCCCTTGGCAGCCTCCAGAAGATGCATTTCTTACCTCCTTCAGTCCCATTCCTGGTTGTCACAAAGGAGAGAAGCACGTCCCGAAGGCCATCTCTATTCACATCAGCCAACTCCAGGGGAGACAGGTCCCCGCCTGGCGTACACATAATGAAACAAAAAGGGCCTGAGCCAGTTACCACAGACTAGTTCTCGTCTGCCAGGTTAGAAAGAAGACAGATGCAGACACTGCCAACACCCCCCTCATGGCCCAGGTTCTGTTCCCAAACAAGATGGCAAAGATATGTATCTCCCCGGCCCTACCCAGGACCCTGGACACCATACATAAAGCAGTCAAGTTCTGAAAAGAGGGGCCATTAAGGAAGACTGACTAGAAACTACAAGACCTAAGGAATGGTAACATATGGAACCCCCTGGGTTTTCTGGCCACACTAGACAAGGTATCGTGAAACAACTGGCAACTCAGAAATGCCACAGGGAAAAAGGAGACCGAAGAAACCTAGCTTCCCTGGCCAGAGGCCCAGAAAGGGTACAGCCCAGCAAGGCAAATTGATTATAGATAATACCAGCCCTATCCCCACCCCACAGCTGTGGGACCTGACTTCTGGAACCTGCTCTGGCACCATCAAGTCACCCTGCCCTCCCTCCAGAGTCAAAGCCAAAATGGCCATGGGGAGCCAGGAGCATCCCACCTGCAGTGGGATGGGAGGCCTGGAGCTCTGCCCAGCCCTGTGTTGGGGAGCAGAGCCAAGGGAGGATCCCCTCCTGTGTCTGAGGAGTGAGAGAACACCTGCCAGGTCTGTAGGACCTCAGACAAGGGTGGGAGCACAAGCTGGTACAACAGTGTAAAAAAAACTGTTCAGAAAGAACACACCCTCACCCTCTGACAGGCAGCTTTACTAGGCTTCTGCCTTGGAGAAATTTGTATATAACCCTTTGGAAAGATATAAAAATGTTCTCGGAATCACTTATTTAAAAAAAAAAGATCATTTAACTGCTTATCAACAGGAGAATTGATAAATAGTGGGATATTCATAACATGGAAAATTAGACATTGGTAAAAAATAAGACTCTAGCTACAGTGAATCAGTACAGACTAGTCTCAGAAAGTCTCTTTAAAAGTGATGTGCAGTGTGGTAGAATGTTTACCTCGTATGCACAGGGCCCTGGCTTCAACCCCCAACACTGTAAAAACTTTTTTCCCAAAAACGTAAAGTCAGTGGCACCAAGTACTGTTAACTCCAGAACCTCAGGTGGAAGCAAAAAGACCTGGAATTCAAAGTCATCCTTGACTAAGCACTGAGTTCAAGACTAGCCTACACCTCGGGGGGGGGGGGCATCTCAGAAACAAATGAACAAGCACAAAACTTGTATTGGCAACCCAGGTGTGATGGTCTTCAGGGTGGTGGCACATGGCTGTGATCCCTGCACTCAGAAGGCTAAGGCAGGAAGCTCTAAGGCCAAGGCCAGCCTGGGCTTTGAGACAGTGAGATCCTGTCTCAAAAACCAAAAATGATGCTGAACAAATGTCACAGAAGACTATGATTATTTATTTATATAAAATTCAAAGAGACAAAATTAATGAACATACCAATGTGGCAAAACTTTAAAGTCAATTAAAAATCAACTTAAATTCAGCAGCAGAATTTCGGGGAGCAGGAAGGGATATGGTCGGGAGACTCAGAGGCCTTGGCAATGTCCCATCTCCTCAGCTGGGGGTTGGACACACCGACACTGTAAACTGAAGCTGTCTTCAGAGAACTCTGGCTAGAGCAGGGCTCAAAGACACAGCAACCCAGCTTTTTGTTTCATTTCAAACTTCCTTCCATGCGCAGGGGAAAAAACTGCATAACACATGTTAATTTTTAAGATTTGAAAGGAAAGTTGGGCATACTGGTGCACACCTGTGAAAACAGCACTTGGGAGGCTAAGGCAGGAGACTGTCACAAATTCAGAAACAACCTGGTTGAAAAAGTGAATTCTAAGCCAGCCAGGATGATGGTGATGAGACACTGGCTCAAAAAAGAAATTAGGTTGGGCGTACTGTTACATGCCCTAAGTCCAGCACTTGGGAAGCAGAGGCAGACAGACCTCTGTGAGTTCAAGACCGGCTTGGTCTACATAGTGAGTTCCAGGCCAGCCAAGGTTAGAGTGAGACCCTGTCTCAAAAACAAAACAAAACAACAGAACTATTTGGAGAAAAACTTGAATGTCCTAGCTAAAGTATGGTGTCTTAAAATCCCGCAACTCACCTCCTTGGGAGCCCAGGCGCCGGCTCCAGGTGCTGTGCAGGTCTCTGGGAGGACAGGGGATGAGGAAGGCGCAGAGGAGGACCAGGACCATCGAGATCACCAGTGTCAGCAGAAAGACAGACGTGCGCACATAGGACACCAGGGAAGAGGTGGCCTTCTGTTCCAGACCCCCGAGGGGTTCCGAGGGGTAACCCTCTGGGACGACTTCTGAAAGATGTGGCTTGGCGGCCCCAGCCAGGTCTGCATCCGAGTCGGGCTCCGGCAGGTCCCCCAGGGCACTCTTCCCGTTTTTGACCCCTCCGTTCTTCTGCTGCAAGTTAAGCACAAGATCATCTTCACTCTCATCGCTGTCGGCCTGGGTGAGGGGGTCATACTCCCCAAGGTCCGGGCTCTTCTTCCCTGGAAAGACAGAAGGACAGAGTCAGAGAGAGCCTGGAAGGAAAGAGCCTCAACACAGTGTGCTGACATGGCAGCAAAATCACAACAACCAAAGGGGTGGGCAGGGGAGTCTAGCTTCAACATCATTCAGACCTTAGTGGCTTCCGGTATAATCAGCTGCCGGCACGGGGTTCCCGAGGGAGTCGATTGTTCTATAATTATTGTCTTTGGGGGTTAAGAAAATTGAAAAAAACTGTGGTAGAAGTAGAATATATCATGTTAACCAAAATAATCCAGACCTGGACAGATACATGCTGCCTGTTTGCCCATGTGAGAGCTAAAACAATAATCTTGAGAGCAGACAGTCAGGCATAATGGCTCACACGGGCTGCCATGAGTTTTAGGCCAGCCTGGGCTACAAAGCAAGTCCCCTGCCTCACCGGCAAGTGATAAGGCTCAGTGGGTGGTGACAGCCCTTCCTGTCAGGCCTGATGACCTCAGTTCAATCCCCAGGGCCCACACAACAGAAGTAAGAAATTCACTTCTGTAAGTTGTCATCTAACCATATACATATAATTTTTAAATGTAATAATAAGACAGACCCTGTCTCTGAGAAGCATAAAAGAAGCTGGGTATACTCAGTTTAAGGTAAAATTCGGGCTTAGCATGTACAAAGGGCCTGGGTTTGATCCTTGCATTCATAAACCAGGCATGGTGGTGCCTGTCTGTTGTTATCCTAACACTTGGGAACACTGTCAGGATCTGAAATTCAAGATCATCCTCAGCTTAGTTTAAGGCCAGTTTGTCACATATGAGACTCTGGCTCATAAACAGGGTGTGGGACTGGAGATACGGTTCAGTGGATGCTCTTCGGAGGCCCTGACTCGCAGCCAGCTCACAACTGGCTGCAACTCCAGTTTTAGGGGATCTGCAGCCCTCTTCTGGCCTTCTCAGGCACTAGGCACACATTTGGGACACAGACATACAAATATGCAAAACACCCATATGCATAAAATAAATGCTTTTTTTTTTTTTTTAGAGAAGCAAAAAACAGACAATGGTTACCAGGTTAAGTTGGATAGGAAAATAACTTCCAAAGTTCTGTAGCACAATCTATAACTATGGCTCTCCCTGTGAGTGCCAAGGATTGAACTCTGGTCATCAGTCTTGCTGGCAAGTGCTTTTATCAGCAGAGGCATCTTGCCAGCCCAAATATATCTGTTCCTCTTAGAAGCTTCTTAATCGGATCGGATGTCACTAATGAAGATGGTCATGACTCTTCAGACTTTTAAAGTTTTTTATTCATTCATATACGCATGTATTCATTCATTCACTTGAGACTAGGACTTGCTATGTAGCCCAGGCTGTCCTTGAACCTGCTGTGACCCTCCTACCTCAGCCTGTCTGGTGCTGGGATTCCGTATGTGCACAACCACTGCCAGCTTGGGGCCATGGCTCTCGAGTAAACTTCCCTTACACCTAACCTCTGTTCCTGCTCTAGATTTTCTCAGAGCCATGATGCATAATTGTTCCTGGTAAACTTCTAGAACAACTCTATTCTGTATGCTGTCTCTCACTGGGTGTCTATGGTTTCCCAGTTGTCGCTATGGAAACAAGTCAGCAAGCTGAATACTGCGCACCAGCTGAAGGCGTCTGACGACACCGCACTTCTCAGAATCGTCCTGCAATCTGAATATCCTTTAAGAATACCTTTCAGTAAAGGTGTGTAAAACTGCTATTCTGAGCATACGTCCTGGGAGAGGTGGCAGACTTACGTAAAGCTGGTTCGCACAGTCTGCTCCCTGCCTCTACTCTACTCAGCCGTGCCTTCCTGTCAGGCTACGGCTGAGGAAGGCTTCCTCTTTGGAAACCGCCTGGCAAGCTGTGACTAATGAGAACTAATGTTAAACCTTTAGTTCCGAAGAATTCAAAAGGGAAACACAGTCCAGCCAGTGCTGAGGAAGCAGTGCTGGCACAGGTCTCTCTGTCTTGCTGACGTCCTTCTGGAAATTACTTCTGTGTCCTAACACACAGAAAGAAGCAGTAAAACAGACAGGGAGGCAGATGTTGAGGGGAAACCTGGAGGATAAAGTTTAGCATTTGTTTAATAAAAACATTCCACGGGATCACTCTGTGTCACTTAGCACTTTCCAAAAATACAGATTACTTAGGTAATGTGGTGATCAGTTAACTAGAAGTTTCTCTTTATTTTCATTTCCAAAGTTATTCATTTTGAACAGTGAAGGCTGGATTTGGTCTTTTATTTGCTTTCAAGTTGAGTCTACCTGAAACTGCCCTGATTTTCTAAATGCTGAGGTTACAGCTGTGTGATACCATGCTTGGCTTAGAGTTGGCTCTCTTTGCCCCGCCCCTCTGACACTCTGTGTGTGTGTGTTATAAGTATGTGTATACATGTGTGTCTGGATACACTTGCCTGTGTGTGCCCATGTGGAAACCAGAGGTCAAGTCTGGGTATCTTCCTCCATTTATCCTCACTTTATTTGGTTTTATTTTTCTTTTTTGTTTTGTTTCTTGTTTTTCAAGACAGGGTTTCTCTATGTAGCTTTGGAGCCTATCCTGGAACTCACTGTAGATCAGGCTGGCCTCGAACTCACAGAGATCTGCCTGCCTCTGTTACAAGTGCTGGAATCAAAGCCCGAGCCACCACCACCCGGCATCACCTTATTTTTTGAGACACAGTCTCTCACTAAAACTGAACTAGCCATTCTGGGCTCGGATGGCCGGCAGCAAGCTCCCAGGATCCACCTGTCTCTGACTCTAAGAACACTGGAGGCTGAAGCAAGAGGATTGAGGAACAACACAAAACTGAGGTCAGGGTTACATATCGAGTTACCAGACTGTATGGTAAACCTCCGTCTTAAAAGACAAACAAAAATTTTAGGAATACTCCTGATGGCAGCTCAGCAGTTAAGAGCACTGGCTGCTCTTCAAGAGGACCCAAGGTCAACTCCCAGCAACCACATGGTGAATCACAATGTCTGTAATGCCAGTTCCAATGCCATCCTCTGGCCTCCAAGGGAATCAGACACACATATGGTTCACAGACACACATGGAGACAAAACATAATTGGAAGGGGTTGTTTTATTATTGTTGTTTTGTTTTTTTTGTTTTGTCTTTTGTTTGTTTTTGTTGTTTTATTTAGTTTGAGACAGGGTTTCTGTGTGTAGTCTGGCTGTCCTGGAACTCACAGTAGACCAGGCTAGCCTTGAACTCAGAAATCCGTCTGCCTCTGCCTCCACCTCCTGAGCACTGGGACTAAAGCTGTGTGCCAACACCACCCAGCCTGATAAATAAACAAATTAAAAAAAAAAAAAAACATCTGGCAACCAAGAAAACATACTAGATCTTGAAATCTCAGGGCTGGGTTACAAATTAAAATTCATATAATCCCTGTTCCCTGTCACACACCCAGCAAGTAGTCGTCACTCAGCACACAGGTGAGTGTGAGCAGTGTGGGGAACCCACTGGTCTCTATCTACCACTTGGAAGGCCAAGGGAGGAGGATCCGGAGCTCAAGGCCAGTGTCAGCTATACAATGAGTTTCCACCAGCCTGGGCTACATGAGGTATTGTCTTACAAAAAAGGGAAGATTCTAGATCTTCACAATATAAAGGCAAGTTTAGCTTTCTTCCCAGCTATGTGTGTCCTTCCTTTTAAATACTACGGGGCCTCAATGTCCCTATTTATAAAACATAATAATTATTGTCCATATCCCATGATTGTTTATAAGGATTAAGTAAGAAAATATAAAATGGCCCTTCATGCCTGGCTGATGGTCACACTCACTCAATTTTTGCTTCTATTATTATTGTCTAAATCTGTCAACAGCCTTTGCCCAGCCTCCTCAAATCCAGGTTAACCCCTCTGTCCCTTTCATCCCGTGATTTGAAGGGACAGTTCAGGTGACTGTCTCTGCATACATGTGACATGCCCATACTTTGTAAAGTAGGGTTTCTGGAACTGAACACTATGCAAGGGTGTGGTCTCAACACACACCTGACAGGCAGAACACACCATCACGGTCCAGATGGCTTAATGATTTAGTAAGTATTAGTAGGTCTCGGCAGCCTCATCACACACCAATCCTCCTAAAACTCCCAAGAATTCTGACCTGTACTCAGGCCACCCCACGGTCTTTACCACTGCATTTTCAGCACCAAATGAAAATGTAGACGCAGCATCTATCTCAGTCAATCTTGTCAATCTTTGCCTCCCAAGGTTCCCAAAGAAGCGAAACTGTCAAAGTGAAACCACTAAAAAATACCATCTAAGACCCTGGCGGTAGTGGCACACACCTTTAGTCCCAGCACTCGGGAGGCAGAGGCAGGCAGATCTCTGTGAGTTCGAGGCCAACCTGGTCTCCAGAGCAAGTTCCAGGATAGGCTCCAAAGCTACACAGAGAAACCCTGTCTCGGAGGAAAAAAAAAAATCTAACAGAACAACTGAAGGCAATTCGCTTTTGCCATGACTTACACCATGATGGGAAGGAAGAGGCCCTGTCGAGGCATGCTACAGAATTCAGACAATTTTAGTGACTATAAAAACTAATTAATGGGTGTTCTTTTATAGGAATACACACTTCTAATTAATAATGTCACATGAGGCATTTCTGTCATAGTCTCTTCCTTAAAACCAGGAGAGGAAGCTGGGCAGTGGTGGTACACACCTTTAATCCCAGCACATGGGAGGCAGAGACAGGCCTCTGTGAGTTCGAGACCAGCCTGGACTATAAGAGCTAGTTCCAGGACAGCCTCCAAAGCCTCAGAGAAACCCTGCCTTGAAAAAACAAACAAACAAACAAAAATGCTAGTTGGTAACAAGTCTAAGCTAAGACCAAACTTTCATAACTAATAAGAAGTCTCCATGTCATTATTTGGGAGCTGGCAGTCCAAAAACAAAGTCTGACTACACTTGGCACGCAATGTGGCAGCTGGCAAGCTACTCACCAGGAAACTAGGTAGAAATGCTTGCCACAGTGTGGGCCCAACAACTTCCCAGAGCTGGGGCAGGTAAATGTGGCTCCTGGCCAGTGCCAGAGGGCATGAGGCTAGGCGCTCACAGAAAGGCTGGTAAGACAAGCTATGATAGAAAGTAGTTCAGGTAATCTCAGCACTAGGGAGGCAGAGGCAGGTGGGTCTCTGTGAGTTTGAGACCAGCCTGGTCTACAAGAGCTAGTTCCAGGACAGGCTCCAAAGCTACAGAGAAACCCTGTCTCGAAAAACAAAAACAAAACAAAAAGAAAAAGAGAGAGAAAGAAAGTAGTTTAGTTCTAAAACTTTAGATTCATCAAGATAGGATAGATACAAATGGACTGGACATTGTGAATGTAATTCTTACTTGATATTTGTTCTTATTGTATATAGTTTTACTGAGATAGTTAAAACCTCTCCTTTTTATTTAGACAAAGGGGGGGAATGTTGCAGGATATTTGATCACACTGTGGCACTGTGAGACTATGTGAATTAAGTTAACCTTGGATCAGGGGGCAGGGCCAGTGACTAGTTGACAATAAGAAGTAGCCATTGAGACTTCAGAGGACCCAGGATATGGACAGAGAGGCCCTGGAAGGAGTACGGAGGCACTTGGAGATTCGAGGGCTGAAATTTCTTCTTGTCTTTTGTCTAAGAAGTCGGGACATAAGGTCAACTGGTCATTCCAATGCTGCTTCTTTAATCTATAAGTTCTCACCCCAACCAATATCTGACTCCCAAGTCTTTATTTGTAATAAAAGAAACACAACAGAAACCAGACAATAACTCAGATAATTAAGCACAAAATGTGACTAAGCTGTGACAAGACAGAATAATCATGGTTGGGGAACTTAAGGCTGCCCTAGGACTGAACTGGTGGCAACCACGGCATAAACGGGGAATCTAGGAGAAGGCTTGCCCAGGGTTAAGTCCAACACCACATAAAGCCAGGTACATGGCACACACCTGCAATCCTAGCACTTGGGGAAAATGGAAGCAGGAAGATTAGAAACATCATCTAATCCCAGCACTCAGGAGGCAGAGGCAGGCAGATCTCCATGAGTTCGAGGCCACCCTGGTCTACAAAGCTACACATAGAAACCCTGTCTCAAAAAAAAAAAAAAAAAGAAACAACAAAACAAAAAGAAAAAGAAAGAAACATTGTCTGTAAAGTGAGCTGCAGGACAGCCTGGGCTACATAAGATCCTGCCTCAAAAGCAGGTCAAAGGATTGCCACAAGTTGCTGGCTAGCCTGATCTACATAGTGAGCTGCAGGCCAACCCAAGCTCTAAGATGCCAGCTGTGGTGATGTACAGCTTTAATCCCAATATTCAAGAGGAAAGAGGGTAGATAGATGTCTCTGGGTTCCAGGCCAGCCAGGTCTTTATAGTAAAACTGTCTCAAAACAAACAAATAGAAACAAAACAAAAACAGAATAAAGGAAACAAAAAGAGCCCAGATCCACTTCCACAATCAAGCAACAAAGGTAAGAGATTTAACACCGGCACTAAAGGAGCAAAAGCTATGTTAACACTGTAAACCCCACACATTCTGTGAGCCTGGACAGAGACAGCCAGAGGAAAGGCATTGCTGAAAAAGGAATCTATCTTAGTTTGATTTTTATTACTGTCAAGAGACACCATGACCACACCACTCTTATAAATAAAAAACATTTAATTGGGGTGTCTCCCCTACAATTTTAGAGGTTCAGTCCATTACATGGCGGGGAGCATGGTGGCATGTAGGCAGACATGGTGCTGGAGGAATAGGGGTGCTGGAGGAGTAGTCCTATATTTTACAGACAACAGGAAGCTGACTGACAGTTACACTGAGAAAAAGCTTGAGCAAAAGAGACCTCAAAGCCTGCCCCCATAGTGACACACCTCTTTCAACAATGCCACAGCTCCTAATGGTGCCCCCCCTCTTTTTTCAAACCACCACAGGAACTGAGCTCCAAGCCCTCACTAAATTCTAGCTTCCAACTGTCCCAGCTGCCTGCCTAGGCTAACTCTGCTCTCCACTCAGCCAAGTAACCCAGAGGTAAAAAGCTACCCTATCAAATCAGGAGTAGTCTTGAGAAAGAAGCCAGCCTAGCATTCACTCCCTAAGACACTACAGAGTTCTACAAACACTCAAGAAAGGCTACAACAAAACAGCAAATAAAATCGAGAAAAGAATGGGTGTGGGGACACCTGGGGATATAGATTAGCGATAAGCACTTGCTGGCCTGCATAAGGTCCTGGGTTTTGCCCTCAGCACTGCTGCTGCAGGGAGGCCAGACCAATCCCGCAATAAGATGAAAGATATATTAAACTGATTATTTCCCAGTGGATTCAAAAAATTAATATCATCTCTTCTGAAATAAGGATTCATAAAAAGATGCAATACTTCTAAGAAGCAACTACAATTGGGTCAAAAAGATGAAACATCAGCAAGCAGGGATCAGAACGAAGAAAACAAGAGAAGAAACCTAGAAGCGACGGTTCTTACTGGGCTGGTACCTTCAGTCTCCCCCACCCCTAAGCTGAGGCTGGAGAATCACAAGTTTAAAGGCTGCATGGTGGGACCCTGTCTCAGAAATGGTCAGCAACGGCGGGCGTTGGTGGCGCATGCCTTTAATCCCAGCACTCCGGAGGAGAGGCAGGGGGATCTCTGTGAGTTCGAGGCCAGCCTGGTCTACTGGAAAAAAAAAAAGTCAACAACAAAAATAAATTTAGAACCAGCATTTCAGACATAGATAATGACTACTGTAAACCTAGCTAAATTAAAAGAATAACACAACTGGGCGTTCCTTCAGAGCACTTTGAATATCTCCACTCAGTAAACGTGTGTGATAGCTTTAAGACGAAATGCCTCCCATTTTCTGGAAGAGGAAACTAAGGCTTTGTTTGTTTGCTTTTGGTTTTCAAGAGAGGGTTTCTCTGTGTAGCTTTCGAGCCTGTCCTGGCACTTGCTCTATAGACCAGGCTGGCCTCAACCTCACAGAGATCCACCTGCCTATTGAATGTTGGGATCAAAGGTGTGTGCCACCATCGCCTGGCTGGAAACTAAGGTTTAAGCATTTAGGAAATCGGCCGGTAGTTAAAATGCAAGTAGGTTCAAACCTAGGCAGTCTGGCTTCAAAGCCTACACTTGCTACTCCTACTTCCCCAGGCCAAAGCTTTCAAAACAGACTGTGGTATCCCGTGCCTATAATCTCAGCACTCAGCAGGTTCAGGCACAAGGGCCACCTCGAGTTCCAAGTCAGCTTGGGCTGTTTAGTGAGTTTCAGACCAACCCTGGCTTCAAAAAGAGACCCTGTCTCAAATCACTCAAACCAGGGCTAGAAAAATGGCTCAATGGTTAAGCACACACACTGCTCTCCCAGGAGACCTGAGTACAGTTGCCAGGATCCCTTTCAGGCAGCTCACAACTGCTTTTAACTCCAGCTTTGGGGCGTCTGATGCCCTCTTCTGGCCTCCACAGGCACAGCACTCACATGCACAAACCCACACAGACATACCTAAAACTCAAACCAAGCAAAAACACTAAGAGCCCTAAGACATTGACTGATACAGAGATAGTATAACTGAAGAGGAAAGAAAACGGACCACAATGCAGTACTTAAAGAAGACACACAAGAGAGATGGCGAGAGACTGAAATAAAGCCAAACCTAACTGCAGAATAAATGGTACACAGAGACCCAAGAAAACCCAGTACAGAATAATCACTGAACATTCTAGTAAACGTACAGGACTTTAAGGATGGCAAAGGAATAGCACGGCATCTGGCTTAGCATGAAGAATCATTTCTAGTTACCATGGACAAAAGTCAAACTGGAGGCTGGAGTGGTGGAACATGTAATTCCGGAGGTTCAAGAGTTTGAGGACAGTCTGGGAAAGGGCCAGAGAGGTGGCTCAGTGCATGCCAATGTGACAGCCTGAATTCAATCCCCAGGGCACACGACACAAACTCCTTTCCTACAAGTCATCCTCTGACTTCCACATGGGTACCATATGTGCACGCTTCTTGCCCCCCTTCTCTCTCACACACTCATACACACACACTCACACACACACACACACACACACACTCACACACACACTCACACACACACTCACACACATGCACTAAATGTATTCACCTAGGTATGGTAGCACATGCCTGTAATCACAGCACTGAGGAGGTGGAGGTAGGAGAATCAGACCTTTAAGGTCATTGCCTGCTGTGTAGTGAGTTCCAGGCCAGCCTAGGCTACACGGGCAGTGGGGAGGGAGTCACAGGCCAGTATCTCCAAAGTCATCAAAGGAAGAACTGGTGGTATAAAGTCCAGGGCCTTCGACGTATGAAGGCAAGCACACCAGAGCATAGTTACCAGTGGCTGGTGCCTTTGAAGATCTCAGATCAGGGCCAATTCTAGACCAACCTTTGGAGCATGATAAATACTCGAATTTACATTAACAGAGATAATATGAAAACAAACTTTGACTCAGTTATTACAGACTGCAGGTTTTGACTAGGCAAGGCTTTATTTTTTTTTTTCTGACTATTCACCAAAACAAAACAGAAATGGGAAGAACAAGAAGCCCCTCCCAGCTGGGCGGTGATGGCGCACGCCTTTAATGCAAGTACTCAGAAGGCAGAGGCAGGTGGATCTCTGTGAGTTCGAGACCAGCCTGATCTACAAAAAGCGAGTTCCAGAACAGCCAGGGTTACACAGAAAAACCCGGTCTTGAAAAACCAAAAAAAAAAAAAAGTTAGAAGAAGAAGCCCTTGTCTAGCCTCAGGCCACACTCAGACCAGAAGACCAGATGTGAATCTGCTTCATAGTCCAGGGTCCCAGCACTCACTCTGAGTCTGCTTCTTTTGCTGAGTGCCCAGAGGGGTGTGTGTGTGTGTGTGTGTGTGTGTGTGTGTGTGTGTGTGTGTACATATACCTGTGTGCATTTGTGTTTGTGGTGTGTACATGTGTGATGTATACGTATGTGCAATGTGTGGTACCCGTGTGTATGGTATATGTGTATATTGTGGTGTGTATATATTGTGATATGTATACATGGTGTGTATGTATGTGTTTTGTGTGTGTGTGTGTGTGTACATATATATGTGATGTGTGTCTGTGGTGTTTACACATGTGATGTATGTGTATGAGCAATGTGTGGTAACCGTGTGCATGGTATATGTGTATTTATGTATAGATTGGGGTGTGTGTGTGTGGTGTATATGTATGTATAGTGTGTGTGTGGTGTATGTACAATGTGTATGCAGATGTCTGTGCTCATGAACATGCCAGGAGGGTGGCGGGTATCCTGTTAAATTGCTCTCCACTTTATTTTCTTGGAAAAAGGTCTCACACTGAACCTGGACTAAGTTGGTGGCCAGCAAATCCCAGGAATCCTCCTGCCTCTACCCTGTACAGCACTGGGGTAATAGACACACGTGGAGCCACCTTTTTATGTGGGTATTAGGAATTCAAACACAGGTCCTCACACTTGTATAGCAACCACTCTTACCTACTGAGCCATATTCTCAAGCCCTGGGTTTTCAGTCAATGAAATGTCTGCAGAGGGGCTGGAAGATCACTTCGCAGTTGTGCTGCTCTTGCTGCTCTTGCAGAGGACCTGTACTTAAATCCCAGCACACATGAGGCGGCTCACAACCTCCTGTTCCTCTAGCTCCGGGGGAGATCCTAAGCCTCTAGCCACCACGGGCTCCTGCATACACGTGCACACACACACACACACACACACACACACACACACACACACACACACTCGCAGACACACACTTATAACTTTATTTTTAAGTCTGCAAAGAATACAAGAGAAGACGACACTGGTTTCATAACACAGTGATGCAAAAGCCTTTCATTCCTTATAGGAGACTGAGACAGTGACTCAACAGTGTTCCCAAACGGTGCAGAGGAAGCATCCCATGACGGGATGCAGCTGCATTATGGGCAGGTATGCTTAGGGAAACAAGCTGAGACATGTGCCACCTTTGACACCCTATACCTCGGCTTACACCGTAACTTACACGTGCGATGGGATCTATGCTTATACTAAAGTAAATAATTCCCAAATGGCTTAGTTTATCTAGAGGCATAGTCCTCTAAGTCACATATCATAAAACAAATCACAACAATAACATTGTACTCTAACAGTGCCTCCAGTGTTTGACCTTTAAACTTTAAAACTAAAAAAAAAAAAAAAATAAAAACATATACCTAAGAGATAAGCTGTCCTACAGGCTTTATGAATGTCAATTGTCCCTCTGTTACTTATTAACCTCATGTCAGGCACAGGAGCCAAACGCCTTGCCATCGTGAGCTCAGTGAAAGGGTTTTAGATGATGAAATACATCCCCAGCAGAGCTTTGTCCCTGGGTCACTCACTGCTGGACCGGGTCATTGGTGTGTACCACCCCCATAAGTCAACTAATGACCAAAACAATAGCTGATGTGTGAGAAGCTAATTAAATTCCTAAGCACAACTATCTCTTTTACCATTCCAAATAACCCTGTGAGATGAATATGCAATGCAGTGTGTGGCATGCAGAGAACGTTCTGGAACAACACTATCATTGCAGAGGAAACTGAAGCTTAAAGGGGTAAAGCAGCTAACCTAGTGAATCCGGCCGGAGCCTGGCTGGGCATGAAGCTGAGCTTGTATGCCCAGCATGAATCTGCAAGGCCCTAGACATAGACACAGAGGTCAAATCAAAAACAGATCCAGTCAAATCCTGAGCCTTTCTCCTCTTAGCCACCATTCCCATTTGCTTTCCCCAAACAGAAAAGTACTAAGAGGTTCACCTAAGGTAACACAGCACAGCAACAAACAGGACCGCAGTCTCAGCCTCAATTACAAGATATCCAAAAACAGCTTTGAGAAAGCAGCTTCTACCTAGTATAAAAGCCACAAATTATATTTTGGGTAGAAATGGACAAGGGCAAGGGAAAAGACCAGGAGAAAAACAAGCAAGCAAAAAAACAAAAAGTCCACAAATGGGCCAGGGCCTTAGAGTATTAATCCTAGCTCAGGCCTCAGGGCCACACTGCCTTCCAAACTCAGGGAGTTTTCACTCTATACAGTCAGCTGACCAAATAACTGCAGCCCGATACATCAAGGAGTATGCTGTGTGCACCACACTCACAGGGTGAAGACACAAAAGTAATCCGGCAAGATAATCTCCAATTATTTTTTAAGGCATTATTTTGAATAGTATACAAAATGCTGGGTTTCGTTACATGTTTACACATGTATGCTATTGTGTTTAGCTCATGTTCATCTCATTATCCTCACTTGGTCCCCCTCCACTTGAATATTAACAATTTTTTTTTCACTGATGGGATTGAACTTGGCTCTGTGTGTGCTACGCAAGCACTCTACCCCGAGCTACACCCCCTTTCTGCAGTTTTATTCTCAGAGAATAACAATCATCTATGCTGAAATAAAACAAAGACTCCAAAACAGGCAAACAAACAAAAGCTAAAAATGCCTAACATTTAATTATGCCTTTGAGAAGACAGCGTTCAAACCGGAGGGTACTTTCTTCAGAGTAAACGAATCCTCCTGCAGGGGAAACATGCGTCTTTTAATTTCAGTACTAGGTACACATTCCAAGATAGATCTTATCAGTGTTCTTTCCAGTGTGCCAAGCTGCCCATGAAGGGGGGCAAGATCTAAGACGTGAAGTCTCAGGTCAGCTAAGTAACAACGCTGGTTCCCAGGTAGCAGACTAAACAACTCTTTGAGAGCTAGGGCCCCGAGCCCCACCAATAGCCTCAAGCTGGGCATGGGAGATGCCTTTTTAGCACGCCAGGGGAAGCAACTGCTTCCTCTCTTAAGAGATCAGCAAAAAATAACTAAAAATAAATAAATAAATAAATAAATAAATAAACAAATAAATAAATAATGCTTACAACTTGGTGTTTAAATTTTTAAGTAAAGCAACAATTTTTTTTTTTCTTTTTCGAAAGCTCTACATGTTTAAGGTTTGCTGACGGCAGAATAGATGCGCTTTGGTTCAAACCCCCTGCGGTGTGACCCGGTGCGATTCGATGGGGCCACCGTTCCTCCTCGTCTTTTCGCTTTCCCCTTCCACACGGGAGGACGGGGAACACCTGCCTCTGCGAGCCCCCGGCTGCCAGCGGCTGTCAGCGAGCGGCGATGCTGTTCCGCCCAGGCCGCTCACTCACAGCCCCGCGGCCCCCGGCTCGCCCTCTGGTCCAGCCCCAGGGAGCAGCAGCGAGTCCCGGCGCTCCGGGAAGGATGCTCCGGGGCCCTTCCTGGGGGATCGCTGCGACACACACACGCGCCCCGTCCTGACAGCCACCGTCGCGCCCCTCCGCCTCCGACCCGGCCCCGCGCGCCACCAGCGGTCTCTGCCCCGGGAGTCCCCGCGAGTCCCCAAGTGTCCCCGAGCGTCCCCAGTCCGCGACCCACACCCGGCGCCCCTTCCCGTCCCCAGGGCGCTGCAGCCCTCCACGCTAACGGCCAGGCCCCCGCCGCGCCGGCCGCGCCGCGCCCGCCCCTCTTCCCCGGCCAGGCCTCCCCAGCGTGGTCGCCGGGCTGCGGAGTCCTTACCCGGGAGCTTGAGCGCCCTGGACAGCACTGTCGCCATGGCGGAGGCCCCCGTGCGCGTGCGCGCGCCGCGTCCTGCCGGGAAGTGTAGTTCGCTGCGGGCCGCGCGTGGGGCTGCGGGCGGGAAAGGTGTGACCTGCGGCGAGCACGGCTGGGAGGAGGCGCCCGAACCTCCGCAGGCGGCTCCCACCCGGCTGCGGAGAGCCTGGGACGAGACAGCCCCACAGCCAGGGAGGCGCGGGCTGGGAAGTTCAGCTCGCGTGGGTTTGGAATGGACAAACTGGATTCGAAGCGTAACCTGCGCTGTTTACTGCCAGGCCCATCTTGGCAAGTCACGGAGCCTTGGCTTTGTTTGTGCGCCAGGTCAGCCTGTCTGTCCATCAGTTTTTAAGACAATGGAAACTGTCTTATTAGGTGAAGATGACCTTGAACTCCAGATCCTCCTGCCTCCACCTCCAAGCCTGGACATTACAGGCACGTGGCACCACACCAGCTTGTATTTATTTATTTTATCTATTTATTTAATTTACTTATCTACAGGCAGATGTGATTTGCGCTTGCTTTTCCTGGGCAGACAGCTGCTGAGCAGTGGTGGTGCATACCTTTATTCCCAGCACTCAGTGGTGGCGCACGCCTTTAATCTCAGCACTCCAAAAGGCAGAGGCAGGCAGATCCTCTGTGAGATCGAGGCCAGCCTGCTCTACAGAGTGAGTTCCAGGACAGCCTGGACTGTTTTACAGAGAAACCCTGTCTCAAAAAGCAAAACTACAATAGCAAAATCCCAGCACTTGGGAGCTAGAGGCAGGCGGATCTCTGAGTTCAAGGTCAGCCTGGTCTACAGAGTGATTTCCGGGACAGCCAGGGCTACACTGAGAAACTCTACCTCTGAGAAACTCTACCTCGGAAAAAAAAAAAATTATTAATTTTTAAAATTTTATTTATATGTGTTTAATTTTGAGATCATGTAGTACAAACTGGCATCGAATTGGCCATGTAGTTGAAAGTGACCTGGAACTCCTAATCCTCTGGCCTTCACTTCATAAACGCTGGAATTACAGACATGCAACACCACACCTGGCTGGCTCTCTTGAAATGAAAACGGAGCTATCAATCCTTCTTGCTGAGAGAATTAAATGATACCATCCTTTTAAAGCACAGGCTCCTGTGGCTTTTTGTGGACTGAAGCGTGCTGAGGCTCTGACAGGCCCCTCTTGGTCTCAGTCCTTCTATTGACACTCTGCCGCCTGCTCCTGGCCTACAAGGTCCAACAAATAGGAGCCGACTGGTTTCTCACCCACCAAGAGATCAGCATTTTAGTGCAGGAATACTGCAAGCATTACATCAGTTTGAAATTGGAGCTTCCTACTTATCTAGACAGGTCTCCCAACCGGCTGCTGAATGCTGATAAACCACCCCTGTTCTGAGAGTCAAAGTAAACATGCAAAGCACTGAGCACCGGCAGCTAGTGTTTCCTCAGTGTCATGGTGTCCTATTGGTTGATGTCTTATTGTTTTGTTGTTGCTTGAGACAGGGTACCATGTTGCGGGATTTTCTTTCCCACCTGTCCCGATGCTGCTTCAGCCCCAAATGAACACACAGAGACTTATATTAATTATAAAACTATTGGACAATGACTTGGGCTTCTTATTGGCTAGCTCTGTCTTAATTATTAACCCGTAACTGCTCATCTATGTATTTCTACATGACCTTATCTTACCAGAGAATGCCTGGTGCATCCCTTCTTTCCGGTCCTTACATGGTGACTCTTTTTTGTGGGCTCCCTATGCCTACCTTTCCCAGAATTCTCCTTGTCCTAGTCCTGCCTGTCTTCCTGCCTCATTGGCCAGACAGTGTTTTATTCACCAACCAATAAGAGAAACATATGTCCAGAAGGACATTCCCATCAGTACCACTATGTAGACCAGGCTAGCCTGGAATTCAGAGGTCTGCCTGCTTCTGCCTCCCAAGTTCTGGGATTAAAGACATGTACCACTGGACTGACTTCTTATTAATGTTTTAATTGTTTAACTTACTAAGTAATAAAATTAATAATTTGGGGGCTAGAGACATAGTTCAATGGTTAAGAGTACTGGCTGCTCTTCCAAAGGCCCCAGGCTCAATTCCCAGCACCCCCTTGACAACTCACAGTCCTCTAATTCCAACAACACCCTCTCTGGTCTCCTCAGGCACCAGGCACATACATAGTACACAGATATTCATGCAGGTAAAACACCCATATGCATAAAAATAAATAAACAAACATGTTTAATAAAAGGAGTGAGCAACATACCTCACAATTAATAGTGATAAGAATTTTAATGGCTTAATGATTTATGTGTTGATTCTTTTTAATGTTAATTTATTTTGTGTGTGTGTGTGAGTACATGCATACTTTTTAAAATTTTATTTATTATATATACAGTGTTCTTCCTAAATATATCCCCACAGGCCAGAAGAGGACACCAGGTCTCATTACAAATGGTTGTAAGCCACCCTGTGGTTGCTGGGAATTGAACTCAGTACCTCTGATAGACCAGCCAGTGTTCTTAACTTCTGAGCCACCTCTCCAGCCCTACATGCATACTTCTGAGGACCAGTTCTCTCCTTCCACTGTGTAGATGTTGGTGTCTGGAATCGAACTCAGGTCTTCAGGCCTTACTGCACACACCTTTACCCACTAAGTCATCTCACCGGCACCTTATGTGTTAATTCTTTCAGTGTTCTATAATAATTGAAATGTTTACTGCTTGCCAGCTTCTCTGGATATGATTAAAAGCCATATTTCAAATCAATGTAGGTCACCCAAGAAAAGAAACACTACAAGTCACAACAAACCAGTAGCTGCTTGCCTGGTATCAGATCAGATCATTAGAACACATTCAGAGAAGTGAAGACTGATGTCAGTCACCCTGGAATGTGAGAAGGATATAAAAGGATAGGCGCTTGGGCACCTGGGTCAGCCTGAGAGGACACGGAACAGCCAGCCAGGTTACACACAGTAGAGAACGGAGAAAAGTCCACAGACTTTCCATAGTGAAGAGATAAACTCCAGGAGCAACCCTGCTTATGTAACTGAAATGAAATTGTGCACATTACAGTCTGAAAACTTTGCATCCAGGCATGGTGACACTTGCCCACAAAGTCAGCAGTCAGGAGGCTGAGGCAGTTTGGAGTTTCAGTTCAGTGAGTGTCAGCCTGGGTTGCATGAAGAGACACTATCTTGGCAGGCCGTGGTGGCCCACCCCTTTAATCCCAGCACTAGAAGATAGAGGCAGGTATATTTATGAGTTAGAGGCCAGCCTGTTCTATAGAGTGAGTTCCAGGTCAGCCAGGTCTATGCAGAGAAACCCTATCTCAGAAACCAAGAGAGAGGAGTAAAACTATCTCAGAAAAAAAAAAAAAAAGCAAGGACTTCTACCTGTGGGTGGAAACCTCTTTGGGAGTCACATATCAGATATCCTATATATCAGACGTTTACATTCTGATTCATAACAGTAGCAAAATTAGTCATGAGTGGCAATGAAATAGTTTTATGGTTGGGGGAACTATATTAAAGGGTCTCAGCATTAGGAAGGTTGAGAACCACTGATCTAGGGAGATGGTTCAGTGTAAAGTGCTTGCTGGGTAAGCATGACAACCTGAGTCCAGATTGTCAGCACCTCATAAAATCCAGGCACTGTTGCATGTCCCTGTAGCCCCAGCACTTGGTTGGGGGGCAGGAGGATCCTGGTGTTCTCTGGCAAGCCAGACTAGCAGAAACAGTGAGTTTCAGATTCTGCAAGTGTGCTGATTAGTATTGTGCTGTTGTTGTTGTTTGTCGACTTGACAGAAGCTCTAATCATCTGGGAAATGTTCCCATCAGCCTATGGGAAATTTTCTTGATTTATGATTAATGTGTGAGGGCCCAGCCCACTGTGGACAGTACTACTCCTGGCAAGTGGTCCTCAGTTGTATAAGAAAGCAGGCTGAGCAAGCCATGGAGAGCAAGTCAGTAAACAGCATTTCCTGCCTCCAGGTTCCTGCCCTGCTTGAGTTCCTGCCCTGATTTCCCCCAGTGATTAACTGGGGGTTGTAAGATGAAATAAACAATTTCTTCCACAAATTAGTTTGCTCATAGCGTTTTATCACACCAGTAAGAATCAAACTAAGATCATATTTAAAAAAAAAAAAAAAAAGAAAAGGTGTAGTGTTAGATAGATGAAGATACCCCCAAACGAGCTCTGGGCTCATTCTACCTGCACAGTCACACGCATGCTCACATACATGGGATATACCACACACAGAAACGAAAATTTAAAACCTTGCTTTAACCTGTACATTTTCTCCAAGTGTCCCAAGGATGCCTACACACACACACACACACACACACACACACAGAGAGAGACACCACACAGCACATTCGTCTTAATCTGTATGGCATCTCTACTCTCAGCATCCCAGCTTTGGCCAAGAGCTCTTCAGAGAGAAGCAGATGCTGAGGGTCCACCATCCCCCTGGTCCCCACAGTCTTTATCCATTTTGTTGCTCTTGTCCCCTCCAAATGTCTCCTCTTCACATCTCTTCCCCATTTGAACATAAGAACTATAGCTCAGGCCGGTGGTGGCACACACCTTCAGTCCCAGCACTCGGGAGGCAGAGGCAGGCAGATCTCTGTGAGTTCAAGGCCAGCCTGGTCTACAAGAGCTAGTTCCAGGACAGCCTCCAAAGCCACAGAGAAACCCTATCTCGAAAACACCTCCACCTCCCCCCCAAAGAACTACAGTTCAAAAGCAGATATCTCAAACTTAGCCTGCCTTCCTTTTTTTTTTCAATTTATTCTTTTGGTGGTCTTTGGGGGACAGAGTCTCACTCTAGTCCAGGCTGGCCTGGAATTCACTGAGTTTGTGGAATGTGGATTAACCTTCCTGCTCTGCCTGCTGATTTTCTCTCTGTTTAAAGAAAAAAATTAAAACGTTCACCAGAGGTATCAGGATCCTTGCCTCTGCCACAGAGAACACCTGTGAGTTTCTCCTTAGCAGGCAAACTGAATATCTTGGATGCCAAAACACCCACTGAAGTCATTGTAGAAAGTACAGATTCCCCCAGGACTCCCTGACTTCCAAACTTGGCTTGCCTCCAAGGAAAGTCAAAGAAAGGTGACTGTAGAGGGGTGACCTAGAACAGCCTGCCACACCTGAAACTGTGCCTGCTTTGACTAGAAAGCCTTGTTCTAGAAATCACAACAGAAGCCACACTGATCCCATGTGGGAGTCCCAATCATTTATAGAAGGAACCCATATTTATCATCACCTTTTCCTTTGTGACACACCTGGCATAGCTTTAAATCTCTAGAGTGTCCTGTACTCAATCAAAGGAAGGCCAAACCATGTTCTCTGATACTTCTATTTTTTATTTTTTATTTTTTATTTTTTTGGTTTTTCGAGACAGGGTTTCTCTGTGTAGCTTTGGAGCCTATCCTGGTACTCGCTCTGGTGACCAGGCTGGCCTCGAACTCCTGCCTCTGCCTCCTGAGTGCTGGGACTAAAGGCGTGCACCACCAACACCCGGCTCCTCTGATACTTCTTATTCTGTGCTACCATAGACACCAATGCACACAAAATAAAAATAAATAAATCATTTTTTTAAAAATTACTTCTTTAAAAAATTAAAATAAACCCATTTCTAGAAGCAACTCCTTCCTCTGGAGACAGCTTTTTGGGGGCCAAGTACCATCTGCCATACTGGGGCTAAAGAGACAGAAGCCAGAATCAGTAACAGAAGAAGAGACCTGAAAACCAGAAAGAAAAGACCATAGCAAATAACAAAAGGACAGGGAGATGGAGAGGAGCTGAAAGAGCAGCCCAGAGAAGAGCATGTTGGGGTTAAATGCAATGTCAAGGAACCAGAGAAGTCAGTCTTGCATCAGGAACTGGGAAGAAGGTGTTGGCCTGTGGCTCATTCACTTCTTACAGGGAACTTGAGTCTGACCGGGAGTAGCCCAGCTGCAGAAGACAAACAGGTTCCTGTTCTCAGACTCCCTTTAATAACATAAAGGCTCTTCAGCTCAGGTTGGTACACACCAGGTTTATGCAGCCTAAACGACTTTCTGTGACCCAGACTATGAAATGCTGCTTCCAAGGCCCTGAGGTTTAAACAAAGGCTTCCTATCAAGTCCTTAGCAGGGGACACAGGTATGAGAATAACAATACAATTAAGGACAGTTCTACCCATACCGACTGAGACACACCCACCCCCACAGGCGCATACCGTAGCATTCTCTGTGGTTTGTTCATCTGTGACACACTTGAAGTCATAACCTGGGTGGTGAGAGCTACCAGTGACATACCCATACCATGAGAGCATACTGTTTAGGACATTCGTCAATTCTTGCACCAGACTTCAGGCACTTTTTCAGCTTTAAAAAATAGTTAGCTAGCTAATTAGTTAGTTAGTTAGTTAGTTAGTTAGTTAGTTAGTTAGTTAGTTAGTTAAATCAATGATTAAACAAATCAGGACTTGGATAGTTGCTTTCCTGATAATTTAAGAGCTGGGAGATAGAGGTCATGACACTCAGTACTCAGCATTTTTCCAAAAACGAAAAACCATCAGATATATCTGTTCTGGTTCTGAGCTTCGGTCCATCACTGTGTCTTCTTCAGTAGGACACACCTAGGTCCATTCTGCTCTTGGGTTTTCTCTTCCTACCATCCTTCCTGCTCCTGGTTGCCATGAGCAGACCTCACCGCCATCCTCCTAGGCAACCTGTTATCACAGAGGCAACCACTGCTGTAAAATTCTCACACAATGTCATTTACACTGTTCTTCCGGTGTTAACCCATTTCACTGTCACAACAGTCCAAGGAGGGTGTAGGCACTCTACCCCAACCTTCCAATGATAACCTAAAGGCTGATATCATATAAGATTAAGCTGTTCACTGGATTCCATAAAGGATTAATTTAATGGATGTTATTCTTTTCCTCCTCCTCCTCCTCCTCCTCCTCCTCCTCCTCCTCCTCCTCCTTCTTCTTCTTCTTCTTTTTTTGAAAGCATCTCACTGGTACTTGCTCTTTAGAGCAGGCTGGCCTTGAACTCATAGAGCTCTGACAGCCTCTACCTCCTGAGTGCTGAGATCAAAGGTGTGCACCACTATACTATACATCACCAGCAAAGACATTACATAACACACCTGCTAAATAACCCTCCACACCTTAGGATCAGCCTCACAAACCATAGCTCAGCTGTCCGGGGAAGCACTATTTGTTCAGTTGGAAGTTATCGGTGGGGCTGGAGAGGTGGCTCAATGGTTTAGAGCACTTACTGCTCTTCCAGAGGACCTGAGTTCAGTTCCCAGCACATATGCCAGGTGACTCACAAATATCTGTAACCCCAGCTCCAGGGATTTCAGAGCCTTCTTCTGGCCTCCCTGGACATCCACATAGCACACACACAGATATGGACACACCCATAAATAAATTTAAAAAATGAATAAATACAATGTTGGGCAGAGTAACAAACACCTTTCATCTCAGCACTGAGATGCAGAGACAGGCAGATCTCTGAGTTCAAGGACAGCCTCTCTATATATCAAGTACCAGCACATCCAGGGCTACATAGAGAGATCCTGTCTAAAAATCTAAGTAAATAAATAAAGAATTGGGCTGGAGAGATGGCTCAGAGGTTAAGAGCACTGACTGCTCTTCCAGAGGTCCTGAGTTCAATTCCCAGCAACCACATGGTGGTTCACAACCATCTGTAATGAGATCTGGTGCCCTCTTCTGGTGTGCAGATATACATGGAAGCAGAATGTTGTATACATAATAAATAAAATCTTTAAAAAAATAAAAAGAAAGAAAGAAAGAATCAAATGGCTGGAGGTGACATATGCCCTTAATCCCAACACTAAGAAGGCAGAGGAATGCAGAACTCTGTGAATTCAATGACACAGTGAGCTGAAGGACATCCAGGGCTACATAGTAAGACCCTATCTCAGAATTTTAATTTTATATGTATATGAGCAATACTTAAAAGTCAAACAAAATGAACAAATACCAAAGGTCCTCAGTCCCAGCATAAATGAATAATCAGTATGCCTAATTTCATGGGAAAGTTGCTCACTGGAATATAGTATAGGTAGATTACATATAAAATACTCTCACTGGGCATAGTGGTGCATGCCTTTAAGTTCCAGCACATGGAGACAGAGACAGATGGATCTCTGTAAGTTCAAGGCCAGTCTGGTCCCCATAGCTAGTTCCAGAATAGCCAGGACAGCTGGACAGTGATGGTTCATGCCCTTAGCCCCAACACAGAAAAACCCTGTCTTGGAGGGGTAGAGAGAAAGAAAGAGAGAGAGAGAGAGAGAGAGAGAGAGAGAGAGAGAGAGAGAGAGATCCTGTTTCAAGCAACAACAAAAATCTCCTTCCTCTGAAAAACACATATTTATTAATTTTTAGGACCTGGCTTTGAAATCATGAAACTGCTCCCTTGCTCCAGTGGCTTTCTTTCCTTTCCTTCCTGGATACAGGTACAGAGATGGGGTGCTCAGAGGAGCCCAGCAAGGCCTGTCTAGTCAGACCCCCTTGGCCTCTGGCTGGAAGGATGGTGCTGGAAAGAGCTGCCTATCACACCTTGTCACATGGAGAACTTCTTTACCTCCAGCCTCGGTACAGGAAGGTGAGGGAGATTAGAGGAATAGCTCTCTATGACCTGCCTTGGGCAAGAAGAATTTTGGCTTTTTGGATTCACATTGGGAAAGAATAAGGGAAAGAGGCAGGCGGTAGGGAGAAGATGAGAGACACCTTGGTTCTGAGGCTGCTTCTAAAGACCCCAAACATCTGTTGAGTCAAAGTTCTCAGCATGTCACAGCGACCAATTTGGAAGAGCAGCTCAAGTCTCACAGTAAACAGAAACTTATTTTTAAAAATTTGGCACAATGGCTCCTGCCTTCAAGATGGAGTCAGGCAGGTTCCTCAAGAGACCGCCCGTCTCTGCTGCCCGGGGTGCTGGAATTAAAGGCATGCACCGCCACTGCCCTGCAACGATAAATATATTTTTTAAGTTAATGGTATGAGAAAATTTCTGTTTCTACAGTAGGGGCTTAAAGGCCACAAACCATACCCCACACCCAATATGCATCAGTCACATGTAGCCTCAAGCTCCCTATATAGCCAGGATGATTTTGACCTCCCAATACACCAATCCCTGGATGCGATATTTTTTAAAAAGAGAATGTACCTGGAGCCACTGGGACTCCTCCCATCCTTGTGGCTCTTCCTCTGCTGCCCTCAGAGACCTGAGTTTTTGTTCTCATTTGGAAGAACAAAGCCCCTTTCTGCTCCCCTGGCCCAGCCCCAAAGAGGAAACACCATAGAGAAAGGGCTGTTTCGTGAGAGGTTTCGTGAGAGGTTTGCATCCATCTTACATAATTCCTTTCTAGTTGTTGATTTATTTTTATTTTATGTGTTTGATTGTTTGCCTGCATGCATGTCTATGTACCGTGTGTGCCTGGTGCCAGTAGAAGGCACCTGACTCCCTGGAACCGGAAATAAACAGTTGTGAGCTGCGTGGTTACTGGGTTCCAAACCATCCCTCCAACCACTAATTCTTTCCTTTTTTAATTTAACCTTAATTTAACTTAGTCTCCTTTTATTTTTGGTGGTTTTTTTTTTGCTTGCTTGTTTTTGAGACAAGGCTTCATTCCATAGCCCAGGCTGAGACAGAACTCATTCTGAGGCCTAGGCTGGTCCCTGAGCTCACATCAGTCCTCCTGTCTCAGCCAAGTCCTGGAATTATGGGTGTGAGCCACCACTCCTAGCTTCCATATCAGTCATCTTAACTGAGAAATTATTGAATATGCTTGTCTCTATTTCTCAGTTCTAAGATCAGGCACGGAGTGTCCCTTCGCTTCTGTTATAAATGTTCCCTCTATAGCACCTTTAATGTATGTAGCTGTAGACTGTTCTCTTTAGTGAACAGGTCAAAAATACAAACTAGAAACATAGAAATGAAGGAGGAGGAGGAGGAGGAGGAAGAAGAGGAAAAGGAAGAAGAAGAAGAAGAAGAAGAAGAAGAAGAAGAAGAAGAAGAAGAAGAAGAAGAAGAAGAAGAAGGTACAGCTGGCATCAATGACCTGATACCACTTACTTAGATTATTTACTTTATGTTTTTGAGACATGGTCTCATTTGTGTAGCCCTGACTAGCCTGGAACTCATTGTGGAGAACAGGCTGGTCTCAAACTCAGAGAGATCCACTTGTTTCAGCCTCCCAAGAACCTCAATAAAAAGATTAAAAGCAACTGAGTGGTGGTGGCACACGCCTTTAATTCCAGCACTTGGGAGGCAGAGGCAGGTGATGTCTGTGAGTTCGAGGCCAGCCTGGTCTCCAGAGTGAGTTTCAGGACAGCCAGGACTGTTTCACAGAGAAATCCTGTTTTGAAAAACAAAACAACAACGGAAAAGATTAAAAGCATGAATTATGATATCCACATATTCATATTATTATGTTTTTATAAGGAATAAAGAAGATATGACTCATTTCAATTTTTGAGTATATACTTCTCAGTGAAGTAAAACATAAGTAATTAACACACATACAAATTAGCTTTACTTAATTTAAAATAATGATATAGATCCAAAGTTGCTTATAGAAACATACCCATGTAAACTCAGAAAAATCCTGGAGGTCCTGGCACACACCTTTAGTCCCAGCACTCAGGAGACAGAGAAAGACGAGTCTCTGTGAATTCAGGGCTAGCCTGGTCTACAGAAAGAGTTCCAGGACAGTCAGGGCTACACAGAGAAACCCTGTCTCAAAAACCAACATTAACAACAACAACAACAAAGAAAAATGTGTGTGTGTGTGTGTGTGTGTGTGTGTGTGTGTGTGTGTGTGTGTGTGTGTGTGTACACTGAACTGTGGAGTGTAGAGCATGAATACCAAACCATCAGTAGTGACTACTCTGGAGTGTGCTGCCATGAGGGCAGTATGGGTACCCAAGGGAAGTTTTACGCTTCACTCAATATTCATTTATTTTGATGAATGATTAAAACCAAAATTTTTTAAGACAGAGTCTCATTATGTAGTTCTGACTGGCCTAGAATTCACAAAGATCTACCTGCCTGTGCCTCCTGAGTACTGGGATTAAAGATATATTCCACCAAGTCCTGATGAAAGGATCGCACACTGATTAAAGTACAAAACTAGAAAGCAGCTGAGTTTGGTGACTCAGATTTACAAACCCAGCGTTGGGAGGTAGAGCATTCAAGGCCAGCCTGGGCTACCAGGGGAGAGTTTCTCCAAACAAACAACAACAAACTCTGTTAAGGACAGAGTTATCAAAGAGAAACTATAAGTCTGGGGCTTAATCCATAAAGTGATTGCTTGGCCAACATGAGGGTCTGAGTTTGGATCCCCAGTGTTAGGATAAAGCTTGAGGGGGTCCTGGGGTGACAGACCATAGCGGATTCTATGACGGAGGCAGAGGGACAAACACGCCAGACAGACAGAGTTTAAGTGAGAAGTTTTATTAGAAAGGGGAGGGCGGGGGAAGGAAAGAGAAAAGAGGTAAAGAGACAGAGAGAGGGCTGAGAAGAGGGAGACAGGCAAAGTTCTGTCTGCCCCAGGGGAACAGTGGGAAGAAAGAAAGAACTGGAAGAGAGAGGAAAGAGAGAAGAGCCGGAAAAGGGCGTAAATGGGCAGAGGCCTTTCTTTTAAAGGGGTCCTTTGCACCTGCATGCTGACCAGAGTACTGCCTGAGTGCATCCTGACAGGTGACAGGGGCAGGCCAGCATAATGCCTAAATCCTTACGCCTAGGACCCACATAAAAGTCAGGCACAGTGGTATGCACTTAGAATCTTACTCAGGGGCTAAATTCAGGTAATCAAAATCTACTACATTTACAAGTTAATGAAAACAAGAGAAGCTAGCTAGTCTCAAGGATTGACTCCTTCTGTCTATCAATTTCCCAGTCTATTTACTTCCAGATTATATGTCTGGCCTGGGTGTCACCATATATTCTGGACTGTGTCCTCAGAATTCCCCCAGAACATTTATAGGCATGTCCACAGCTGAACTCCTGAAACTAACTCCAAGATGTGTTATCTGGGGAGAGGATCTCCCACAGTAGCCTGGAACTCACTGTGCAGCTCAGGCTACTCTCAAACTCAAAGCAATCCTCTCGACTCAATCTCCCAAGTGCTGGGATTACCAGTATCATCTACCACACCTGGGCAAAAATATGTTCTATTGTTACTTTTTGTTCTCTTTTCTTTTCTTCCTTCCTTCCTTCCTCCTTTCTTTCTCTCTTCCTTCCTTTCTTTTTTCTTTTCTTTCTTTTTTTTTTTCAAGATAGAATTTTACTATATAGCATTGGCTGGCCTACAACTTTCTGTAACAGGGCTCCAGACCCTAGTAGGCCCCTAGACCTTAGAACAACTGACAATAATAGAAGTGCCATTCAGGTTGTAAAACTCAGCACATAGATAGCACAACCTGCCAAAAAATGAGAACAAAGATCTAATCCATCAAAGAACACAGTTCTGGGAAAGCCTCTAAATGTACTAGCCTTGCTTTTTGGCTTTTGCAGTTCTGCTTCTAACTAGCTGTTCTTGCTAACTGAAGTATGTCAACCCAGGACATGGGTTTTGTGCTTAAAAGCTCACCCTGAGAAAGGCTCAGGGCTACACTGGGATCCCAAACATTCTGTGTAGTCACTGGCCAGCTAATAGAGACTTTCTATTGGCTTAAGCCCATGCCCAGGCAGTCTTCTCTGGTGAATACTCCACAACACGGACTGTGTACAGGCTGGCCTCAAACTCACAGCTATCTGCCCACCTCTGCTCACAAGTGTTAGAACCAATGTGCGTCACCACGCTCAGCAAAACCTGTTCGTTTTGCAGTCTCCTACTTTCCCAGTTGCTTTCCAAATCTGCCAGGACCAGATACCCAGATAAATTCAGGCAGTGGTGGATTGAGAATGTTTAAAAGGATGATTTACATGTTCCACTACAAAGTTGAGTGAAGAAAGTCAAAGTGCAAATTAGAATGTATAGTCATCTACTTAAAAAAATTTTTTTAGCCAACTACTTTTTAATAAGAAACGCTAGGGATATGAAAAATGCACAGATGCTTTCAAAAGTTGATGGCTGAATTTAAATGTAATGAAAGCTTGCCCAACACTTTTATTAAATTGCACGTCCGGACATTGTCAATTTGACTGGATTTGGAATCACCTGGGAGACTCATCTCTGGGTGTGTCTGTGAGAGAATTTCTAGAGAATTTAAAACGAGATGGGAAGACCTACTCAGAATGTGGCTGGCACCATCCCCATGGGCCAGGTTCCCAAGAACCCAGCAAAGGGGAGAAAAGGAGGTGAACAGAGCAAAATGCCGGCTCTCTGCTTCCCGGAGTATGGAGAGTCCCAGTCGAAGGAGCCTGACAGAGGAGTGCTGCCATAGACTAAATCCTCTGAAGTCATGAGTCAAAAGAAACCGTTCTTCAAACTTTCTGATGGGCGCTTTGTCACAGTAATAAGGAAAATAGCTAATACAGAAGCATTCTCAGATGCAGTTTTCTGTGGCCTCTTACTGTCCCCGTGTCTCTTACCATCGTTCTCTGCTGAGACAGCCCAGAGAAGTCCAGATTTCTCTTTCCCAGAGTAAGCCATAGAAACCAGACTTCCCCCGGAAGCCAGCCAACCTAAAAATAGTTATATTGCCCTACCTTTCTGAATAAGAACTGATATAAATAAACTCCCTTATCAGCAGCCATCAGGACTTCGCTGTAGATTATCATTGGCTTCCTGGGCTTTGTGATATCCATCAAAGGAATTCGGACAGGACATACACAGCGCGGTTGGTAGTATACTGCAGAGGAGAGAAGACCGCTCTCAGGATGATGGCTTTATGGTATTTATCAAGTCTTAAGAACAGACAGCTTTTCCTGGGGGTGTTTCCAGTCCAGATGATTGATGGGTTCATTTGGGTTGACCTTTATGGAAGGGTGCAATGATATGGCATTGCTCTCTATCAGAAGCCTGTGGCTAGATAACAATCTTGTAAGATTAAGATAATTTTGTATTAGTGACCTCCCAGGCAGTTCAAAATGTCATGTCCTCACACAGGGACAGAAATGTGACTCAGATCCCATTCTTTCCACCAACAGCCTTATGGCATCTGTTCCAGGTTTTACAAGCTGCCAATTATGAATGAGGAACCCCAGTTATCTCCAAGCCTGCTAGTCTCTCTAACTAGGTGTCAGTGAAAGGGTTCAGTGGACAAAGGTGCTTGCTGCCAAGCCTGAAGACCTTAGTTCAGTCCCCAGGTCCCAAATGTTAGAAGGAGAGAACTGACTCCCAAAAGTTGTCTGACCTCTACAAACATGTCATGGTATAGTCTATATTCATGCCAGTATGAAGAGAGAGAGAGAGAGAGAGAGAGAGAGAGAGAGAGAGAGAGAGAGAGATGGTTTTTCTTTTAATTTTAAATCAATTAGTTACCTAACACAATGTGTTTGATTTTAAGCTGTAAGACCTCCGTTCCAGAAGGGGTCCTGTCCCCACCACCAGGAAGAAGAAATACTGTGATGAAAAGCCAAGAAGAATGTGAACAGTCAGGCCTTGCTGGGCTCCTGCCCTCCACCCACTGCACTAACTCCTAACCTATCTGTCCAATCCCTGATCTACAAGTCTGCCCACACACCATCCAACCAACCACACCATGAAAAATGGATAGTTGACCTGGGTCTTTGGGTCTTTGATCTACAGGTTCCCATGTCAAATAAAGCGACAGTTAAATAACTTTGTTATAGCTTTTCTCATGCTAGCCGTTAATGGTTTATTTCAACCATTTCAAATTTGAACATTTCGAGAGAAAAGTTGAAGTTCAAATAGGAGGGAGGTGTGTGTGAAGGAATGAAGTCAGAAATCAGTCATCCTAAATGAGCTTTGTTTATGCCATTTGACTTGTGAATATGTACGAAGCTTTTATAATTACAAGACAAAACTAAGGAGGCATGGGAAACAGCAGTGCCCCAAAGTTAAAAACAAGTATCAGGCCGATCAAGTTAATAGCCTGACGGTAGACGGGAAATGAGACTGAAGACTAAAATACAGGAAGCGCTAGAGAGAGCATCTATGCTCTCGCAGATGACCTAAACTCGGTTCCCAGGACCCACGCTTGGAGGCTACAACTCTAGCTCAGGAGCGTCTCAAGCCCCTTTCCCAGGCACCTGCACTCACAGGCATACCGACACCCACACATACACACAATTAAAAATAATAAAAACACGGGTCAGAAAGGCAGCTTGGAGGTCAAGAGCAAGTATTGTTCTTCCAGGGAACCTGAGTTTGGTTTCCAGTAGCTCACAACCTCCTGTAACTCTAGCTTCTTTTATCTCCCTCAGGCATGTACACACACACACACACACACACACACACACACACACACACACACATACACACACACACACACACACACACACACACACACACACACACATACACACACACACACACACACACACACACACACACACCACACACACACACACACACACACACACACACACACACACACACGGACACACATAGGGACACACACACACATACATACACGGACACACACAAAAATAAAAACACAACATTGTTTAAAATATAATAAATTATATACTTAAAAAAACTTATTGATTTGACTGTCCCTTCTAGTAAGATATATTACCAGGCAAGATCTTACTACAAAAATATCTTAGCCTGCTGTGATGGTTCCAGCCTGTAACCCTACCTCTTGACAGACTAAGATGGGAGGATTTCCATGAGTCCTTCACCAGTCTGGGTTACAGAGAAGAGATCCCATGACCAAAACAAAAAGGAAACACGAAACAACAACAAAGAATCTTAAATTTTATCCATGGATTGTATTGGCAACAATTGACATTGTTAGTATGAAACCCCTACATGTGTATAACGATAGGATGCAGCAAATAAATTCCTGGGTAATGATGTCCTAAACTATTATATATGCACATATACATAAACTTTGTAGTAAGTAAGTCAATGAGCAAAGAAACACAACTTTAAGAAGTTCGGTGAAAGAAAACACTTTGTCTAGTTTAGAAATTTGAGTCCCAGGGAAGTATGGTGGTCCACAGCCATCATTGCTCTATTTGGAAGATAGAGGCAGGAAGATCAGTAGTTCACTGTTAGGTGCAGTTCACAGTTAGCCTTCCTGTGCAAAACTCAGTCTCAAAAAGAAAACAAGAAAGAAATATGAACTGTGGGCTCACAAAAGGCTTCTCGTTTTTTCTTAAACCTAATACTATCTCTCTGCATGAAGAAGCCTAGCAGGATTCCAACAAAGGAGCTACTAGGACCTCTAGGGACAACAATGGTGCCTGGGTGCCCTCGGTAGTTTCCTAGTGGAGCACAGAGTCTCCACTAGTGGGAGTAGAAGACAAGGAAGACGCTAGAGCCAGGGTCATGTAAGAAAGAACTAGGAACAGTTTGAAGAGGGTTTCAGGAGACAAAGATGGAGTATTATCTGTGGGAATGACTGCAATAGACACAGCGATGTCACACAAAACACTCTCTGATCATCTTGGAAGCTTTTATAAAATGACCAGATCAGCCAGGCTGGTGGTACATGTATATAATCCCAGCATTCCTAATGCAGAGTCAGGGAGCACACAAGTCCCAGGTGAGAATCGGTTGCACAGCAAGATTCTGTCAGAGAGAGGGAGACTGAGAGATGGGTGGGACATAGAGAGAGACAGAGATAAACAAGGTTGAAGAAGGAAATCTTCTTTCTAAACTGGAAATATGAGAGTTGACATCCCTTGGGGCAGCCCCTGACTAGGAGTATAAAGGGTTATGTCTCAGACAACCAACCACAAGCATTTCTTCCCTTTGAAGCAGACAGTTCCTACAGGTGTTCCACAGGACCTCCTACCAGCTACCAAAGGCTTCTGTGGTGGTGGTGGTGGTGGTGGTGAGCTATAGGAGTCGTTTTCCATCTAGACCTCAGATCAGCTCTGTCCCGCCAATTGCTCCCAAATAACCCCAGGCTCTTTTACCTCATGAATGTACTTCCCATCCTGCTCACTCCATGTCTCAAGGCATTTCTCTCCTCTCTCTCTCTCTCTCTCTCTCTCTCTCTCTCTCTCTCTCTCTCTCTCTTCTCTCTCTGTGTGTGTGTGTGTGTGTGTGTGTTTTGTTTTGTTTTTTGAGACAGGGTTTCTCTGTGTAGCTTTGGAGCCTGTCCTGGAACTCACTCTGGAGACCAGGCTGGCCTCAAACTCACAGAGATCCACCTGCCTCTGCCTCCTGAGTGCTGGGATTAAAGGTGAGCACCACCACCACCTGGCCCTCCTACTTGCTTCTCCTTTCCAGCATTCTCTTAGTCTGGTTCTCCCGCCTAACTGTATGGTGCCTGGCTATAGGCAATCACAGTTTCATACAGTCACACAGTGTAAAGGAATATCCCAGTGAGGTGAGCTGGTGAGGTATTTTTGATGATCTTTTTGCCCCCACATCGCTGCTTCCTTCCCAGAAGAGTCTTTTCTCAGATAACCCTGGGCATTGTGGCTCACACCTGCCATCTCATCTCTTGGGAGGCTGAGGCTAAAGCCTTGCTGTGAGTGTCAGGGCAGCCTGGTGACAGAGTGAGACTCAAGAACAAACAAACAAACAAAGACCCCATTAGTGGTGACGAGAAGGAACGTGGCAAGTGTGGAGATGATGATGTTAATGGCTTTTCTTTCAAGATGTTGGAAGTGTTGAAGTAAAAGGGATGAGACAGAGGAACTGTGGTGATGGTTCAGGAGAAAGGGTGCTTCCTGTTCTCTTCCTCCTATTACCAACCAGATCCGATGCCTCTTCTGCCTCCATGGGCACTGGCATAGGCAGCATAGGTATACGCTATAACAACAATAATAGTTCTTTTAGAGTGAACTGGAAAGCAAATAGCTGTGTTTAGAGTAAGCAGACAGCCCAAGGCACACTGTGGGAGGGATACGACTCTTTATAGCTTCAGGGCAGAAGCTGCTCAACAGCAGTCCTGGGCTTTAATTGCCAGAGTTCAGGGAGTACTGAATGACAGCTGGATCCGGTAGGTCTTGTATATCATTGATCAAACGCGAGGATACCCGGGTGTGCGCACCTGACAGCCTTGAGTCATTAGAGCCCTCCTATCCATCCTCCAGACTGACAAAAGTCCTGCCAAGCCTTCCAAAAGGAGATTCACTTCCGGTCAATGGGAAAAACAGAGTAGATGGCACCGGGAGCAGAGCTCCACAAAATGGTCTTGGCACCTTCAAGACCTAGCCTGATCTTCCTAACTGCCTCAAACTGTGGTGGATTAGTCACTGCAAACGCAAGACCTAATCAACCTAATTGCCGATCGGTACTATCCAGATGTATAAAGGATGCAACCTTATCATTTTTGACAACACAAATGATTCTGGAAGACATTATGTTGTGTGAAATAAGCCAGATCTGGAAACACAAAATGTGCATGATCTGGCCACGTGTGGTATCTAAAACGGTTGTCATGGAAGTAGAGAAGAGAAGAGTGGTTACTAGATACTGTGACTGAGAGGAGGGGAGGGGTTGGCCAGTGGGTACAAAGTGACAGTTAGATGGGAAGGTAAGTTCTGGTACACAAGAGCATGGCTATAGTTAACAAGTTACAGAAATGGGTTTTGGGTTTTGGAGACAGGGTCTTGAAATAAATCCGAATCCTACTTGAAATAAATCCAGGCCACCTTCAAGTTCATGGCAATCCCCCTGCCTCAGCCTCCTGAGTGCTAGGACCATGGGTATGTGCCACCATATCAGGCTTACTATACAATTAGGAGAAAAAATTTGCAGTGTCCTCACAACAAATAAATGGTAGACAGAGGGCAGTAGTGGTGCACACCACAGGCTTATCTCTGGGAGGGCGAGCCTAGGACAGCCAAGGCTACACAAGAAACTCAAGAAAACAACAACAGGGTGGAAGGGGAGCGGGGAGTCGGGAGGAAATGTAGAGCTCAATAAAAAAAAGAAAGAAAGAAAGAAAGAAAACAGCAACAAAGATAAATATCTGAGGAAATGTATATGCTAATTACTTTGTCACCATTACATGATTATTATCATATATAAGAAGAGCACATTGAAGGCTGGAGAGCTGGCTCAGTGGTAAGCAGCATGTAGGGCAAAGTGAGGAAAGACAGGTTTATTTTTGTTCATGGTGGATTGGCATGGCAGTGGGAGCTTGGGGACTGGTCACATCACTTCATTTGAGGTAGACGGAGGAAGTTCAGTGGACTTCCTCCTCCTCCCTCCCTCTTCTTTTGGTCTGGGGTCCCAGTCCGTGAGATGGTGCTGGCTGCGTTTAGGGTGGGTCTTATCTCCTCAGGGCAAGCTCTCTGGAAACTGCCCAGATGTGCCTCCAGGTGTGTCTCATGCATGACTCTAAGTCCCATCAAACTGGCAATGAAAATTAACTGTCACATATGCATGATTATTACATCAATTAAATAGTATCTTAGGGCCAGAAAGATGGCTCAGTGTGGTGATATATTGTTTATGATCTAATGAAGTTTGTCTGGAGATCAGAATGCAAAGCTTGCCACTGCATGCAAGCACGCCACCGCCACCACTAGACAGAGATATAAGACAGGACCAGGGTCTCAGAGCTGACAGTTAGTCTCCAGCCACGCTGAGAACAGGATTGCCTCAGCCTTGGCAGAGGTAAGAACTCTCTGGTGGCTTGGCTACTTTGCTTTTCTGATCTTCAACTTGAACCCCAAAATCTGTTTCTGGGTGTTCGTGTTAAATGGAAAATTCAAGAAATGAACAACTCATAAACTTCAAATTATACAGCATGTGAGGCAGCTTGATGGAATCACATGTGTATTGCTCTGCCCTGCCTCAGATACAAGTGATCCCCATGCCCTGTGCCTAGTGTATCTGGACTCTATGCGCTAACCTCAGCCCCCCCTCCCCCAGTAGTCCTGTGGTGCCTGTCTCATTATCAAATCATCTGTTGTGAAATTGTGATGCATGTGTTCAAATAACCTTTATTCTACTTAGTAATGGCCTCCAAGCACGAGCAATTCAGCTGACCAACAAGAAGCTGTATGTTGTACGGTTAGTTTTGTGGAGTTGATTCTCCCCTTTCACCAGGAATCAAACTCGGGTCACCAGGCTTGCATGGCAAGCACTTTTACCCACTGAGCCATCTAGCTGCTGCTTCTTCTTCTTCTTCTTCTTCTTCTTCTTCTTCTTCTTCTTCTTCTTCTTCTTCTTCTTCTCCTCCTCCTCCTCCTCCTCCTCCTCCTCCTCCTCCTCCTCCTCCCTCCTCCTCCTCCTCCTCCTCCTCCTCCTCATCCTCCTCCTCCCCCTCCTCCTCCTCCTCCTCCTCCTCTTTCTTCTCTTCGTTTGTTTCTTTTTGGAGACAGGATTTCTCTGTGTAGCTTTGGAGCCTGTCCTGGAACTAGTTCTTGTAGACCAGTCTAATCTTGAACTCACAGAGATCTGCCTGCCTCTGCCTCCCGAGTGCTGGGATTAAAGGCATGCACCACCACCACCTGACCTGGCTGGCTTCTTTATTGTTGCTAATCTCTTGTTATGCCTTGTTTATAAATTAAACTTTATCATAGTTGTACATGTGTCTGAAGACACAGAGTTATATAAGATTTGATGCTCCAGGGTTCCCCAAATCTATTGGAAGTCTTGAGACATACTCTCTGTGGATATGGGGCGGGATGGCTACTATACCACACCTGGAAAGAATTAAAGACACCTTCAAAGAAAGAAAATGGGCAGTGATCATGGTCTTCATCATATCCTTTTTCATTTGCCTGTTTAGCTTTGAAAAAAGGACGGGTGGGGGAGCCTGTCTCCCAGAGCAGTGGCGGCTCACACTTTAATCCCAGAATTTGGGAGGCAGAGGATACAGACCTCGAGTTTTAGGCCAGCCTGTTCTACAGAGCAAGTTCCAAGATGACCAGGACTACAAAGGAAAATCCTGTCTCAAAAAACCGAAACCAAACCAAACCAAAACAGAAAAGCCTATCTCTGGCTTTTTGATACTACTGGGAACATAAAGACGGAACCAAGCAACAGCGCCCTCGGCTTCTCCTCCAGAAGTGTGATGTAGTAAAAGATGACAATGCATCTCCTGTTTGTTTGAAATTCACAGTTGGTCTGGCACATGACTCCTTTGCTCCCAGAAATAAAGTGGACCAAAGTTTAGATTTGTGTGTGTGCACGTACATGTGAGTTCGAGTGGACGTGCATGTGTGCATTCTTCCATGTTCTCTCTCTCTCTCTCTCTCTCTCTCTCTCTCTCTCTGTGTGTGTGTGTGTGTGTGTGTGTGTGTGTGTGTGTGTGTGTGTGTGTGTGTTTTAATGTAGATGAACATGGATGGATGTGCATGATGACCAGGGCTGCTGTCCTACCCAGCAGGGTACCAGGGATGTTGCATTGTGGAGCTGCACTGTCACCCTGACCAAGACTCAAGTCAGATGAGGTGTATCTACTGCTGAAGGACTGCAAGCTTCCTTCATGACCACAAGGCGTGTCAGGGGAGCAGTGATAACATCCCAAGTCAGAGTTACAGCTGGTACCCCACTCTGAGCTTAAGAGCATTGAGAGTTTGCTTAAACTACTTCCAATCTTACACACAACTCTTTTGGCTGGCCCTGATTTGGATCCACACATGGAAGGGAATCCTGAGAAAATGTCTGTTTAGCTAGAGTGTTAACTGTCTTAAGTATAGCAGAAATTATCCGAGAGTATAACTTTCAAACTCTATTGTGCAAAAGATTTACCAAACATTTTGGTTGTCATAGCTGTGTGATGAATCTTCCTCAAATGAGTCTCATAAAACAACAGCCTTTTTCTTATTCCCAGGGATCCTACGAATCAAGATTCAGTCTAAACACAGAGAGAATAACATTTCTTTCTGTATTTTTAAAGGTTTACCATTCATTCATTCATTGAAACATGGTTTCACTGTGCAGCCATGGCTGTCTTGGAACTCACTCTGTAGACCAGGCTGGCCTCAAACTCAGAGATCAGCTTGTCTCTGCCTCCCGAGTGCTGGGATTAAAGGCATGCACTACAACACCTGGCTGAGGATAGTTTCTTTGCTTCCCAGTGGTGCCATTGAAAAAATTAAATCGTTGAGATTTTCTAGATATTTGAGAGACAGTGTCCTTTAAAAAAAAAAAAATTCTGAGACAGGGTCTCAGGTTCTCCAGAGTGAAGCCACTATGCAGTTAAGCAGGACCTTGAACTCCTTCCTGAGCCTCCTGCCTCCCACTTCCTAAATGCTGGGACTGTAGGCATGTGTCACTACATCTGCGCAAAATAAGAAACTTCGGGGTTTTGTTGAAGTTTTGTGTATTCCAGGCTGGTCTTGAACTTGCTGTGTAGCTGAGGCTGGCCTTGAACTCCTGTCATCCTGCCTCAACCTCTTGAGTGCTAGGATTACAAGTATGAGGCACCATGCCAGGCAATTCTGTTTTTCTTTTTAAATGTTTTTAAAACCTTTAAAAACTCATTATCCAAGTACCTCTGAAAAGGTGTGAAAATCTGGGCTTTGGGGCATCCCCTTATGGCCTGGGATGGGTGTTTCCAGGGTTTGGGGTTCTCACTCAAAGAACTGAAATAAAGGCTCACACAAATTTGCAAAAACTAACAAGGAGACATTAAAACATGGTGATAGGCTGGGTAGTGGTGGCACACACCCTTAATCCCAGCACTGGGGAGGCAGAGGCAAGTGGATCTCTGTGATTTCAAGGCCAACCTGGTCTACAAAGTGAGTTCCAAGACAGCCAGGACTGTTACACAGAAAACCCTTTCTCGGAAAACCAAAAGTAAATAAATAAATAAACAAATAACATAACATAAAATAAAAATTAAACATAGTGACAGAACAGATCAGACACACTGGAGTAAGATACTCAGGGGCTCTGGGTGTTTAAAGTCTCCTTGTATGGGGTTCAAAGAAGGTTTGAGTGCTAAAGGCATAGTTCCGGTGGTTTGCTATTTTTTGTTTTTGTAAAGATTTTGTTGTTGTTGTTGTTTTGTTTTTCAAGACAGGGTTTCTCCAACCATCATTCCTTTGTGCACCTCAGCTGCAGGCAGTCGTGACCCAGAAGCGAAGGTGCATGATGGGTGGGCCGCGGGAGGCGCACTGCACTTCCTGGGTAATGCAGCTCTGATGAGTCACCTCCCATGCTAAGAGTAGGCTTTTCAGTCCACAGCTGCATGGGAGTCGTCCACGCTCCCGCAAATAACCTCACTGTTTCAGCACGCTGGGCTTAGAACCCTTCTTGTGCTCAGTCTGCACCCTGTGGGTGGATGGATGCTTCTTTGTGTTTCCCGAGGAAAAGTCATGCATCGTACATCCTTAGTATATTTCCTTCCTTCCTTTCTCTCTTTTTCTTTTCTGACAGTGTTCCACCATGCCCCCCTAGCGTTCACTGTGTAGATCAGGCTGGCCCCCAAATTCACAGAGATCCACCCGCTTTTGCTTCTTGAATGCTGTGACTAAAGCTGCGCACCACCAAACCCAGCTTATTTGGAAATGTGTATTTTCTTTTTTATAAACATTTCTTTCTGATATATTTATTTAAAGATTTATTTATCTATTACATGGTGTTCTGTCTGCATGTGTCCCTGCATGCCAGAAGAGGGCACCAGATCTCATTACAGATGGTTGTGAGCCACCATGAGGTTGCTGGGAATTGAACTCAGGACCTCTGGAAGAGCAGCTAGTGTTCTTAACCGCTGAGCCAACTCTCCAGCCCCAAAATGTGTATTTTCATCCAGGAAAAAAAAAAATGAAAAAAAAAATCTGGGTCCAGACCAGCCTAGACTATACAAGACCCTGTCTCAAAAAGTGTTTAATTGGTTAATTAAAACAAAATTTCAATTTCCCTGTGGCCTCTTCCCAGAGATTCTGATTTGTAGCCCAGGAATCTGCATTAAATCTTCCCAAGTGATGCTGTTAGCTGTGTTCCCTGGACACGTCCAGAGGGTCCCAAGTTCTTGTATCTTAGAGCAAAGAATTGGGCTCATGAATAGAAGCAAGCACAAAGAGAGACTTCATTAAGAAAAGAAAAAGAAACCTTGTTCTAGATTCCCAACTGTGGGGGAGGGGTTCGAATCATTATTTCATTGTTTTCTCAGAGAGAGAGAGAGAGAGAGAGAGAGAGAGAGAGAGAGAGAGACTGCTGAAGGACATAGACTAGAACAAAATAAAACTATAATCTCAATGGTGCTAGCACACTAAGGGTTGAGGCTTTTCTGTCACATAGAGTGAAGGATTTTGGTCACTGGCACAGCATGGGCTTTTCATCTTTTAAATTATATTTTATTTGTGAGCGTGTATCCACATGTGTTTAATGGAGAGGCCAGGGTACATGCCACAGTGTCTGTCCCCTCCCTCATTTTCTTCAAAATGTAAAGGAGTCACTTTTTTCTTTATCAATTTCTGCTTCCAGATTTTGTTGAACTTTGGGGAAACTGAACTGCTAGGTTTATGGATCTATGCATCCCGTAACAAGCACACCTCCACTGATCGTATCAGCTTTCCTGGGACAGGAGAATGGGACAGAGGTTAGGAAGGGTTTGCACAAAGGCTAGAAAATCACCATACAAGAAAAGCCAGCTGGTAAAGAGGAGGGCTGGAAGCCCTGAGGTAGTAACGGGGGCCTTCAATCCCAGCACTCAGGAGGTACAGGAGAGAGGATCTCCGAGTTTGAGGTTAGCCTGGTCTGCAGAGTGCTAGCTCCAGGACAGCCAGGGCTACACAGAGGAACCCTGTCTCACAAACACCACCCCCTGGGGAGTGCTGGAATACACACACACGTGCACACACACACACACACACACACACACACACACACGCACACACACACGCACACGCACACGCACACGCGCACGCACACACACACACACAGCCCTCAACTGAGGCCAACAAGAACAGGCTGGAGCCACCCACTCAGGAACAGATGCACCCACCCCAGAGTGTCTGAAGGTGAACTGTGCTCATTACACTACTAACACACCCCTGGTGAAGACTTACGGCAATGAAATATGCAATAAATGAAGTCATGTGCAGAACAACATGGAACAGAGCATGCACAAGAAAGCCCACAGGATGCAAACGACCTCAAAAATGCATGTACTATAATAGCCTAAACGTCAAAAGCCTCAGTGCAGTATTTGCTGCTTTCTTCTTCTCCGAAGCAAACCTGTTTGCAGTAAACCACCCCTGCTTGGCTATTATCAATGTGGCTCTGTCCAGTTCCTTGTTCCAGGACACAGGACCTGGAAGTCCTCTGGAGATGCCCATTAAACCCCCTATTTGCTTATATTGTACCCTTACTTCCTCATTTGTGTGAATGTTTTTTTATTTTTCCTTTAAATCCAATTTAGGAAATGACAACAATGGGACAGGGTTCCCTAACTCAGTCCTATTTAGGGGAAAGGTTATAAAATGGCACACCCTCAGAGGAAGGGATGATTCTGAGACTCAAGTCAGTGGAAGAAGGCTAAAATCATCACACAGGGCTGGAGTTACAGACAGTTGTGAATCATTCATCGTGTTGGTTGGCAGTGGGGATTCGAACCTGGGTCCTCTGGAAAAGCTGCCAGTCCTCTTAACCCATGAGCCATCTCTCCAGCTCCAACCATGAACTGCCACTAGTCCTCAAGTTCCTCTAAGACCAATGAGACCCTGCCCTACTAACTCCTACCCCACCCGTGATGAAATGTTGAGGAACCCATTCTTTTCTTTCTTTCTTTCTTTCTTTCTTTCTTTCTTTCTTTCTTTCTTTCTTTCGTTCCTTTTTAAAGACAGGGTTTCTCTGTGTAGCCCTGGCTGTCCTGGAACTTATAAACCAGACTGACCTCAAACTCAGAGATCTGAGTCTGCCTCTGCCTACCAAGTGCTGGGATTAAAGGCCTATTGCCACCACATCCTGCTGAGGGACCCAATCTTATGCTGGTCTTGTGCAGATAACCACAGTGCATTCGTTCCTCGGTGCAGCAGCCTTGCTATGGTCAGAGGATATCTTACAGCTGTGCCTTTTCCCATCCTCGGGCTCTTAGGAGGGATGCAGTTGTCCTCATAGGTTTGAGTCCTCTGCTATCATGTCTCTGTTGCACATTGGTCAGTTACGGTTTCTGCATTAACTGCCGTCCACTACAGTAAAAAGCTCGAGTGAAGGCTGAGCAGGACACTAATCTATGGATATACACATGAGCATTTAGAAGGCATGAGGATAAACTCTTACAGAATACCTAACATGTTCAGGCTTTGTGGCTGTCTTTGGAGAGACTGGATTCCAGTTTCTATGACTCAAGTAGGGAAAGGCTTTCCGGTTTCTAAGGTTTGCATCAGAGGAGGAAGTGTGAGAGCCTGGAGGCCGGCAAAAGGTCAGGGAGAAACGTGGCTGCAGAAGTCTTCATTTGCAGCTACCTTTTTCCAAACTCTCTCCATGTTAAACTCTCTCCACACATCCAGCCCCTTGTTTCCTGAACTCACATTTCTCCCTGAGTCTCATTTCCAAGGATACACCCAGGTTCCGTTGTAGCAGTTACTCTGATCAACTGCAAGCCTCTTCGTTGCTCTTTGTACCCTAGGTACTTATGTTAGTTTCAAGGGCAGCCAGGCTCTGGCCCTACAGCATCTTTATTTGCATCCTATCATACTATTGACTTTTCTGGTTACTGAGACAAAATACCTAACATAAGCAAGTTGAAGAAGGAAGGAGTCGGAGCATGGAGCTGCTGATCGTTTTGTGTCCGCAGTCAACAAGCACTGGGAGACGAATGCTTTGGCCCAGTGCCGGTTCTCCTAACCCATAGCCCATGGAATGGTGTGCTCACATATAGAGTAGTTCTTCCTGACTCACTTAATCTAATCTATACACGTTCTTACAAGACCCACCCAGAGGTTTATTCCCATGGTTATTCTTAAACCCATGAAACTGTCAATCAAGATTAGTTCTTAACCACTGAGACATCTTTCCAGCTCCCAAACGTCCCATTTTTCTTAACAGATTAGTTTGTAAGAAAGGAGACATAACCATGAGCACAGAAAAAAACATTTTTTTAGTTTTATTTACTTGTTTATCGTTTGGACTTATTTGTTTTATGTGTATGAATGTTTGGCCTGCATGTATATCTGTGCACCACGTGTGTGCCTGGTGCCGCTGGCCTAGAAAAGGGGACTGGGATTGAACCCCAGTTGTCTGTAAAAACAAGTGCTCCCAACTGCTGAGCCAGCTCATTTATTTATTTATTTATTTTTCTTGTTTGTTTGTTTATGAGACAGAGCCTAAAAAAATATAAATTAAAAAAAAGAAGAGACAGAGCCTCACTTTGTAGTTTAGGCTGATCTGAAACTCACTATATGCCCCCAAGATGGGTTGAACATTCAGCAAACTTACTGCCCCACTCTTCAGAGTGGCAGAATTTCAGGCATGAACTACCACCCTGGGTTTTCATGAATCAGTTTCTCTGTGGAGTCCTGGCTGTCCTGGAACTTGCTCTGTAGATCAGGCTGGCCTCTAAAGCAGAGATCGGCCTACCTCTGCATCCCAAGTGCTGGGATTAAAGGAGCACACTACCACTGCCAAACCACAAATAAATAAACCTTAAAAGCAATGTAACAAGCTGGTCATGTGATACCCATCTGTGATCCCAACACCTAGAAGGCTGAAGCAAGAGAATGAAAAGTTTAGGGCCAACCTGGGCTACATAGTGAGACTGTAGTTGAACCAACAAACAAAGCAACACGGCGATCTCTTATAAATCAGATTATAATTTAATGTATGTAGGTGCATTTAATAGTCAATTGAATGTCATAGTTTTACTTAGTAACATTTTGTTTCTTTCTTAATGGTACTTAAAAATATTGCCTCTTAACAATAAGTGGCACTTTAGAATCAAGAAAGTATGAAGTAATTAAACAGCAACTTGTTTTACACTGATGTAGAAATATCTGTCATCAAGACATGGGAAAGCCCCTTTTGTGTGCAGTTAACAATGTGAATATTTCTTCCCACCAAACTTGAGGGCATTGTTACAGTCATTGTCACTGTTTCTGCTTAGCTCAGGATCCACTTCCCTTTCTCAGGAAGGCGATACATTCTCAGCTGGCTCAGCAGCTTCACACACCAAACATTCAGATAACAGCTCAATAGCAGCCAGCTTATCCATTTCAGCCATCAGGTTTAAGGTGGGTGAACAAATGTCATATGGGCAGGGCATTAGAACAAAGGCACCTGTCCTAGTGTCCATAGAGACAAAGAGTTTGAAGGGTCTTTTCAGAGAAACCAGATACCAAGGGGTCAAAGGGTATGGTCCTGAAGGGTCATTAGTTAGGGTTTCCATTACACCAAAAGCAACTAAACTATTTCTTCTTACAACTCTCAAGACACACTCTAGCACCTAAGGTTGGAACCTGGAGGTGGAGACTGAATCGAAACCCATGGAGGGGTGCTGCTTACTGATTTGCTCCTCATGTCATGCTCAACCTTCTTTCTTAAACAACTCAGGACCACCTGGCCAGCGGTGACACTGCCCACCATGAGACGTGCCCCCAACATCAATCATAATCAAGAAAGCGCCCCACAGACTTGCTGACAGGCCAGCTGACGCAGACAGGTTCTCAGCTGAGGATCCTCTTCCCAGACGGCTCTAGCTTGTATCAAGCTGACAAAAATAACGAGGACAGATAGCAGATGAAACAGTGGGTTTCAGGGTGACATTTTTACATATAGCATTTGCATATATTTGCACATATCGTACTTCGCTCATATTCCCTCCCTCCCTCCCATTCCTCCCCCCCTCTATAAGATGGACTTGTGTATGGGAATGCCTGCTAGCGATACTAGGAGTACAGATAATATTGTAAAGTACGTAGCGAGAAACGGGCACTCACAAAATCATAATAAAATCAACTAGGCTATGAATGACTGAATGAGCTGCTGTTTGGATAAGGAACGTGGAACTTGTGGTTAACACACAGTGTCAGGACTGGAGAGATGGATCAGCGGTTAAAAGCACACACTGCTTTACAGAGAATCTGAGTTCGGTTCCCAGCACCCACCTTTGGGACTTCCTGGGATGTCCTCCTGTGAGATTAGCAAGCCCAGCATTCCGGAGGCTGAAGGGGGAGGATCCTGAGGCCAGCCTAGACTGCATAGCAGGACCCTGTCACAAAATAACAAACACGGATCTCTTTTTAAAATCCTCTGAGCCAGGCAATGAGGTAGGAAGATGGTGACTAAAGAAAGTATACCCTGTTGGGAAGTGGTGGCTTTAGGGTTTTAGCACTTCTGAGGCAGAAGCAGGTGGGTCTCAGTGAGTTCAAGGCCAGCCTAGCCTACAGAGCTCTAGTTACAGGACAGCCAGAGTTACACAAAGCTTGTCGCAAAAAGAAAGAAAGAAAGAAAGAAAGAAAGAAGGAAGGAAGGAAGGAAGGAAGGAAGGAAGAAAGAAAGAAAGAAAGAAAGAAAGAAAGAAAGAAAGAAAGAAAGAAAGAAAGAAAGAAAAGAAAAGAAAGAAAGAAATCAAACTAAAAGTGTATGTGGAGTGGAATGAGGTGCTGCAGGCCTGGACCAGCGCCGCATCCAGGAGTCAGACCTCTTGTGTGGGTGGGGCCTGCAGAGATCCCGCCCCGGCCACGCCCCATACCGCCGCAGCTCCGCCCCAGTCCCCTGACTGCTCACTCCCAGCTCGCCCTGTGAACCCTGCTTCCCTGCTCGGCCGGCCAGAGTGACCGTGCAATCGTCCAGATCCCTCGGCGACACCATGTTGGGAATGATCAGAAACTCGCTGTTCGGCAGCGTAGAGACGTGGCCTTGGCAGGTTCTGAGTACCGGGGGCAAGGTAGGCCCGCATGGCTGCATAGAACCGGAGGACTGCGCAGCCGTCCCCACCCTGGCCCGGGTGGAGCCGGGGTTGCAGGGCTGTGGGTGGGACTGACTGTGACCAAGCTGCGTTCCTGGGGCAGGCGCTGGCCCTGGGAAGGAGGGGAGAATGCGGTCGGGCTCGGCTAGAGCAGGTCACGAGAAAGGATCCATCTGGGCGAGCGGGACACCGCCTGTTGAATGCCTTCGTCCACTTAAGCATTCTAAACCGCCTGAACTTTCTCCTCTCTTAGCACAGAGACCCACTCTGTCCCAGGCTGGCCTGGCACTAGCTGTGTAATCCAGACTGGCCCTGAATTCTGTGGCAATATTCCTGCCTCAGCCTCCCGGGTGTTAGGGTTACAGGCTTGAGTCGCCATGCCTGGCTACATTCTGAACAATTTTGTTTGCAAGAGACTTGGTTGCAGAGTGACTGACAGAACGAGCGCAGAACGACTGACCACCCCCCCCCCCAAAAAAAAAAACTAGCAAGCAAAAACAAAGCAAACAGCAACAAAATGCAAAATAGGAATAGAAACGGAGTGTGCTGCAGGCGTGTAGGTTTGGGCGTGCAGGCTCCTGCTAGGGAGCCACCAGGGACCCTTCAACCTGTCTTGGCTGTGCAATGCAGCGTGTGTGGGAGTCCACAGTCAGGAGCGTGCTCGGAGGCTCAGAGCTATGCGGTTGCTCATGGCTTATGGAATTGTTCGTGTTGGATGTGTAGAATGCGTGAGGAGACATAATCACTGTGTTCGACCTAATTTGCCTCAACACTGGAGTGGGCAACGCGTCTGCTTTCCTGAAAATTGGGAGTTGGACAGTGTTATAATCCTGCAGGTGGATATTGTTTTCCTAAGCTATATTTGATTATCGATTGGTTGGTTGATGCTGGGAATTAAACCAACATCATATACTGCTTCACCGCTGACCTATACCCTCAGTCTGACAAGTGTCTCTGTGCAATCAATCTTTATAATAGTTCTGGGTAAAGGCCTGTGTTACTTGGGGGCCAAGTTCTAGAACCTACTACAGTGAGCCTCACACATAAGCCCAGAACACCACTCTAGACTAGGCTCAGTCATCCAGATGCCCAGCAAGCCTTCAGTCCCTCTCTGAGAGTCTCCCCAGCTGTATATAGAACAAGCAGTTGAAGAGCTAGCTGATCACAGGGGAACACACATTCAAAGGTCTTCACCAGGCAGGCCGATAATGAAAATGAGTGGGACTGGCTGGTTAGATTATAGGGCCTGATGGCACTGAAACTTGTTGAAAATGCTTTACCACCAAGTGACTTCCCAGGACTGGAGTTGCCAAGTTAAGAAAAGCCAGACGCCCAAGTTTTCTGTGAGAAGTCCCCCAATTTAAAATTAATGATTTTAACAAATAGCACTCTTTTCTGTGCCAACTATGTGTGGGCCATGCACCTTGAAAATGAATAAAGAGTGGACAAAACCAAGCTGCATATGATGGCCCATGCCTACAACCCCAGAACTCAGGAGGCAGAAGCAGGAGGATTGCCACAAGTTTGAGGCCAGCCTGGGTTGCATCGTTGAGTTCCAAGCTGTAGCTGTATAGCAACAGAGTGAATCTACCAAGGAGTTCTGCCTTCACAGAGCTTTTGTTCTAGTGGCTAATGAGCAAATAAGAGATACACACTATGGGGTATGCAGAGGACCTGAGTTCAATTCCCAGCACCCACATCAGGCAGCTCACACCCAAGTGGTAGGTATCTGCCCAACGACTTGGTGTAGTTATCTCACTGAAACTTCAAAAGACTTTGTTAAGACTTGAACTAAGCCAGGCATGGCTATGCCTGTCTGCATTCCAGAACTCAGGAGTGAAGGCAGGAGGATAATAAATAAGTCACTTACACCTCAGCCACTCTAGCCCTGGAGTCTTCAACTGTAAGGAAAGACTAACACTGCCTTTGTGACATTTTATTAAATGTTCAAAGATACATGGAAGCTTTGTTTTTGACATACAGAATCAGGGTCTGGGTCAAAATCCCTTGTCTACACCTCTGGCAGGTGGAAAGTGCACTCCGGGGGCCCCTTGTGGTTTAGCCATCCACATGTTCAGGACTGATTCCAACCAGTCCTTATCAGGCTCTTCATTGCTCAGGGAGGGAGGGAGGGAGGAGGGGGCCCTCTGGTCTGGGTTGGGTGGGTCCTGAGAATACTTGGAGCAGGTCTGATAGGAATTACTGGTGTCCTTTGGTCCAGCCTGTACAAATATGTCAGGACCAACAACCTGGGTTTGAGTCCTGCCCCCCCCATCTTCCCACTGTGGCCTGGTACTTAACCTCTTGTTCCCCAATACCTCTAAAAATGAAGATTAAAGCACTAACCTCCCATGGGCTTGTTGGAGACATTGAATGAATTCATGTTAAGTGTTTCAAGTAGTATCAATACATAGAAAGTTCTCTTTTGGGTTAGTAATCCTTTTTTTTTTTTTTTTTTTTGGTTTCTCTGTGGCTTTGGAGGCTGTCCTGGAACTAGCTCTTATAGACCAGGCTGGTCTCGAACTCACAGAGATCGGCCTGCCTCTGCTTCCCGAGTGCTGGGATTAAAGGTGTGCTCCACCACCGCCTGGCTTGTGTTAGTAATCTTAACACTTCCTTCTCACCAGAGAGTAGGCTTCTAAAATCATCACAGGGACCAGAAAAAAAAAAAAAAAGACCTTTAGAGGACTGGAAGAGCCCAGAGCAAGAGGCAGTCTTGTATGGTCTTTGGAGTTTGCCCCTCACCCAGTTTGCACAGGTTGTTGAATATCGGTGTTTTGTGACCACGGGTGCAGATCCTCACCCAGTATCTGGTTGAGAGCCTCGCCAGTGGGAGGTGGAGAAGGAGGGTGTTATGTTCCATGGAACAAGCAAACACTCTGGGGTGGGATAATAAGAATTCAACGTTGACCTACAGACCATCCCCTGAAGCCCCAGACACACCTGCAAAAGCTGTAGTCAATTGCAGAGTCAGTTGAATTAATTTAGAGTAGTCAAAACCAGTAGGCCTTCGGTTCACCATCACGGGGCTCAAGGCTGTGAAAGCCAACTGTTCCAACAGTCCAAGGTTTCTGTTGGTATTGTCAGCCCTTCTCTCTTGCCACATCCTACTAGACAGTCTTTGTTCCAGCCACAGCCACTTACTCAACATTCTTCTTCATGGTCCTACTGTTCTTTAAAAACATTTTTAGAGATTTTATTTATTTTTATGTGTATAGGTGTTAGACTTGAATGTATGTCTGTGTTCCATGAGTGTGTGTGCTGCCTTCAGACTAGAATTACAGATCACTGTGGGCTGCTGTGTGGGTGCTGGAAACCAAACCTGGGTCCTCTGGAAGAGCAGCCATACTGTTAACCACTGAGCTGAGCTGAGCTGGGCCATCTCTCCATCCCTGAGGTACTGGTTTTTTGTTTTGTTTTGGTTTGGTTTGGTTTGGTTTTGGTTTTTCGAGACAGGGTTTCTCTGTGGCTTTGGAGGCTGTCTTGAAACTAGCTCTTGTAGACCAGGCTGGTCTCGAACTCACAGAGATCCACCTGCCTCTGCCTCCCGAGTGCTGGGATTAAAGGTGTGCATCACCACCACCTGGCTCCAAGGTTCAGTATCTCTAATCATCAGCATTTTGGTACATTTTAGAATAACTGTTTGTAGCCAGGAGAAGTAGTGTATTGCCTTTGTTAGAATCACTCCAGAGACTGAAGCAGAATTACAACACTTCAAGGTCAACTTGTGCTATACAGTGAATTACAGCCAAGGCAGCCTGGGCTATAGAGAGATACCCGGTCTCCTAAGAAGCAAAATAAACTAACTAACTAACTAACTAACTAACTACAACTAAACAAATTTCTGATGTCTTCTCACTATCTACTCGTAAGTCCTGTCTTAATAATGTCTAGTCTCAAGTCTGCAGCATCTGCCAGAGGTTTGCAACAGGGTTTATTCAAAGAAACAAACAGTGAACATCCCAGTGAAGATCTGGAAGTCCCCAAAACGTCACTGTGACCTACTGGAACAGGAAAGCACGCATACAGAGCCCCCAGACTCTCCTAAGTGGCCCTATGCTGTGATTTAACACTGGCTTGGTGCACTGTACCCCTTCAGATGACAGCCTGCTATCCTCTGGCTTCCCTTTTGCTAGACCCAGTCTTTCCTGATATCAGAAACTATGATGACTGGGAAGATGGTAGAGTCATCCATTGTTTGCCTTACAAACATGAAGACCTATGATGTAACCCCCTGAACCCATGTAAAGCACATGTTTATGGTCCCAGAACTAGGGAGACCAAAATATGAGGATCCCTGGAATTCACTGGAAGCCCTACCTATGCATACTTATTGACTTCCAGGCCAATAAGAAACCCTGTCTCAAAACAAAAACAACCAAGAGGCCTGAAGAGGTGGCTCAATGGTTGAAAGCAGTGGTTGTTCTTGCAGAAGACCTTGTTCAGTTCCCAGCACCTACATGATGGTTCACGGCATCCGTAACTCCAGTTTAAGGGGATCCGATGTCCTCTTTGGTTGTCTGGGTACCAGGGATGCATCTGATAGATATATAAACATTATTCATGCAGCCAAACTCTCATACACATACGTAAGTAATTTTGTGCTTTTTTTTTCCCAAGAGTTTCCCTGTGTAGCCCTAGCTGTCCTGGAATTCACTCTGTAGACAAGGCTGGCCTCAAACTCAAGAGATCTTCCTGCCTTTGCCTCCCAAGTGCTGGGATTAAAGACATTTGTCACCACCACCCAGAATAAATTTTTTAAAAGGCATTTGGATCCTGATAAATGGTATCTGAGATTGTCCTCTTATTTACACACACAGAGAGAGGGGAGGGAGAGAGAGAGAGACAGAGAATATGAATAAATCCAGGTCCTTTTGCAGGATGATTCAGTCCATAGCAAATATTCAGTACCTGCTGATTATTTTCATAGAAGGAGGAAAGAAAGCCCAAATAATCAGTTGTCTCTTTTTCCAGTAAGTTCTTGCTGTTAGCTTCCCCACTTGTTACAGAAGTTAAATGAATAAAATGGATTCTGAGACTTTCTTCAGAGTTCGTCACCAACATACAAATGTCTGACCCAAATAACACAAACACTGGCTCAAGAGAAGCAGAGTGCCGAGTGTGTCCCCACAGCCTTGGAGTCCTGAAGGAGCACCAGAGCAGGGGTTAGGAGCAGAATTCTATTTCTGGTTCCACCTTTTAGCAACTGGGTCTTCTTGGGCAATCCAGTCTGTCTGATTCTTCATTTCCTTCTGGGTAAAAATAGTTAGGAGAACTTCACAACCATTTGCAGTTCTGAACCTCTGAGATTCATAGTTGAGTTTCGAGAAATTAAAACATGACAAGTAGCAGAATTAGGGTGTGAGGGGGTTCACAAAGAGAGGAGTGCCATAGAGTGCTCTGCTGTGGTACTCCCACAGTTAGCTCTGGAAGGCTGTTTGCAAGTGTCAGTCTTACCAGGTGGGAGCTTTGTCATGGGTCCTTGGTGTTACCAGATGAGATGGCCCAGGGTCAAGGCTGTTTAGCTGCCCCTTGATTCTTAGTTGAATGAAGTTCCCCTGTCTTATAGGAAAGGGTTTTCTTTCTTTCTTTCTTTCTTTCTTTCTTTCTTTCTTCCTTCCTTCCTTCCTTCTTCTGTCCTTCCTTTTCTTTCCTTAATTCTCTGGCATTTGCATGCATGTATATAATTAGTCCCAGTTCTTTGCATTCCTGTTACCTTGTCTCATCCTCCAGTCCTCTTCCCCAAAGTGCCCTTCCTGCTTTCACCTCTCTCTCTCTCTCTCTCTCTCTCTCTCTCTCTCTCTCTCTCTCGTGCTCGTGTGTGCATACACGCGCACACACACCCCCAGCAGGGTTTAAATAGCATGGGTGGAACATGGCATCAGTGGCTACACCACGGAAGAAAATGATACCCCTTCCTCCAGCCACCATGAACTGTCAGGGCATGAGAAATATTTACTTTTGAGGCAGATCTCAGGCAGCCCAGGCTATCCTTGAACTCAAGTATCTGCTCCTCCTGCCCCTGTTTCCCCAGTGCTAAAATTGTAGGCAAGTACTACCACAGCTCTGGAAATGTGAGGCAAGCACTCTACCACTGAGTTACACCCTCAGCCTCTGAACGGGAGCTTGAACATGAATTCAACCCTCAGAGTTTGCGTTAAATTCTCCTGGCTCTGGGCGTGGTCAGCGGTATAAGTATCCAGAATCTCTCCCTACAGTGGTGTACGCCTTTAGTCCCAGCACTGGAAGGCAGAGGCATGTGGGTCTCTGTGAATTTGAGGCCAGCCTAGTCTACATAGTAAGTTCAAGACCAGCCAGGGCTACATAGTCCCCCCACCCTTGGCCAAAAAAAAAAAAAATATTAAGATAAAATGTCCCTGCCCTCTTTCTCATTACTCACTCACCTACCTTTAATTTATACTACTAAAACAATAGGAGTTTTGCATTAACAAATAGGAGTTTTGCATATGACATTAAAGTATCAAATATACTTGTTCAAGCTACAGAGGCTTCTCAGCCCCACAGTCCTTCCTAAATTCTCTCTTCCCCTCTTTGAGCTCTAGGAGTCAAAGTCTCCCTGGTTGAGAATCTTCATAGTAGAATGGTACAGGGAACCCTGTACCCTTTAGTCAAATAAACACCTAGTGATTTACATGATGTGAAATTGTGTGGTCTAGCTCTTGTCCACAAAGTCTTTATTTTTCAACTACAACAGTGTCCTATTGCCATACAGTAAAATCAAAAGAGGCAAACTTTAGTTTTAGTGCACTGAGATAAAATTCACTCAACCAAAATAGAAGGGAAAAAGACTAGAAAGAAAAAGTAGCCAGGCAATGGCGGCGCACGCCTTTAATCCCAGCACTCGGGAGGCAAAGGCAGGTGGATCTCTGTGAGTTCAAGACCAACTTGGACTACAAGAGCTAGTTCCAGGACAGCCTCCGAAGCCACAGAGAAACCCTGCCTCGAAAAACCAAAACCAAAACCAAAACCAAAACAACAACAAAAAAAGTCATGTCCGTCACTATGGGTGAAGTGTTGTTTCTGCAGAATGTTGGTTCAGCTTCATGTATATTCATAATAAAACCTGACGTCGAAATATTTTTCTTTTTGTGGATTGTAATTTTTTAAAAGTTTGAAGAACAAGCACAAATAAAGTTTGAGAAATGCTGATTTCCTGGATGTCCAGGAACACAAAATGGTATCGTAGAAGACATCACACGGCAAGGTGAAGAGGACAGGGTGCAGAAGGAGAGCCGCATGTTTGCCCTGAGTCTGAACACCAGGGAAAGGTTAATGGCCAGAGGGCAGGGGCTCCGAGCAAAGGACAGAAAGTGAGGAAAGGCTTTGTGTGGGAAGAGAGATTGCAACACCTTGAGGTGTGAGCTGGGGCGGCTGGGAATGCAGCTCTGTGGTAGGACTGTTAGAACAGCATTGAAAGCCCACACAGGAAAACTGTTGCCCTTCTAGTCCAAAGATCGGGACCTACCCCTGGAGCCATGCCACTGTCTCTTCCTTAAGAGCGCATGCAGTTGGGCAGGCTAGCCACCCAGGCCAGGGGCCAAGGGACCACCCTCCGGAAGACAGGTTTGCCATAAACCATGCTTAAGAGATTGGAGGAATACTTAACGCTTTAATAAAATAAAAACACACTTTTCCTTCCCAGAATTCCAGCCCTGAGTAGCATACAGAGCTGTAGTCAAGCCTGCCCACTCTTCTGGTTTACTAAGAAAAGCACAGTTTCCATCCAGGCAGTGGTGGCTCAAGCCTTTAACCCCAGCACTCTGGAGCCAGAGGGAGGATGTTTATGAATTCAAGGCCAGCCTGGTTTACACAGCAAGTTCCAGCATAGCCAGGATAACACAGAGAAACCCTGACTCAAAAAACAAACAAACAAAAAAAAAACAAAAAAAAAAAAAAAGGAAAAGAAAAGCACACCTTTCTCTTTACTTCTCTGTCTCTCCCCCCAAACATGTTTTCCCTTTGGTTCAACCGCGCTCCCCTCCCCACCATGTGAATGTGTAGTACTCTCGTTCTCATCAGACTTTCTTGTCAGGACCCCCAGCCCCCAAATAATGACATGGAAACTTATTATTAGTTAAGAAAGCTTGGCCTTTAGCTTAGGCTTGTTCCCAGCTAGCTCTGATAATTTAATTTAACCCGTTTCTATTACTTGATGTATAATTTAAGTTAACCGTTTCTATTACTCGATGTTCTGCCATGAGACCTTTACCTCTCTCCCATTCTGTGTGTCCGACTAACTCCGAATCTCACTGGCATCTCTCACGTGTCTAGCTAAATTAATCTCCAGTTCCTCTCTCTCACAGAAGTCCTGCCTGTTCTCTCCTGCTTAGCTATTGGCCATTCAGCTTTTTATTAAACCAACCAGGAGGTTCATTGGCAAAGATATATATTCACAATGTACAAAAGGATTAGCCCATAACACAGATGGCCTCTGTGTGTGCTTAAGTCAAACTGGTATGGCTCTTTCTTCATTTTCTGCTCTGTCTTCCTCCTTCAGACTGCTGCCAAGAGTCATAGCTCACCTGCCCTGGGGTTTTTCTCTTAAATGCCACTAATCAGGCTTCCTTCAAGTCTGTTTTTAAGTTCTTTTATAAATGAGTCTAAGAACCTCAAGAAGGGACCCCCACTTCTTCAGTAATGTGGCATCACTAATGGGGCATCACAAACTTGATGGTTACAACTTCTTGGGTCCCAGCTCCAGCTCCAAAAGAAATAAATACACAAATAGAGAGAAGAGGGGCAGTGGCTAGCTCAGTGTTAGAGCTTCACACACACACACACACACACACACACACACACACACACACACACGGCCCCAGGCTCCCTCTAGACACCAAAATAAACAAAACGGAGTTAGCAGGTGTTATTGAGTAGAAGTTGTTGAAGAACATAGGTGTTGCTTGTGATAAAACTGAGGGCCTCACCCACAATAAGCAAGCACTGTACTGCTGGGCTGTACCCCAGCCCCCTATCTTTTCCTGACTCACAGCTACACGGCTGTACTTGGGGTTGTCCGTTTTTGGAGGACTCTAGACATTGATGCTTTTTTTTTTTTTTTTTTTTTTTTGCTTGTTTTCTCCTTTCTGGGCTTTTCTTTACTTTTCCTGGCATTTCCTAAATATTGAATTTATTTAGTAGTGCGTGCGTGCGTGTGTGTGTGTGTGTGTGTGTGTGTGTGTGTGTGTGTATTTAAAGCTGGATTCTGCACAAACGAAAGCAAGATAGCTTGTTTTCACCCTCTTCTACCCTCCTTTTAGACCTCTTCTTCATCTGTAGTCCCCGTGCATGTCACGTGTGTATGCAGTTCTTATATAATTAAATTTAGATGCCACACGTGAGGAAATGTGATCTCTCTCTCTCTCTCTCTCTCTCTCTCTCTCTCTCTCTCTCTCTCTCTCAACATTGTGAGCTCCACTTCCATGCATTTCCCTGAAAATGTTGTTGATTCCCTATTCTTTACTGCTAAGTAAGACCGTTGTCTATACCACAGGCTCTGTGTCCGCTGCTCTGTTGGTGGGCACCTAGGCTGGCTCCCTGTCAGGGTTACTGTGAATACCGCGGTAACAGGCACCGGTGTGTGGATGTCTGTGGTGTGCTGACCTGGGTTCCATCAGGCGTATTCCCGGGAGGCGCATAGCTGGGTCGTGTGGTGTTTGAGGACCCTCCACACTGGTTTCCACAGTAGCTGAGCCACTTTGCCTTCCACCAGCAGGGTAAATGGTTCCTCTTCCCCTGCATCCTCATCCTTGCCAGCGTATGCTGTCATTTGTCATTTGCTTGCTGCTGCTGCTGCTGCTGCTACTGCCACCTCCTCAGCTTTCCCCGTGTTTATAGCTTCTTTGGTAGTCTTATTTGGTAAAAGGGAGCATTTGGGGGGGGGTGTTATTTTTTTGGTTTGATTTGTTTTAATTATTAGTTTGGCTTTTGAGACAGGATATCATGTAGCCTAGGCTGGCCTAGAACCCCTGATCCTTCTTCCTATACCTCCCAAGTGCTGGGGTTATGGGAGAAGCCCAGACTTCACTTCTTCTCTTGCTAAATCCCTTATCTCCATCTCCTACATTGTTATTTTCTTAACTTTCTGGTATGTTCCCAGCAACATTGTCTTCTAACCTTTCTAGGGATTTTTTTTTTCATATCAGCAGAATTTTTTTTTGTTTTTTGTTTTTTGTTTTTTGTTTTTTCGAGACAGGGTTTCTCTGTGTAGCTTTGGAGCCTATCCTGGCACTCGCTCTGGAGACCAGGCTGGCCTCGAACTCACAGACATCCGCCTGCCTCTGCCTCCCGAGTGCTGGGATTAAAGGCGTGCGCCACCAATACCCGGCAGTTAGCAGATTTTTAAGAGATTTATTTATTTATTTTTAATTATGTGTATGTGAGTTCAAGTAACTCCGGAGTCCAGAGGCATTGGATCCCCTGGACCTGTAATTAGAGAGAGGTGTGAGCTGCCCACATGGATGCTGGGATGGAAACTTGGGCACTCTGTAAGAGCAGCACACTCTCTTCACACTGAGACCCCTCTCCAGCACCCCATTTTCCTTTATTTCTTTCTCTTTTTTTAATCTGCAAAAGCTTTTGATCTTTTGGTGTTCCATTTTTGCAATGTTTCCAGTATTCCGAGGTCCAATAGCTTCTCTAGCTCCCTTAGAATATCAATCATAAAATAATCTTTTGTCTGTTGTTGGGGGGTAGTGGTTTTGCCTTGAGACAACATGTCATGTAGCCCAGGCTGGCCTTCATCTTGTTATGTAGCTGGATAACTTTGAATGCCTGTTTTGTCTCCTCCTCCCAGGTGCTACAGTCACAGGCATGCGCTATCCCTTCCTATAAGATTTTTAAATAGCTTCTGACATTCTACATTTATAAAAAAAAACCTCAGACTCAGCCAGGGAGAGGGCCCATGACTTTAATTCCAGCACTCGGGAAAGTGATGTATCTCTGAGTTTGAGGCCAGCCTGGTCTACACAGTGAGTTCCAGGACACTAGGGCTACGCAGACAAACCCTGTCTCTAAAAGAAACAAACAAACAAAACAAGACAACAACAACAATAATAAAAATCTCAGAATCTGTTTCTTATGGCACTTCGTATGCCGTCTGCCTGCACAGTCACCGCACCCACTCTGAGGAGTTTCTTGCTGCTTTGAGCTCCTTTGTTCCCACTCACCGTGTCTCCTGAATCTCCAGGAAGAAGTCTCCTATGAGGAAAGAGCCTGTGAAGGGGGGAAGTTTGCCACTGTGGAAGTGACAGACAAGCCTGTGGACGAGGCTCTCCGGGAAGCAATGCCCAAGATCATGAAGTATGTAGGCGGTACCAATGACAAAGGTGAGCACCCCAGAGGGACAGGGCTCTGTGTGAGCGCATGTTTTCCCAGGAAATACCAGGGAGTGGCTACAAATACCTGTACCTGCCCGTTCCAACGTCACATGCAGGAAATTCATGGCAGGAAGCCCCGCTATCAGACCGGCCTGATGTCAGCCCGGCCTGCCTCTCACTTTTCAGTGTTCTCTGTCACTCAATTCGTGGTTCTTTCCAAGTACAGAGAGCTAGGTGTGCACTCTTCTTTTTTTAACACTACAGTGTTTGTTGTGTCCTTGGATTGGGTAAGTGGGCAAAGCACTCCCATAGGAAGTTGAGCTCCATACAAGGCATGGTTTTCACCTGACTGGAAACTGCTAGCACCAGGTTGGAAACCTGTCAGCCCTCAGGCTGTTAGCTGTGAAGGCCGGTTGAGCTGTTAGTGCTGCAGCCCCAGACTCAGCTCTGATGGGTGAAGATCTGTGGACTCTTAAGCCAATCCTGGCTTTGGGACACAGCAGCCCTTGCTGGCTGCCCCTCCTCTAGCCCAGTTTCTAAAATGATTGGGCTGAAGTTTCATGTAAGGTACAGCATGGGAGTGTAAATTGTAATTTTACTTTATTTCTTTTTGGAGGGTAGGAGTATCGAGGCGGGGTTTTTACATAGCCCTGGCTGTCCTGGGACTTACTGTGTAGAGCAGGCTGGCCTCGAACTCGCAGAGATCCACTTGCCTCTGCCTGCCGAATGCTGAGAGGCCTGTGCCACCACACCTGCTGGTAAAATGTTGGACTCACAAGCAGCTTTCTGACTTCAGTGACCTGTGGAGTCCCTGCAAACTAGTTATGGGTTTTAAAAGAAAATGAAAATAGGGACACTGGGTTTGATTTTTTAGTATTTCTCATGTTGGTAGTTGGAAAGATGGTAAAAAAACTGTTTTTAACCATGGTAATATTTCCTTGGAGCAAAGTAAGCAGGCTTTGGAAAGTAAGTTGACCTGCTAGAGGTTAAGAAAATGTTTTTCCTTCTTAACTGTTAAAGTATCTATGTAGGTGAAAACATGTATCAACACAACACAATGGCTAATTTCCTCTCCCGTTCTAGCTCACACACTGTTGTGTCTCTTTAGAGCTTCGAAGTGCTAGGGGGTGGAACCCAGGGCCTTGGGTGTGCTAAGCCAATATTTTACCAATGAGCTATATCCTCAACACTTGGATTCTGAGTCAGGATCTTGCTGTATAACTCAGGCTGCCTGGAATTCCTCTCCAGTGCTGGGATTACAGGCGTGTGGCACACATCAGGCCCTTTGGGAGGCCTTTTAATATAAACAGAGTATTCCTACATTGCATAGTTTGTCTCTTTCACTTGTTTTGTAATTGTACTCTGTGGTTAAACAGTCTTTAAGCATGGTTCCTCATACCTGCATTGTATGGCATCATGTGTCCATAATTTACTCAGACTCCTGTTTTGACCAGCTGCAAACTATGCTGCAGGCAATGTCCTATCACCCATACTTTCCAGTATTTTGTGCTTTCTCTCGAATATGCAGATCCTGCTGTATCCATTCTTGTTATGTGTCACCAAATAGTTTTTGCTTGTTTGTTTCTTCAAGCACGGGTGCTGAGAGATGGCTCACTGTTCAAGATTAATTACTGCTCTTGCAGAGAACCCAAACTCAGTTCTCAGCCAAAGGAAAGGCGGGAGAGATGGCTCAGCCCCTGAGAGCACTGGCTGCTCTTACAGAGGAACAGTGCTCAGCTCGCAGCACCCACATGGTGGTTCCCACCCATCTGTAACTCCAGGTCCAAGGGATCTATCTACCACCCTCTTCTGGCCTCCACAGGTGCTTACACGAACGTGATACATGTAAGCTCAGAAGGCACACATACAAACATATAAAAATAAATAGTGCCATCATACTCTTATCTCCAAAATATAAAAGTAAGAGTTATTTATAAGCACAAGTCTAATTATATATTCTTAGTGTCTGAAATGTTTGTTGCTCATTAAAAAAAAAAAAATTGCCCTGGAAGAGAGATGAAATTCATGGCCTTCAGAGGCTCTGTCTAATGCCTGCTTCTCTCTGTGTTCTGATGTCTTCAGGAATTGGCATGGGGATGACAGTGCCAATTTCTTTTGCCGTGTTTCCCAATGAAGATGGCTCCCTACAGAAGAAACTGAAAGTCTGGTTCCGGATTCCGAACCAATTTCAAAGCAGCCCACCGGTTCCTGGTGATGAAAGTGTGAAGATCGAAGAGCGGGAGGGCATAACTGTCTATTCCACGTAAGGAGACACTTCTTAGCATTCACCTGCAGCCTTTTCAGTGAATGTTCATATTGGTTTTTCTCTGTTGCCTAATTCATTTCAACAAAGAAACCCTGAATCGTGACAATAACCCGCTTTAATTTCCTCAGGCCACAGCACACATGCATTTGCAGTTTATCTGGATAAATGCTTTGGCCTGTTGCAATATTGATAGGTAGGACTGGTCCCCCCATCCTAAGCTTAAGATGAATACCCGCCCACCTGCATTATCCATAGCAGGGTCTCAGGAAAATCACGGGATATGTAAGTCAATCGTAGCTTGGGCCCATGGATACTCAGGATATAATAGCTGGGGAACAAGATTCACACCCCACACTTCCTTTAAATGAAGAAGGGTAGGGGTGTTTGTCAGAGCTGAACAGCCAGGCCCTGCTTGTCCCTGGTCTGTGGCCCTTTAAGCAAAGAACACATCCACTCACTTGTCCTTCTGGTTGTGTTTCGAGGACTCCCTCACAGTCACATTTCTTCGCTGTAGTAAGTGGGGGGCGGGCAGACTGTTGCCTGCTTCTGTTTGTTTTACTTTCTTGGTGCCAGGAATGGAGCCCACAACTCCGTGCTTGCTAAGCTTGTACTGTACCACCCTGCTACTCACTCCGGAGCCTGGTGCATGGTCCCTAACCTGCCCTGTGAGTCAAGTCTCTTAAATGACAGATGACTCCCCGTTTGTCAAAATCGCACTGTATGATGGGTGCAGAAGACCAGAATCCTCTTCAGTAGTAGCCATAAGTTGGGGGTTGGGGTCTGCTCAAGACCAGCTTCATAAAAATCAACCATACAAGTGATTTGTGCTGCGCAGAGTTTCTGTCCACCACAAGCCCACCACCCGGTGCAAATGTGACCAGTAGGCTTCTCTGTTCCAGTTCTTCCTCTGAGGGTGGGACTTCCTTCCCCAGAGCGAGCTTAGACTCATTCCTTAGAGCAGGCTAGAGTGTGAGGACGCCTGCTGTGGGCGATCTACGGCCGGGTGAACAGAGCCCCCTAGAGGACAGAGGTGGAATGCAGCCGTGCTGCTGCCCATGGAACCTATTTTCTTTCTAGTCCTCCTCGTTCAGACTCGCTAGTCTCTGTGCAGAGACATAGAGAACTCTAAGCTGAGTCAGGACTAAGGTAGGTAACTGAGGGACCCAGGATGCAAAAATTTAAGGGAACACTTATTCCTACAGTCACCCAGGTCCAGGGTGAGCGCCAAAAGTAAGAGCTTCCTTAAATTTCAGCCCTAGATGTCTACTGGTCTCACTGACATATCCAGATCTGTCTTGCCCATTCTCCTCCCTGCAGTTTGAGAGATGGCCTGGCGCAAAGTGTGATTCTCAGTTCTGCTACATAATAGCAAGATCGTGCTTTAGAAGTCACTAAGCCTCTTTAAGGCTTAGTTTCTTTCCCCATGGGTTAAGCACTGCTGATATAACCAACATCCTGGGGTTACTGTGAAAAACTGCCTATTGGTACTCTCTAAACCTTATTTGTAAGTTATTTGATGCTGTGGCCTATTATTCTTTATCTACTAATTATCTGGAGATTGACACAATCCAATCAGTTCACCCCTCACCCCAGCCCCAGTGCACGCCTTTTATCCTATGGTCCAGCCCTGTCTCAGAAGCCACATCTCTTCTGAGTGACTGGTGACTCCACATTTGTTAAAATCCAACTGTGACAGGCACCTAACCATTACAGAGGAGGACAAGCATCTTCAGCTGTGGTAGCCATGGTTGCAGATGTGGCTAATCTCTAACCATGGGTCCACCCAGACTCAAAATGATGAGTCCGTACTGTATAGTTACTGCTCTGTTGCTGTGATAAAATCCCAGGGCTGGAAGTGACTTATGAAGGGAAGAGTTTATTTTGTCTGATGCTTCCAGGGGGAGAGACCATAAAGGTAAGTTTGCATGGCAGCAGGAGGCCGTAGCTAGAAGCTGAGAGGTCACAACCTCAACAGAAAACACAAAACAGAGAAGTGGATGGGACAAGGCTATATACTTAGAGCCCACATCCAGTGACATCTTTCCTCCAGCAAAGTTTCACAATTTCCCCAAACGGCACCACCAACTAGGGACCAAGTGTTCAAATACCTCAGCCTATCAGGGGAACATTTTGCACCCACACCACCACAGTATAATTGGTTTTGTCTCTAAATATTTTATGGGAATTTCTATTCTAAGCATGCTCTCCTGCTGAGCACAGCCCCAGCCACCTGAGAAAGATAGAGAGCGACAGATAGTGAAGGCATTTGCATCCGCCACTCACTGCGGATGGTCAACCCGGGGACAATTTTGTGTCCTATGATGACTCAGAAAACACCCTCAATTACTTTTTTGAGTAATTCCAGGCGTTGTATGATTTCATCCATTAAATATTTTAATGGGACTACTGAATTTTTCAAAAATGTATATAACCATTATACCATACTATTTCTAAATGTTAACAGTAATTTGTAAAATTCTAATAATATAAGCTAGTTATTTATCTAGGTGCCAAGCCCTGGCAGGGATTCCTGTGTCTCTAGGTACTGAGCCCTGCTGGGAGCTCCTGTGTCCCTAGGTACTGAGCCCTGCTGGGAGCTCCTGTGTCTCTAGGTACTGAGCCCTAGTGGGACTCTTGTCTGCTAAGCTCTGTTCCCTTGGAATTGTCTGCTAAGCCGTAGATGTTCCTGCTTATGTGCCTGTCCCTTTGGAACTTATTAAATGATGTCCTTTGTTAACATCTTCAGTTATCAGCTGCTATACCTGGACAAACGCAAGGGTGCCCTCTTCTCCTATCTGGTTTTACAAAGATAGAGTCATATGGAAAGAACAGGATATGTGATTGTCACCTTCTCTTCCTTAACTAGTTTCTAGAACGATTTTTTTTCCTTGATGTCTTCCAAAGGCAGACATCTTCCTCTCTCTGCTTTTTGTTTGTGTGTTTTGTTTTTACTATCCACAGAAACATACAGCTTTAAACATGCTGGATGCATTGCACTGCTTTGCACTTGTTCTTTGTTGGTTTTTTGTCGTGGGTATAAATGTAGGGATGGGTATACTGTGGGGAGAGTGTGAAGGTCAGAGGACAGCTTCGGGTGTTGATCCCTGGTGGTCTCTTTGTTTAGGACAGACTTTCTGCTCTTTTTCCACTACACACACCAGGCCAGCTGGCCTGCAAGCTTCCTGGGAGTCTCCTGTCTCCACTTCCTGTCCCCCCCACACTGATATTACAGGTGCTCTTGCTATGTGCATCTGTGGGGAGTACAGAGTCAAACCCAGGATCTCGTGTGAGCACTTTTTACCACTAAGCCATTTCCCTAGCCCCTCCCTCCCTTTTCGTGACAGAGTATAGGATCCCACATTGGCCTTGAACTCACTATGTAGCCAGGGATGACCTTGAACTTCTGCTCCCCATGACTCCACCCTCTGAATCCCAGATTACAGGTGTGCACCACCTGTAATATCAGGCTCCACCTTCTGAAGATTACAGGTATACACCAGCATATCAGGCTCTGAGGATTTTATTCTCGTTGACGCTCAAACTCATTTGGGGCCAGGAGGAACCACATTTTGGTTTCACGTGGGTCTCTTCATTCTTTTGACACACCTCTCATCAGCTTCGGCATCTTCCTTGCTCTCAAGCACATCTTAATATTTCTTGCTCTCAAGCTAGAGATAACCACCCTCTAAGGAACCTGGTTCCTTATGATGGAAAAGGGCATTTAGGTAAAAGGCAGATTAGGACCACAGAGATGGCTCAGAGAGTGTGAACATTAGCCCCACAGCCTGCTAGCCTAAGTTTAGTTCCCGGAACCCACATGGAAACACAGTGGCAGTGGCAATGCCTCTGTAACCTCAGCACCTCTGTGATGAGTGGGAGGTGAAGACAGGAGAACCATCTAGACGCTCATAGCTCTACACAGTAAAGCATCAAAATCAAGAAGCCGTCACCTCAACAAAGCGGAAGGAGAGAATCAGCTCCCCAAAGTTGTCCCCTGACCTCCACATGTGCAAATATGCGCACACATACACAGCACACCTGTGCACACAAATAAATAGATATTAAAGGGTTGACTCGGGGGCTGGAGAGGTAGATCGGTTGCTAATGTTGCTTGCCATGTAAACCCGAGGACTTGAGTTCGAATCCCCAGCACTTAGCCAGGTGCTGCAAAACACATTTTTAATTCCAGTGCTGAGGAGGCAGAGACCTCTGGTGCTCATTGGCCAGCCACTCTAGCAAAATCGGTGACCATGTTTAGTGAGAGACAATTCATAAAATAAGGTAGAGAGTAATAAGGAAAAGAGCCTGTGTTACCCGCTGGCCTTCACACGTGTGTGCATGCACACCAGCATATCCAAACGTGAGCACACATACAAAGTGAATCCTCAGAAGGGAGGGAGGCAAGGAGGGAAGGACGAAGTGAGCCAGGTCTATGGATTTCTGTGAAATCTAAAAACATAAAGGTGGCGTGTTATCTATAACCCCATCACTTGGGAGGATTACGAGTTTGAGGCTAGCCCAGGGTACACAGTGAAACCTTGCCTCAAACAAACCAAAACAAAATCTAAAAGTACCAAATATTGCATGGATTTATCCTTGCTCCATGAATGAATGTTTGTATAACTGAACATAGAATTTTAACTTATCATGAGATTATTCCTAGGTTGGCCACATGGTGTCGCTACAAATCAAATGTGCCGGAAGCAAGGTTGACAAGACAAAGAGCAGGACTTTCTAACCCAGAAGCACTATTTCAAATAATGCAGGGAGGATGGTTGATGGCTAAATTCTTTTTCTACAGCCGTATAAGGGTGTCCACAGAAAGATTACATATTAATTAGCAGGACTTTTTAGAAAAATGCCTTAGGAAAAAAAGTAACACTATCTGAATACTTTTTTTTTTTTTTTTAAAGTCTTTGTGTGAGACAGGGTCTTACCATGTAGCCCTGGCTAGCCTGGAACTCACTATGTAGCCTGGAATTCATAAGAGATTAAAAGTATGCACCAGTATAACTAACTCTCTCTCTCTCTCTCTCTCTCTCTCTCTCTCTCTCTCTCTCTCTCTTGCCACACACACACACACACACACACACACACACACACACACACACTTGTTTGGAGTAGAGGTGTGCATGCAGGGTCAGAATTCAGCCTTCAGGAAATGGTGCTCTTTCCACCACGTGGGTTCTGGGGATTGAACTCAGGTCACTGGGCTTAGCAGCAAGCACCATTACCAACTGTACCATCTCACAAGCGCTATCCCAATAGTTTTAGGAATAGAATTATCCTCACACTAGCACCTGAGGTGACCTTCCAGACTATTGTCCCTGCTTTGTCCACCAAGGTGAAAGCTCAGCCCCCACAACTGGACTCTCAGCAAAGACTGACAGCAGAAGAAACTGGTGACATTAGTGAGACTGTCACCATCTTAATGGTGTCACCATCTTAATATTTGCAGAATGAAGTGTTGGTGCCAGGGGTACTGGCTCATGCTAGTCACACAACACTTAGGAGGCAGAGGTAGGAGGTCCACCATGAATTTGAGGCCACCTGGGCTACATAGTTAAGTTTACTGCGCCATCCTGGGCTACAGAGTGAGACACTGTATCCAAAAAGAGAAAAGGAAAGAATAGAAGTTGGAAGGGCAAGCGGTGTGGCTCAGTGATAGAGAGCTTACCCAGAATGAGCATGGCCCTTGGTTTGCTTCGCAGCTCTGCAAACAATAAGGAAGAGAGAGGGAGCTGGGAACCAGGAGTTTGTAGTCAGGTGACCAACATTACAGTCCCAGTTCACTCAACACTCATGACCACAGAACTGATAGCATATGGTTCATACGGTTTCCATGTCTGTTTGACAGACGTAAAGAATGCCTAGCCTGTTGTAATGATGAGATAGGATCATATATGTAAATGCCCACACATCACCAGTTATATTGTGTTCCCATCTAATCTCTGTCTGACCGAACAGTGAAAGCTGATGGCCAGCACGCTTCACTTCAGAGCTGAGGTTCTCAACCTTCTTACAGCTTTCACACTCCGGCCTGGGCTTTGTGCTCAAGGATGTGCCTGCCACCCACTTGTTCAGTCTGCTTGAATGAAATGCCCCCTTCCCTGTGAACTGAGATAGAAAGTTACTCTTCTGTACTCTTCATGCCTGCTACATAGCTGCTGCATAGCTGCTGGTTAGTTTTTGTCAACTTGGCACAATCTAGAGTCTCCTGGTGTCTTAGTTAGGGTTACTATTGCTGCAATGAAATACCACGGCTGAAAACAAGTTGGGGGAGAGAAGGGTTTGGTTTGTTTTTGATTTGGGTTTTTTGTTTGTTTGTTTGGTTGGTTGGTGTTTTCTTTTGGTTTGGGTTTTTTTTGGGGGGGGGTGGTTTTTCGAGACAGGGATTCTCTGTGTAGCTTTGCAGCCTTTCCTGGCACTCAATCTATAGACCAGGCTGGCCTTGAACTCACAGAGATCTGCCTGCCTCTGCCTCCCAAGTGCTGGGATTAAAGGTGTGCGCCACCACCCGGCTGTGGGAAGGGTTTGTTTGGATTCTGCTTCCCCCTTGTAGTCCATCACTGAAGGAAGTCAGGACAGAAATTCACGCAGGGCAGGAACCTGGAGGCAGGAGCTGATGCAGAGGCCATGGAGGAGTGTTGCTCTTCACGGCTTCTACAGCCTGCTTTCTTATAGAACCCAGAACCACTTATATAGCCCAGGGGTGGCCCCATCCACAATGGACTGGACCCTCCCCTATCAATCATCCATTAAGAAGAGGCCCTACAGGCTTGCTCTTCTCTGATGACCATTGCTTGGGTCAAGCTGACATGAAACTAGCAAACACACCACCTGGGAAGAGGGAACCTCAATTGAGACATTACCTCCATTAGATTGGGCTGTAGGGAGGTCTCCAGCAATTTTCTTGATCAATGATTGATATGGGAGGGCACAGCCCACTGTGGGAGGTGCCAGCCCTAGGCTGTTGGTGCTTGGTGCTATAAGAAAGCAGGCTGTGTAAGCCATGGGTGGCAAGTCAGTAGGCAGGATTCTCTATGGCCTCTGGTTCAGTTCCTGCCTCCAGGTTCCCATCCTCCCTGGGTGATGGACCGTGATGCTGACAGACTGTCATGCTGACAGACTGTCATGCTGACAGACTGTCATGTGGAAGTGGAAGCCTTTTCTCACCCTTTTCTCACCAAGTTGCTCTTGGTCAGTGTCTTGTCACAGTGACAGAGGGAGAAAGAAAAAGGAGGACAACAGCTAGCTCTCTGCAAACTGGTGTTGACCTCTTAAAGGTTTAGATATTAGATGGTCAGTTTCAGAGTCATTCCATTTTTCCTTCCTCACTGCCTGTTAGCATCAAGGCACCCTGAAAGATAACATGGGGTGCATATCAACCCCTTGACCGACAGAAAGCCTGCCTCTTAGCCACCTCCTTACTTCCCTAGTCTTTTTAGTTAGTCCCTTATTTCTGGAAGTGTGTGTGTGTGTGTGTGTGTGTGTGTGTGTGTGTGTGTGTGTGTCTATGTGTGTCTGTGTGTGTGTCATCTGTGTGTCTCTGTGTATCTCTGTGTGTCTGTGTCTTTTGCTTCCATGGTAACCGCAGTCTCTATTCTGACGTTGGCTGAGAAAAATACAGTGCCCTGGAGGACAACTTCTTTGAAAACAAGGAGTTAGAAACGTATTAAGAGGCTTACAAAAACAATTGAAGCACTGTATTTCCTTTTGGGAGCTGGGAGACTTTACGAGCATTCCTTAGAGCACACTCAAGCATGTTTATGAACTCAGAGAGCTGTGGACACTGAGTTGTCATCCTGCAGGCAAAGGCGAAGCTGAGACTGGCAGAGATGAGGTACTTGTTGGTGGTGACAGGCTGAGTCAGCCCATGCTGGGCCTCCTCCGTGAGAGGGGCTGTGGTCCTGGGAGGACCTGGCTATCTGGCTTGTTTGTGTCTTTCTGTGATGGGGCCATAGTGAATTGGTCAAATGAGAAGAGAGCACATGCCCGTGTTTCTAGGACCCTCCCTGTTTGTTTTCTAGTCGTTTCCATGGTGAAGCAAGAGGGAACTTTTACTTTTATTGCAAGCATCATGTTTTGCCCAGGAATAAATGTGAAGAAGCGGGGGTTTCCAGGAGTGAACTTATTAAATTCCTGAATGACAGCATTCCCTTTGTCACTCTCAACTGGGTCTCCTACTCCCAAGAGTCCTTTGGCAGGTCCTATCCCTATAGACACCACTGAACTTTTCAGCTCTCCATGCAGCATTGGTACCTGGAATCACTCACTCCTCCCCGTGACTGTAGCCAAGACCACCTGAGTCGAGACACCTGTGCTTCTGCTACCAAACCCAGGGCTTTCCCAGTGAGCATCTCTGAGTCCTGGTCTTTGCTGTGTCTACGATTTTCACAGTGTGTAATAGCTTCCTTGCTGCTGTCACAAAATACCGGACAAAAGCAACTTACGGGAGGAAAGTTTTCATTGGCTCAGTTTGAGAGGCAACACAGCCAGCCCATCACAACAGAGAAGGCTGGAGTCAGGGGTGTGAGGCGTATGGTCACAGTGCTTGCATGCAGTCATTGAGCCGAGAGAGGTGGGCGCCTTGGATGCTCAGCTCGCTTTCTCTTTTCTTCCCTTTTGATTCAGTCTGTGAGGTCACACTGCCCTTGCTCATTTCCTCCTCAGTTAGACATCTCTAGAAACATTCTGACACACACACACCCTAAGGGGTGTCCCCTGGTTGATTCAAATTCAGTCAAGTTAACAAAAGTTAGCTGTCGCATGGTGACAGACATTCAGATACTCATGACAGACAGACATTCAGATACTAAGCTAGGAAGTGCTACGTGAGGGCTTTTGAGGTGGTTCCGATGGTAAAGGTGTTGACTGTCAAAGCTGATGAGTTTAATCCCGGGGATCCACACTGTGAAAAGAAAGAAGCAACCTGGACAAGTTGTTCTCAGCCCCCACACACCGTGGCACCATGCGAAGCACATGCGCGCGCGCACGCGCACACACACACACACAAACACACACACACACACACACACACACACACACACACACACAGTAAATAAATAGATAGATAAAGTATATGAGAAGATGACATGGGGACATATCCAGATACTGTACCTTTTGCATAAGTGACTTGAGTAGCTGCAGATTTTAGTATTTTTGCATGGACCTAGAATACCTCATAGACAGCAAGGGACAACTGTCACAGTGGTACCTAACTACTGGCACTTCCCCTAGGCAGTCTGAAGTCTTTTCTCCCTTAATTTCTCCAGTTGACTCTCAAGATTGGCGCTATCATCATCCTTACTTAACAAAGGACTCAAACATTCAAGATACTAAAGAACTTGACCTTGACTGGGAGCTGTAAAGTGGCAGGGCCGACTGGGGCGTGCACCCTAGGACTGGAGCGTGCACGCAGCTATTTTGCAATTAAGAACAATACTTCTGGACCCTTCAAAGGCAACCCTTTGGTTTTGATTTTTGTTTTTACGATTTTATTTTACATTTAATTAAGCATGGCTGTGTGTAGTTTTGTGACTTTGGGCATAGGATCTCCTAGAGCTGGAGTTACAGGAAGCTGTGAGTTGCTATGCGGGTGCTGGGAACTTAACTCAGGTCCTCTCAAGATCAAAAGGTGCTCTTAACCTCTACGTCACCTTGCCAGACCACCCAAAATTGGTAGTTGGGAGGGCATGAATTCATCTGTTTTCACAGAGCAGTTTCATATCAAGGCATAAGTAGAGGCTGTGGGAAGCCTACCACACAATGTTCCCATTGCTAGATCCTCTTTTATTTTTTTCACACAGGCAATTCCCAAACACAGACATTACAAAACTCCAGTGTCTCACGGGCCTTTATTGCTAGAAAAGCCCTTGAATCTTATCTTCTGTCTGCTAATCCAATTTCTTCCCCAGTGAGGCTCAGTGAAGCAGATCTCAGCTGTCTTCATCTGCTTTCTGCCCTTCCGTCAGCTTGCGTGAACCACGTTGCATTCAATTGAAATTGGTTTCATCTCCAATGTTCTTTGGCTGTTGTTTGGACATTAGGATGAGCAAACCCTCACAGATGAAGTCCTGGGTGACCCTGTAATCACCAGGCTGAATGCTTGCTTGCTGAGCGTGACTAACCGCTCATAAAAGAGCCAAGCATGATTCAAAGAACTCCACCAAAAATAAAGTATTATTTGGCCTCGTCTTGGCCTGGTTCGAAGTCAGATTTTTGAGTCACAAAGCCCATTAGCAATGCGGGTGTATCTGACTCTAATAAAGAGGTTAGTGTAGCCCAGATGTAGAGTGGTATATTTAGAGCTGGCTGCAGGATGTTTTGCTGTGGAGGCGATGACACAAGGAAGGGTCTAACCTGGAAAGGGACATCTTCTCTAGTCCCCATTTCTGTCACCCAGTCTGTGAGGAGTCCTTACTTCCTAGGAAAAGAAGGTTTCCCTAGCTTTGCAAAGACGAGGGTGGTCAGAAGAGGCTTCTTCGTGGGGAAAGCATGTGCAGCTTGCTTGCGTGGGGTCCCTGTCAAGACATCCTTGGGTCCCAGCTTTGGTCAGCTCTGATCTAATGAAGCCACCATGTGTCCCTGTTAGGATGTGCTCAGTTGTGACAGCTGTCTGCTTAGAAGACATACAGCTGCTACCCCCACCATGACAAGGCCACCATGGCTCTCCCTTCCTGCTGGTGACAGACAGGCTGAGGCAGCAGAGGGAGCCAGAGAAAAGGGTGACAGGCCCTGGGACAGTCAGCCTCCCATAAGGAGCGCTCGTATTTAGCTGCACCTGGTTCTTCGAGTTACGGTTTTTTAGTTGCCATGTTGCATGCAACACTCATAAGTGGAAGAACAGCAATCTTTGCTTGTTTACAGAGGAGATGAATGGGACCCCACGCCCACTCACCCACCCCACCCCTGTCTCACCTCTGTGGCATGCTTATCCTACCCATGGTCTTGCCTTCTCCCTAAAAGACTTGCCTTCCCTGCAAGATCATGTCCTTTCTTACCAGCTCTTGCTCTTCTATGTTCAGGCAATTCAGTGGTTATGCCAAGGAAGCAGACTACATCGCTCACGCCACCCAGCTACGTACTGCCCTGGAGGGCACAACAGCCACCTACCAGGGTGACCTCTACTACTGTACCGGCTATGACCCTCCCATGAAGCCCTATGGACGTCGCAATGAGGTCTGGCTCGTGAAGACATGAGTCATTCACTGAACTGAGAACGCCCTGGAAGTGTGCCACTGTGTCCCCTGTCTTGGGGTCAGGAGGGAGCAGTGCTTCTCCAGTTCCAACTTTCCTTCAAAACCCCTCACTGCCGGCTTTCTAAAACGAGCCGAGATTGGCAGCGTCATTCTTGTTGAGTTTTAAAATTCTGTGGCAGATCAGGAAATTCCCAGCAGGATTCTCTCTGCCATCTGGGTCACTGGAAACTGATTTTTAAAAATGATCTAGTTTGTATTTTTGTTAGTGAGGGAACATGTGATTTATGCATGAGCTTTTCATCTGTAATTCTTCTAAGAACTTTGTCTAGGGAGAAACCAAAAATACAAATCTTTGACATAAGCAGCAGAGACAATTCTAATTATTTCCTGGGTTCTATAGTCCCTTAAAAAAATATTTATTTGTGTGTGTGCGCGAGTGCGTGCTTGTGTGTGTGTGTGTGTGTGTGTGTGTGTGTGCGCGTGCGCGTGCTGGTGTCCTCAGATCCCGTAAGAAGGCCCAATGGAGCTGGCGTTACCGGAGACTGGGAGCCACCAGACTTGACTGCTGGGAACTGAACTCCAGTCCTCTGGAAGAGCAACAAGCACCACTGAGCCACCTCTCCAGTCACAAGGTCCACAGTCTTAACAGAGCACTGTTGATGGCGTCCACTGTATTTAGGGATCTGCAGAGCATCCTCCGGGGGTCCCAGAGAAAGAGGCAATCTCTGAGTGGATGTTTACCAGGGCTTCCAGGCAGCACATCTGTGAACAATAGCTGAGGATCGGGTTTGCAGCTGTGGTCCTCAGGGGTTTGCAGAAGTTTACAAAAGCAGATGGGAAGAAAATCACACTCCCACACACAACCAGCCCTGGGGGCAGGAAATTTCACCAGGAGGATTTATTCAGTGCGATGAGATGAGCTCAGAAAAGGCTCTAGTCCAGTTTCCTTAACTGAACAAGACAGGAATGAAAGATGAGTAGTTTGGCCTGTGGAGAGGGAGGGAGAGGGAGGAGGCTATGGGCGGGAAGTGGGGAAAGCAGCTGAGCTGGAGCAGGCTGTGGGTTAGGCAAGGCGGGAGCTTCGGGATGGAGAGGTGCAGCTCTAACTTAGACAACTGTAAAGATCACCCAGGAGAGAGTCAGGGGGCCCCTGTCAGGGTTTGGGGTTACTATGGGAACAGCAGGGGCTTTGTGCAGGGCTTAGCAGGGAAAGAAATAGATAGGTGGGCACAAGTGGGAAGTAAGGAGAGACAACAGATGATGACATGCTTGCTGGAGGCCTTCCGGGTCGCTTCTGGACTGCAGCCTTGACGGCCTCGTGCACTGTGCATGTACTCTGATGCTCACTTCACACACCCACTCTGTATTAAGGGTGGTGTCGTGACTCTCACACAGATGAGGAGGTAAGGCCCACGGGCAGAACAGAACCTGTCACACAGACGAAGAGAAGGGTGGTACAGGGCCCTTAGGTCATGTCAGTTTTAAGGTGGAAGCTTCACCCCAGCCCCTGGCATCCATACACCCAAAGAGTCTGGAATGTTATGGTGGAAGTTCACACAAGTCCCCCCATCTCCCTCCAAACCCTGCTGCATCTCAGAAAGCCCGCCAAATGATGGGCCCCTCCCCCAGAGATGCTCAAGACCACTCCCACAGGGGATTTAAACTGTGCCCCAGAGAACAGACTCACGGTGTTTCTGGTCTCCCTTTCCTGTCTCCTCCTGGGTGGCTGGAAGGCCATCCGGGAGCTTTGTATCCATTAAACGTGGGCTTTTTCTAACTAGGTTTGATTTGGTCTGATTTGGATTGCTGCATCAGTGGAGAGGTTTATCGGGGTGTGGAAACTTTTCAGTCAGGAAGGTGGGAATTTTATATATGTATGGTGTGTGTGTGTGTGTGTGTGTGTGTGTGTGTGTGTACACAGAGGCCTAAAGATGGTGCAGGAATCCTCATGACTGAGCAGCAAGTACTTTTAACCACTAAGCCACCTCTCCTGCCCCTGTTTGGATTTTGTCCTAAGCAAAATTAAAAGTTCTCATGTGGCATTAATGGGGAATGTGACCCCATCATATTTTAGAAGAAAATTTCCGTCCACAGTGCAGAAAATATAAGCAGGAGTGCGTGGCTGAGTCAGGAAGGCCAGCTTCATTGCTAAGGGAATAAACACAAGCCCCTCTCACTGTACTAAGACAACCGAAAGTGTCTGTGACCTGCACAGCCCTGTGTGGCTTGATCTCTACTTCCCCAGTCTCTAGTCTCTTCCTCACTACAGTCCAGCCTGAGTGACAGCAAGTCCTTTGTCACCTTTTCTGGTGGCTGGGTCTCACCGTCCCATTGATGGTACCTTGACCCCCTACCTTTTCAAAAAGGCCCGGAATGCCCCTGTCTCTAAATTACCCTATTCCACCCCCCACAACCGAGATATAATTTAGGAACAGTAAGTGTTAGAAGAAACTGGTGAAGTTTTCTTTTCTCCCACAGCAGGAAATACACACGTAGATTGGATTGAATGGCAGGGACTTGCTTTTTGTCTCAGGGTTGCAAGATGGCAGAAAAGGCCCAAGGAGAGGAAGCTGCACTTGCTGCACCGGAAGTCTCATTGTGTGAGAAAACAAGAACATTTTCCAGAGTTCCCACAGCAGAGTTCCACTAGCTGGCAAGGCCAACTTAAGCTGCAAGGTGTGTGAGCAACTTGGGGAGTGTGTGCAACTTGGGGAGTGTGAGCAACTTGGGGAGGTGAGCAACTTGGGGAGCGTGTGTCCTTGTAGCTGGGAAAGTCAGAGGCATATGAGACAAGTATTCAGAATGGCTTTGGGAGGACAATCAGCAATGACTTCAGGCTGAGGGAGGAAGGGAGGGAAGGAGGGAGGGGGAGAAGGAGGGAGGCAGGGAGGCAGGGAGGGAGGCAGGGAGGGAGCATTGTGCCTGGGGCAAGTAAGAGAAGGTTGGAGAGCTGTGAGGTGGATGAGGTCAGATCTCAGATCTCAGGTTTCTCCACCTCCACCCCTAGTCCCTCTTCACCTAGCTCTTCTCCCTCCCTTAGGAAAGCCGGAACTGGGGAGCACAGTCACAGTGGAGGGGAGGAGGAGGATTTTAGTCACCTACCTCACACTGAAAACCCAGGGTGTCTATATGACAGTGATGGAGCAAACAAGACACGAGAGATAAGAGCTAAGGAAGTGAAACACGTTTACCCCAATCTGTATTTAATACTGAAAATGGCATCGCGGTGCCCTCCTGCAGTCCCTGCCCTTCAGAGGCAAGAGGAATGGGAGTTCAAAGCCAGACTCGAGGAGATAAAGAGTTTGAGTGTAGTCTGTGCTACATGAGATTCTATTCCAAACAGGGGAAGCAAACAAATTAACAAAAACCCAAAACAGGCCAGGCAGGATTGCCACAAGTTCAAGGCCTGCCTGGACTGCATGCACGGTGAGTTCCAAACTGAGCTAAAAGTGAGATACTGTCTCTCAAAGAAAAAAAAAAAAAAAAAAAAAGAGGGAGGGAGGACAGAAGGAGAAAGAAGAGGGGGAAGGGAGGGAGGGGAAGGGTGGGGAGGGGAGGGGAGGGGAGGAGGAAAAAGTAGCTACCGGGCCCCAAATTTTTCCCATTGCCAATCTACAAATGAGGAAACTAAACAGTCCTGCCCCTGCCTACTCTCATCAGTATCATTGCCAAAACAGAAGCTGATTTTAAAAACTTTTGGTCTCTTCTCACTTCTCTCCCTGGAGTGCTGGAGTAGAGCACGTGGCTAACATTTTAAATGAGTGAGGCCTACCCTGGAAACAGTGACCGGAAGAAGGTAGGTGTCAATGACTAACTCCTCTCTAGGCTCAATGCTCAGAGTCACAGCTCAGGGCTACAGCTCTCCTGAACTGCGTGCACAGACAGGCTCTGCCTTCTCCCAGAAGCCACCACCTTCCTGTGGCCTTAATATTCCTTGCATTTTTGTGCAAGCTCTGTCCAATAAAATTTGTTCTGTGTGTACTGTGGGACAATGCCACACTCTTAAGCTTACATAAGAATGTCCTGGGGTCATGGGGTGATTCTATGCACAAACACAGGGAAGCCCTAGGTGAGCCCAGAGAGTTAGTCATTCGGGGAAGATCTCCTTAGTTTACACTTGGCTTCTCCACTCCTGAGCAATGTTCTTTGATCTTAAGCACAATAATTACAGTTTCACAGCAGGCCACATCGATGGGTTTATATTGGGGAATGCCACCGCACACACCACATCCATAGGTTTGTGTCAGTGAATGCTGTAGACTTGGCCTTTGAATTTATACCCTGAACTAGCCTTTCCCCAATTTTTGTTTCTATTGCGACATCACTCTATAAGAATCTGGAGAGAGACCTAAATAATAGCCACAAATGCAGGATCAGGGACTAAGCTCCTAAGGTAGAAATGACACAGTGGCCTGTGAGTGGGGCAAGAATTGGTGTTGTCTGTGAAGAGACATCACATAATCCAACTGTTAGACTGTTTTGTCTCTACAGTGAATAAGCTACACCTTCACCAAAAACAAACAAACAAAACACATCCTGGAGCTGGAGAAAAAGCTCAGCGTTTTCTTAAAAGCATTTGCTGCTCTTGCAGAGGACGGGGATTCAGATCCCAGCATCCACACTGGGCAGCTCACAACCGTCTGTAACTCCTCCAGCATGGGATCCAACTTCCTCTTCGGGCCTCTGTGGGCACACACACACACACACACACGCACACACGCACACACACACGCACACACACACACACACACACACACACACGCACACACACACACACACACGCACACACACACACACACACACACACACACACGCACGCACGCGACGCACGCACGCACACACGCACGCACGCACGCACGCACGCACACGCACACGCACACACACACACGCACGCACACGCACACACACGCACACACACACACACGCACACACACCACACACACGCACCACACACGCACACACGCACGCACGCACGCACGCACACACACACACATACACACACCACACTCACACACACTCACACACACACACACACACACTCACACACACACACACACACACACACACACACACACACACACACCACACACACACACACACACACACACACACACACACTCACACACACACTCACACACTCACACACACACACACTCACACACACACACACACACACACACACACACACACACACACTCACACACACACACACACACACACACACACACACACACACACACACACACACACACACGATCTTTAAAAATGATCTTTAAGAAATCAGTAAGTTGGCTCAGGCCCAGCCTCCTCTAACCCGGTTCTCTTCCTCCCTCCTGGGCCACCCACTCTCCGAAAGCACCAGGTGACCAGGGGTTCCCCTGACGTGCTCCCCCAGGGCCTCCTGCCCAGCTTCACTGTGCTCTCTCTGCTGGAATCCCCATCCCTCTCTGTCCTGCCCAAGGTCCAGCTTCAGCAACTTCAAAGTCTTCTCTGATTCCTCCGTAACAACCGCTTTCTCTGTGATTTCTGATCCCCACCTCACATCTGCTTCATAAAGATATGTTTGCTCTCAATAGAGTTTGGGGTGTAGCTTTATTGGAAGAGTAGCTGCCTAGCATTCATGAAGCCCTGGGTCTCATCCCCATCATCACATAAACTGGGCGTGATGGTACACACCCGTAATCCTAGCACTGAGGTGGTAGAGGGAGGGAGATCAGAAATCCAAGGTCATCCTTAGCTTCATAGCAAGTTTGAGGATGGGATACGTAAGACTCTCTCTCTCTCTCTCTCTCTCTCTCTCACACACACACACACACACACACACACACACACCACATGCACAGTACATAATGTACATAACTTTTTTTGATTTTTTTTATTTGAGTTACAAACAAGATTGAATTACATAGAATTCCCTTCTACCTCCCTTCCTCCCCATAATGTACATAACTTTATTAATATAGATTAATTGGAATTTTTTCAAAGAACTACTGCCAGGTAATCCCAGCACTCAGGAAGCTACCAGGCCAGCCTGGGCTACACATCATGACCCTGTTTCAAAAACAAAGCAAGGGCCTGGAGAGGCAGCTCAATAGTTAAGAGCATTTGTGGCTCTTGCAGAGGACCTGGGTTTGGTTTCCAGGACCTACAAGGTGTTCCACAGCTGTCTGCAGCTCCAGCTCTAGAGGACCTGGTGCCCTCTTCTGACCTTTGAGGGCACCAGACACATGAATGGTACAAATATATACATGCAGGCAAAACAACTGTTTTCCCTCTAAAGCAGAACAAAAATGAGCTGTTGGTAGCTATAACTTCAGACGCATTCTCTGTGTCCCAGGTACTAGCTCGTTTGTGTGAATGACCTGATTTTATCCTGTAAGGAGGTCATTGGCACTACTTTCTCTATTCTATTACAGATGAACTGAGAGGCTCGTGTGATGGCCCTAGGCTAGACCAGTGTGATGAGATGTGCAGCTCGTGGGAAGTGTTGGCAGGAGGATGAGGAGTTCAAAGCCATCCTCAGTTATACAGCACCTTTGAGGCTAGCCTTGGGCTACATGACATTTAGAAGCATGTCCTAGAACTAACTGAAAGAGTTTTGTATTGTTTTAGTTTGTTTGTTTTTAAGCTTAACTGCTATCTCCGGAGGACAGGAGAAAACACAAATCAATCAGATCACTGCTGGGAATCAGGACTGCTTCTGGGTGTCCAAGTTCACACAGCTGTTCATCTTCATCAAAGGCACATACCCTAAGGACACAGGGATTACGAGATGGCCACTGAGCACAGAGTAAATTATACAGCAGGACGAGCCACCTCCTACTCACCTGTAGGCACACGCCCTGCCTCACTCACTGCTCTTGAATATCCAGAGCCGTGCTGCCAAGCGGCTGAGAGTGTGAACCTAGCTGTCAAACTGCCAGGAGGCAAATTATTGCTCTGTTATATATCATCCATGTGGCCTTGGGCATTCTAGTCTGTCTGTGTGAGACAGGGTCTCATGTAGCCAACATTCACCTGACTACTCAAATCAAAACACTGAATGTCAACCTTGGAAGAGATATTGGCTGGATGCTCTCAGAGGGCATCTGTCTCCCCCATGCTGCTGTAACCTGAAATTAGCCTTCCCCAGGGCAGCAAGGCCATCCTTATCTGGGCAAGCCCCCATGCTGCCCTACCATCACCATCCAGCCAGTTCATGTAACTGCCTCATTACATGAGAGTCTTATTTTTTTTTTTTCTTCATGTATGTCTGTGAGAGGAAACCTGATGCTCTGGATCAGGAGTAACAGACAGTTGTGAGCCACCATGTGAGTGCTGGGAATTGGACCCAGGTGCTCTGGAAGAGCATGTAGTGCTCTTAACAGCTGAGCCGTCTATCCCGCCCTTAAAAGTCTCATGTGAAATGGATGAGTGTAAGAGGAACAGTGAAGACCTTCTTCAGGACTGAACATCCATGGACTGGAGAGGAACAGAGGGACCCTCTCCTGGATCACAAAACTCATGGTGTGGTTCCACTGAAAGACCTCAGAAGAGGTACTTTCGTAGAAGAAGACCCACACCCAGGAATCAGCGAAACCACGAACTCTGGATGCAAGAGCAAGAGGGTTTATTGATGGCGCCGGGCACCCGGGGACTTAGCTTTTTGTTAGGCTAAGCCCTGAGCCCCGGAAGGGGAGTCCTTTTATAGGGGAAAAAGGCACCGTAATAGTCCGGCGAAATGGCCTTTATCTTTTGCAGGTCCAGATGGCTGACCTTGGGACGGAGCGATCCGGCGGGGGCCGGGCCGGCCTTGCGCGGCGGCGGGGAAGTGCCGGCAGCTGTGGGGATCAAGGGTCGGGGGGGTGCAGGGGAGGATGTATTCCCCACGCGCTCCGCCAGCTGCACGCGGGGAAACTTAAAAGAGAAAGCTAAGGGCGGGGGTCTTTCACCACTAGCCATGCCTAGACAGAGTGAGAATTTATGAGACCCCGTGGAATCTGGCCAGTCCTCTTCTCTGCTCACCATGCTTCATTCAGTGTGCACCCTGCTTTTGTTATTCTTGTTTGTTTGTTTTGAGTTTGATGTTCTCAGTCTGCTGCTCCCTACTTGTACTCTTTTCCTTAGAAGTCTCCCCAGAAGGAACGCCTGCTCCTTCCAGAATTCTTCCATCTACCTCAGTAGCCAATTCCTGCCAGGTGCGAACCTTTGATTTGATGATGGGCCCTTTGTTTGTGCTCTCTCTCTCTCTCTCTCTCTCTCTCTCTCTCTCTCTCTCTCTCTCTCTCTCTTCTCCTTTTCTTTCTCTTCTGCCAGAGTATCAGATGTCAGCTCTCAGCCACTGCTCCAGAGTCGTGTCCTGCCTGCCTTCTTGCTTCCATTGCTTCATGTCATAGCCATACATCGCAGAGCAAAGCTTCGATCACCAGTAGACCGTGTATATGACGTAAGGTTATGTTACCCACGGGTGCACCTTAGTCTTCTTGGCTTAGTAAGTACTCTCTGTGATTGTATTGGTTACTTTTCTCATTGCTCTGACAAAACACCTACAGAAGCAACCTAAGGGAGGAAGGGTTTATGAAGGCTCACCGACTGAGGTGAGAAGGTGTGGTGGCAGGAGCGTGAGGCAGCTGGTCACATTGCGTCTACAGTCAGGAAGCAGAGAGAGATGAGAATGGGTGCCCCACTTGCTTTCTCCTGTTTTCATTCAGTCCAGGACCTCAGCCTATGGAACGGTGCCGCCCACATTCCAGGTGGGTTCCAGATGGGTCTTCACTGCGTGGTGAATGAATGCCCTCTAAGACAAGCCCAGCGGTGTGTCTCCTTGGTAATTACAAATCCAGTCAAGCTGACAGTGAAGATTCCCCTTCAGGGTGATGTTCAAGAGATGATAAATTTGTCAAGCAATGTGTTTCCTGTCACAGCTCTAACAAAAGGAAGCTTCCCCGTGATCTGTATAGCAGACAGCTATCCTGCCCCGATTATAAACTTACTTCAGTGGGATATCCGAGGACAAGGCCGGATGTTCTTCAGTGACATTATTCAGCCTTCATAAGTCCAACCAGGGCCGCCGTTGGCGTGGAAGCCTCCCAGCCAGTTTTGTGAGTCTATTGCAACCATGGCTGCTGAGTCTGATGCTTTACACTTCCAGTTTGAACAGCAAAGAGATGTGGTCTTACAGAAAATGAATCTCTTGAGACAGCAGAATTTGTTTTGTGATGTATCAATTTATATTAGTGATACAGAGTTCCAGGGGCACAAGGTGATTTTGGCTGCTTGCTCCACTTTCGTGAGAGATAAGTTTTTACTCACACAGTCAAAACACGTCAGAATCACCATTCTTCAGAGTGCAGAAGTTGGAAGAAAGTTGTTGCTGTCCTGCTACACAGGAGCACTTGAAGTGAAAAGGAAAGAGCTTTTGAAATACTTGACTGCTGCCAGTTACCTGCAGATGGTTCACATTGTATGTAGAAAAATGCACAGAAGCTTCGTCCAAATATCTGGAAATTGATCTTTCCATGAAAAACAACCAACACACTGACTTTTGTCAGTCTTCGGATACAGATGTTAAGATTGAGGAAGAAAATTCTGATAAAGACTGTGAGATCATTGAAATTTCAGAAGATAGTCCTGTAAACCTAGATTTCCATGTTAAAGAAGAAGAAAGCAACGCAATACAATCTACCGTAGAGAGGTTGACATCAGAGCAACGGGGAATGAAGTCACCAGAGCTCTCGACAGTGGACAGTGGGTTTAAAGAGAATGAAATTTGTATCCTCCATGTAGAATCGATCAGTACAGATGGTGTAGAGAATGGGCAGTTTTCACAACCTTGTACCTCCTCCAAAGCAGTCATGTATTTCCCTGAAACACAGCATTCACTGATCAATTCTACAGTTGAGAGCAGAGTGGCAGAAGTTCCCAGAAGTTGAGATAAAGGGCTATTTTTTCAGAATACTAATGGAAATCATGGCACAGTAAATGAGATCCAGAATCTGGTTGAGAATTTCTCGTTGAGGCACCAGTGCGCCAGGTGTCCAAGGGGCTTTCTTCACGTAGAAAACTATCTGAGACACCTTAAGATGCATGAACTGTTCTTGTGCTTGCAGTGTGGGAAAACATTTACACAGAAGAACAATCTCAACCGGCATATTCGAGGACACATAGGTATACGACCCTTTCAGTGTACTGTGTGCTTGAAGACTTCACTGCTAAAAGCATGCTTCAGGACCACTTGAGCATACACAGTGGGGACCAGCCATATAAATGCCATTGTTGTGATACGGATTTCAAACACAAATCTGCTCTCAAAAGCACTTAACCTCTGTTCATGGCAGAAGCAGTGCTGAAAAACTATCTAGGCCTGATCTCAAAAGACAGAATCTACTGTAATCAAATCATGAACTTTCTATATAAGCATAGGATTACTCTGTTAGGCATGTCTGTTTTCAAAGAAGTATCATTGGTAGTGTGCCCCCCAAACTTAAGCTTTCATTTTTTGTTCCTCCTACGTGTTAATTCATTCTGAATTTCTAATTTCAAAATTGTGAGTGGAGTTGTTAAGTTTGTGGGATACTACATTGTCTCAAACATTAGCTATTAGTCCTCTGTTCAGCAGTAATTGCTGATTCTGATTTGTAGTTTTTAGATTAGAGATTTAATGTTGAGTCTAACTGTATAGTAACTTTAATGAGTTAGAATGACAAGAAAATAGATTTGAAAGCATAGTGTTGTCCATTACTATCAATTTTGACAATAGATAGGACTAACAATTTTCTTTTTTCTTTCTTTTTTTTTTTTTTTTTGGTTTTTTGAGACAGGGTTTCTCTGTGTAGCTTTGGAGTCTGTCCTGGCACTTGCTCTGGAGACCAGGCTGGCCTCGAACTCACAGAAATCTGCCTGCCTCTGCCTCCCAAGTGTAGGGATTAAAGGCGTGCACCACCAACGCCCAGCATACAATTTTCTTTTTAATGTTTACCCAGTGTACTTGGATTATAGCTAGAGCATTAGGCTATTGTTTTAAACTAAAGGAGCACAATTAAGAGTCACAGGGGACCAGCAGAATGTCCTTAGCATTGCATTATTTAAATATTGGAAAGAATATGCAATTAGACCCTATTTCTGATTACATATAATGTAGTTGGATTAAGAATTCTGTGGCTAATGCAAGTATTTTGTTGGCTTAAATTAGAAAGTTATTTTTCTTAATATTACAGTTTTATTGATGACATGTGTTGTACTGTTTACGTAGTGTTCTTTGTTTTGTTTTGGTTTTGTTAACATGCACTAAAATTGACCTTTCTCTGAGAAGTTATATTTCTGTAAATTTAACGTAAAAATAATTTTCTGTAGTTTGGATACAGAACAGTTCCACCATCTTCCAGAATGCCCTTATCCTGCTCCTCCACCGTCCACCCTTCCAACTCTAAATTCTAGTAAGGGTTCATCACTATAATTTGTTCAAATCTGGGATGATATGAAAGTGGAATCTTCTAGTATGTTCCCATTTGGTATTTTTATTTTTACCTAATATAATGCCTTCGAGCTCCAAAAAAAAAAAAAAAGTCCAACCAAAGTTGAAAATCCAAAAATCCACATTAGTTAGATTGCTATGGTTGTTATCAACAGGGACTTGTTAGTCATGATTTTAATGCTGGAAATTTTTCATTAATATTAATCGTAACAACACAGGAGTCTTCCAGTCACATTTCATTTTAAGAATTCAGTGAAGTCATTTCCTATTCACCAAGTTTAATCCAATTATTCACTTGGAATTTTGAAAAGAAAATGAATATCCAATTCATATGTTTTTATTTCTTCTGGAAAAAAATAACCATTTACATCCTGAGAGAAAAATAAGATACAGCAATATTTCTAATTATTTCATTCACACTGACTCTCTGTCCCCTTCTGTGTGTTGCAACAGCTAGGGAACACACAGAAGTTATAATCATTCCCTTTATGAGAACAATTTTAACACTCCAGAGCATACGCCCTTTCAGGGGAATGCCAGTGCCTGTGGGTCTATTCGTTTCTATAGGGATAAAAGCCTTTGGCTTTGACAAAGCTATTTTAGAACTCTGTCAAAATGAAAGCTAACATGATAACAAAGCAAAGAGTTCCCTCCTGTCGACAGGGAGATGAATTCAGCACGGAGATTCAACTGGACAGTGGGAACAAGAAGACCATTTCCCAGGAAGCTTGCTTTGGTGATGGCAGCTGGCAGGCTGGGCTCAGCTGGCACTGCTGACCGGAGAAACTAAATGTGGACTCTTGTGTGGCAGCTGTGTCCCAGGAGAGAGCATTTGGTGACCAAGTAATCCAAGACGCCATGCAGGTGCTGCAAGGCTTTGACCTTGCTTGGGAATTTCTGCGTGATCACTCCCCACTATATTGTACTGACTACAGGCAAATGCCTAGGCCAGCCTAGATTTGAGGGGGGAATAGACCCACCCTCTTGGCAGTAAGAGTGTCAGATAATTAGGGCCATCTTGAAAACTGCCCTGTCTTCCAAAGTCCTTAAATGTGTTTGGCATATCAAAGCACATTGTCTATCCTGTGATTTGATTTCATTAAGAGTACAAATACCACCTAAATATGCCTTCTTATTATCCAAATGCCATGTCCAAACATGTTTGCCAAGTGAGGTAGTTTTGTGTGTCTTTGAGTACTTTGTTTAATTGTTTGGCTACTTGGTTTTTTTTTTGTTTGAGGCAGGATTTCATTTTGCAGCTGACACTGGACTCTAACTCATTTTGTTGCCCAGGTTGTCCTTCTGTCTTTGAACTCCAACCAAACTTCCAGCCTCCTAAATGATGAGATTATAACATGAGAGAACCACCATTCCCTGCTGAGATAGCTTTTAACTTAAAGCATGTAAATAATTTTTTAAATTGGGGAGGGGTGTTTCAGGAGCCCACTCAGACCATAATAGGGCGTTCCAGGTGACTGAGAACTGCTTGATCTGGGCTCTGGGAACTGAGCTCAAACCCTCTGAAAGATCAGTACGCATGCTCAACTGCTCAGCCATCTCTCCAGCAACACTCTGGATTCCGAGTTTGTGCATCGGTGTGAGTGTCACTCTGAGACTTAGTGGGTTTTTTTGTTTTTTGTTTTTTGTTTTTTCTTGTGAAAAACAGAAACTTAACTGTGTGGTGGGGAGGTGGATATGGCCGGCTCCAACACCTGAACAAAAGATCTCTGCAAGTTTTGTGTACTGGCACCTCATCTGTTTCCATTAAATCAGTAAAATCTGACTTAGTGTCAAAACCTCATTATGAATTAACCGCTGGTGTTAGTCATTTTTAAAACTCTGCCATGTATTCTAATTTTATTTCTTGTTCATTTTACGGTCCCTTTATAGTTTTTTTTTTTTCACTTTAAATATACAGTCTGTAATGAACTTTTCTAAGTGGGAGATGATAGCTAGTTGAGGTGTGAATGGAACATATTTAAACGAAGCAGTAAGTGATAAAGATTGTTCTAGCCGTCTGTGTCCAGTCTAACTAAAAGTCCGAGCACACTGAAGCCTCAGTACTTGTTGACATTTAACCTCGAGCTCCACACCAGGCTGGAAGCTTATAGAGAACATTGCTTCATTGTGATTGAAGACAATACAGACTTGATGGCTGATGGCGGTACACTGCCTAATTTATCAGCTGGCTCATCATTTTATCATCAAAAGCCCTAGAAGAAGAAAAATAAAAATAAAGCACCAGCTGTGTAACCCCAGTCAGTATACATGCAGCCAGGAGGTGCTTATGAGGCTTTTGCATTAATAGAAGCTGACAGCATACACATTAGTAATAAGTATGGGTGCGTTTCCTTTGGAAACAAATGGAATATTCCTTGACAGAATATCATGTCCCTGCCACGGTGTGCTTTCTTATTTTGGAGGCTTTAAGCTTTCCTTTTTATGAATTTTATTATAAATAATACTACCTGTCACGTTTGTTAAGCCTTGCACAGTTCACAAGATTGAATCTAAATAATCCCTGCTCTGAGGTCCTATATCTACGTTTTCCCTTCTAGGATGTAACTTAAGTAAAATTAAATTTTTACGAATCAACATTTTACTCCGTAGCGTCAGATTGTCCCTTCTAGATGTAGCAATTGAATTTGAACAGACCTGCAATATTTTTCACGTTATCTGCTTTCTTCTGATAATAAAGCAGCCCACGGGGCTGGAGAAATGGCCCAGCTTGTAGAAGTGCTGGCTCCTCTTGTAGAGACTGCAGTTGGGTGCCCAGCTTCTATATCAGGAAGCTCACATCCGCCTGCAACTCCAGCTCCAGGGAACCCACCGCCTTCTCCTGGCTACACACACACACACACACACACACACACTAACACAATTCTTTTCATAAAACCAACTCATTCTAAAGGAGGGTATATTAGTGCCACTGAAAGACTGTAGTAGTCACAAACTAGGGAGAAAACATTAAAATAACTTTCTTTTCCGTTTGCAGGGTTTTTTATTGAATCTGAAGAAGTGTGTGCCATATGTATGCCCATGCCTCCAAAGCCAGAAAGGGGCTAGAGTTGCAGGAAGTTGTGAGCCACTCACCCAGCCTGGGTGCTGGGAACTGAACCCAGCTTTTGAAGAGAGTAGCCAGTGCTCACTTAAATTTTGTATGAGATTTTATTTATTTTTATTTTAAGTGTATAAGTGTTTGCCTGTATGTGTGTCTGTGTACCACATATGTGAGTGCTTAAGGAAGCCAGAAGCAGGCCCTAGATCCCCTGGGACTGGAGTTACAGATGGCTGTGAGTTGCCATGTAGGTGATGGGGATTGAATCTGTGTCTTCTGGGGAAGCAGCCAGTGACCTTAACCACGAAGCCATCTCTCCAGCTCCCAACCTTTCAAAACAGAACCGGACAGCCAGGTCTTGTGGCCTACACTGGTAATTCCAGCACTTTGGAAACTGAGTGAGGATACAGCGAGAAAGGCCAGACTGGGCTACAAAGCAAGACCTTCCTGTTAAAATAAAATATAAATAAATAATTTTTAAAATACTCTGACATTCATAAATGAGTGAGGCTCAGTTGATTTTAACAGTTAATAGTCCAGATTAGCTGCTGTGGTACTTCATAGCTATTTAGTATATACAATTAAACTGTGTAGTGTGTATACACTAATATAATTTTTTTTTTTTTGGTTTTTCAAAAAAAAAAAAAACTTGCTTTGGAGGTTGTTCTGGAACTCGCTCTATAGACCAGGCTGGCCTCAAACTCACAGAGATCCACCTGCCTTTGCCTCTCGAGTGCTGGGATCAAAGGTGTGCACCACCAACGCCCGGCTACACTGATATAATTTGATACAGACTAATATAGTATTTGAAAAATAACAGAACGAGATGCCTAGACACAACTGTATAATTTCTGAGACTCAGTGTAAAATGGAAATGTGTGGTCCTGCATAGAAGTAGATATGTTAGCAGCCCTTTCCAAGAGCACCCTACCTAACCCACACAAACACGTGACCCAGCTGAGGCTCCACTGTAGACCCGGGAGGCTGCCTGATCCAGGGCACTGGCAGTGAATTGACTAGATACTCAAGAACTTGTCTATGGGAGAGACTGTGGGAAGCTGGATCATGCTTGATGGCTTTAACACACACACACACACACACACACACACACACACACACACACACACACACGCGCTATGGCCCCATTCTACTTTGTTGACCAAACATAAATCCAAGACAAAGGCATGAAGAATTTCACGATGGTGACTCCAGAGCATCAAATGTCGCACACAGGGACCTGGTGAGGAGGGACTTCTCTTTTACAACGCACCAATTGTACCTTGTGGACATCAACAAACCAAAGAACAAACAGTCCTTTCTTGGCCCATCTGCCCTGTCACAGCCTCTCCTCATGCAGCAAGTTGGTAGCAGTGGGGTGAGGAGCATGGGGCTCACTCTCACACTCTAGATTTGTTTGCTTTTTTTCTTTCTTCCAGTCAAAATTCACAATTCCTACCTAAGGACTGGAGTCTTTCTAAGGACCTGTCCCTAAGAGGTGGGACACGTCAGAGAATTCAGCCTGGGACCACAGCAAGAACATGACTGGGAGTTGGAAACTGTCAATGCAAAAACCACAGCTGTCATCTTAAAGGGAATATGAGATAGTTTAGATTACCCCAAAATTCCATGTTCCAATGTGGAAACAGTTTCATGGAGTTTTTATAGGACAAAGTCATAAATCAAGACAAGTTTCAAATAAGTTGGTGGGTAGAGAGAAATGGGGGAAGCTTTTCTATGGGTCCAAGATGCTACCTGGGCTTTTGGGTTGGTGGAAGCTAGTGGTCTGCTACATTAATAGATTCCAGAAGATTTTTATCTATTAGTTACAAGACATTAGTTCTGACACAGAAGTGGGCAAGGAATGGCTGCTCTGGAGGGCTAGAACAAGCTCAAGATAAGATAATTAATTGGCCTCTGAACCTGCAACATTCCAGCCTCTCCACAGTACTGCTGTTCTAGTCAGTCAACCAGTCTCTGCAGACACAGATTCTTTCCCAGTCGGAGTCTTAGTTCACACACCCTGGCTGTCTTCTCTGACAATCCCACGCCTCGGGCCCTTGTGTTGGTCTGTCTAGCCCTCGGCATCCTTATTGGAAAGTTCCTCCTGTTGCAGTGTTGGCTTCCTCACTCTTATTGGAATAGTTAGACTAGATGAGTGCTCATATTCTCTCCCAGATCAATCCCTGGGAGAGGGCTATTTCTGGCAGAGGGCACATGGCCTCTTGACTGTTTTGTCTCCATTTTTAATGGACTGGCTATAATCGATGTATTTTGAGTCATCAAAGCCGTATCTTAGCTGTTTGTTCTGATGCTGTTAGCGCGTAGAAGCCAAAACATATGAGGTGTGAGTAATTTGGATATGTGTTGGCAAAATGGGCCTCCATGCCCAACAACAGATGGGTCCATTCTATCACCCCAGATTTTTAAATAGTGATAATTAATACTTAAGCCAGGTCCTTTTATCTACGGTGCTCAAAGGGCTTTGTGGTCATTAACCCATGAGTTTACCTGCCTCAAGCCATCCTAAGGTCAGGAGGCCTCTTCATACAACAAAGAGAGAGGGCCATGACTAACTGGCAGAAAGGTGGGGGAAGTGGAGGTCACCAAAATAGTTCACCTGGAAAATTCAGTAGAAACTTCTCCTTTGTCTTCTAGCAGCAATTCCACCACTCACGGGGCTGCTGCATGGATGGATTCTTGTGGATATGAATACGGTCCTCGGCAGAGCCCAGTAAGCTTTAGCCTTACAGTGACAGAGGGGCAACGGTGATGGTGAAAGCAAATGAACCAACCTGGAAGGTTCTTCTCTCAAAGGAGAAGCTGCCTCTTTAAAGTTAGGGAGGCTCCTAAGACAGAAGCTTTTCAGAAAGAACCTGTCAAGGGTTTGTTAAAGACCCGAGGTCTCCTCAGGTGGTCTCCATTAAGAAGCACGGGCTGAAAACCACACTGTGAAAGAATGTCTTCTCAGAAATACTGGATTCACTTGCATCATCAAACCACGCACCTGGCAGATGCTCCATCCACATGGGGCCAGGTGCTGTGGAATAAAGACGGAATTCCTGATGCCCAAGCAGCTTAAACCTAATCAAGGAAGTGAGGTTCATACCGACAAGTTGACAGGTTTCTTTTTGGTTTGTTTGGGGTTTTTGTTTGTTTGTTTTTCAAGACAGGTTTCTCTGTGTAGCCCTGGCTGTCCTGAAACTCGATCTGTAGACCAGGCTGGCCTCAAACCCAGAGATCTGCCTGCCTCTGCCTCCTGAGTGCTGGGACTAAAGACATGCACGACCTTGCTTGGCTCATGATGACATATTTCTTATTCATTGTTATTCATTTATTTACTTTATTTATTATGTACTACCTTACATATTTACCGACACATTAACTCATAAATTAGGCCCCAAACGTTAGGATTTCTTCTACTTTGAACAGAATGTATTCTTAGGTTTTGTAGAGTTTGGTAGGAGGTAATCAATGAGGACTGGATTGAGCCAGGAAGGCAAGAAGGATCTAGGAGATATGATGAAGCAGACCTTAGAAGAAGGGCTTAGGTGAGAAACAAGGTACATGGAGATGAAGGTAAAGGGTCATTCAAAACAGAAACAGCATCTAAGATGAGCTGAGTGGATGGGTCTTTTATCTTTTCAAGGCTCTGGGAAAACAAACTTGGCTAAACCATGCAATCTGGAGATCTGGGTGGAGTATGATTGGATGGAAAAGGTAGAGCCGAGTCCCAGGGTATCTCAAAACCAAACTAGGTGCACTAATGTGGGGTCTTCACATGGCATATGGGGAAAGACTCACAAAGGAAACTAGAGGGTCATTTTGTAGGATTATATAAGTCACCATAGAAAAAAAACAAAGTATGTTATTTCGGCATCAGCTGGTGACCTTGAGTTATGAATTCCTTCATCTCTGGGCCTAGGAATGCCCAGATGCAATGAGACCCAAAGCAAGTGTGTTAATGAGGCTGAGGAGAGTAAAGATGAGAGATTACAGCCAAAGCCCTGGGCGATACCAAGAATGGTTTGTCCAGGAAAGAGACCATTCACAGTGAGCAGCCAGGGTCTCACACAAGGAAAGAGCAGAGAAAATGGATTCCCCCTAATCTCACAGTTTCATCTACTCTCAGCTATTTGAAGACCTGGGGTAGGTAAAGTTGCCCTTTTATATGTCCAGATAAAGTCATGGTACTTTGTCAAAGGGGAGCTCTACAGAATCTTAGGATTAAAACCAGGGTTTGGGAGAAGCCGCCGAAATAGGGACCAAGCACCCTCCCCCACAGCTCCCTAAACACAGTAGGAGACAGTGTAAGGAAGCAGATTTCCCTAAAGTCATAGCTCTCTGGGCCAAGGCACCTGGGTCAGCAGTAAATGAGGAATAATTGCTCTCACCAAAGGGATCCATGCAGAAAAGTTGCCGTGAAACTGGACTAGGTGTGTCCTTCTGTCCTTCCGGTTCTTTTTATAGACACTTCTGGAACCTGAGTGAGGTCCTGTAGGTCTTCCGCCCATTTGAGGAGAGATTAAAGCACCTGAAGTTGTCTCCTCCTTACTCACTTGCAGTCACAGCTTCACCACCACTACAGCCTCGTGGGCTTCCTGAGGAGACACAGAAGAGGTAGGCTGGGGTCCAGGGCTGTGGGGTCAGCTGTGGACTGGAATCACCATTCCTGCCCGCTGAATTTGGAATAGTTAAAGGGCAATGGGGCTAGAAGTGTTTAAAAAAAACAAAAAAACAAAATGTATTTGTTTATTTTGTTGTTGTTTTGGTTGCTGTTTTATTTTATGGGAATCAACTTGGGGTTGATTTTTCTGGGCCACCTCAGTTAAGTCAGGGATTTTAGTCCTAAATATCTGTAAAGTTACCTGAAGGAAGGTGCCATTTTGCACACTTCTTTCTTTGGTGAACAAATAACAGGTGTTTAATAATAGCCCGCTGCATTGGGTTAACTTAAATTAAAATGAAAGAAGAGACAGCCATTAAAATTACTGGCGAACATGGATGGCCTGTCTGCTCTAAACAGGGCATCGGTGTTTGAGATAATCCAATCAAGGATACATTGACATTCTGGAGCCTAATACAGATAGAATCCCACCAATCAGACAAGAAGATTCTGTTTGCCTTCAAATGGCCTTTGGAAATTCTGTTATGAAAACAGATGCATTATCTACAGTCCCCAAGGGAAGAACATTCTGGTTTTGCTCTGCAGAGATGGAGCTGAGACAGTGTGGCAGGGTTTAGAGTAGCCTTCCTTGTCCTGTAGGGGTTAGTATAGTAGAAATGGTGACTATGCTTGTAGACTATACTTGTATCTGTCAGATCTTTATTCCCCCCCACCCCCGACTCCAGGAAGGTTGGTGTTAGACAAGTGTTGAGAGACAAAGAAAATGTTACTCTCCTTTGTCTGGGGGACTATTATGGTAAAGCCATTCCCTGCATATGCTCAGGTGTTTTCATTTGGAATGAGGGACAGGACTCCCAACAGGCATTCTCCTGGGTGGATACAAAGTCACAGGTTATCTTCATCTCTTTGTCACAGGAGACCAGACATCCATTCTTGTGAGGTCTACCTTTAAGTCACCATGTATGAGGACTGCGTGAAGTCCACAGAAGACTATTACCTCTTCTGTGACAATGAGGGGCCATGGGGCATTGTTCTGGAGTCCTTGGCGGTGATTGGCATCGTGGTCACAATATTGCTACTCCTAGCATTTCTCTTCCTCATGCGGAAGGTGCAGGACTGCAGCCAGTGGAACGTGATGCCCACCCAGTTCCTCTTCCTGCTGAGTGTGCTGGGGCTCTTCGGACTTGCTTTTGCCTTCATCATTCAGCTCAACCAACAAACTGCCCCTGTCCGCTACTTCCTCTTTGGGGTTCTCTTTGCTATCTGTTTCTCCTGCCTCTTGGCTCATGCCTCCAACCTGGTGAAGCTGGTCCGGGGTAGAGTCTCCTTCTGCTGGACCACAATTCTGTTCATAGCTATTGGTGTCAGCCTGTTGCAGATCATCATTGCCATAGAGTATGTGACCCTCATCATGACCAGAGGTTTGATGTTCGTGCACATGACACCCTATCAGCTCAATGTGGACTTTGTCTGTCTCCTCATCTATGTCCTCTTCCTCATGGCCCTCACATTCTTTGTCTCCAAGGCCACCTTCTGTGGCCCCTGTGAGAACTGGAAGCAGCATGGGAGGCTCATCTTTGCCACCGTGCTGGTCTCTATCATTATCTGGGTGGTGTGGATCTCCATGCTCTTGAGAGGCAACCCTCAGCTCCAGCGGCAGCCTCAGTGGGACGACGCAGTCATCTGCATCGGCCTCGTCACCAATGCGTGGGTTTTCCTGCTGCTGTACATCATCCCTGAGCTGAGCATCCTCTACAGATCGTGTAGGCAGGAGTGTCCTCCACAAGGCAACGCCTGCCAGGTGCCAGTCTATCAACGCAGCTTCAGGATGGAGAACCAGGAGCTCTCCAGAGGTACATCCCAGAGGGCCTGGGGCAGGGAGGGAAGTAGGCAGGCAGAAAGAACCCAGAGGGATCTCACTGGCAGAGGCCAGATTTGTGGTGAGTCGTGTCAAGTGTAGAGACAAAGCCTTTTAGAACCTACTGGAAATCAGATCTTCCAAAACATAGGCTTTATGCGGAAAGAACAAGACCAAAAGAATTGAAGGCTCTCAGTGAAAAGGTGTGACTGTGGCTGAAGCTTGGCAAAGAAAGTCGCCCACTCCAAAATGATAAGCTATCGTGGTAGCACACACAGAGGCAGACACAAGAGGATCAGGAGTTCAAAGCCATCCTTGGTGATACGGAGTTCGAGACCAGCTTGAACTACATGAATGTCTCAAAACTAATAATAAGACAAAAAGTAGAATGAGTTAACCAGCCCCAGGCTAGGGGTGGATCAGGTCATGCTAAGTTCACACAGGTTGGCTATCAAGCACAAAAGTAGACTCTGGCAAAAGCAACTGACATTTTAAAAGTTTAAGTCTGAAAGTTAATTTACTCAGATAAAATGTAAAACTGTGGGACTTGTCACTCATGAGAGTCACAGAGTTCAACTCTGGGTTTCTATTTTGCAAGTTGTTCACTGTTTCAAAAAAAAGTCTTTCATGGCTCTGTTACAAAAAGCAACAGGAAAAACAATGTAATCTGAATCTTAAGTAAAAGCTCAAATGTGGAATCATTAGGAAACAACAGCTTATGTGACATTTTCTTGATAATTTCTAGGTCACGTGTTTATCTATATATAAAACCAAGCCACCTGTTTGTTTTGTTAGGGATTGACATTAACCATGACACCAAAGATGCTTGGTCCACATTAACCTGGAGGAAATAGTGGCTAATTTCAGTTATCTGGAAATGTATCAAAACTCATTAATTCCTCTTATGAAACAGCTGACATTATCTATAGCCCAGTGTCATAGTTTTACATCCATTTTAGTGTCTTAATAGACAACTGATTTCTCCCATTTTCTTTCTACTGCATAACAAAGATGCTATTTTATATACTGTATGGGACACATCGTGTTCGCCAGGCTCAAAAACATTTAATATAAGCTTTCCTTTTAAGTACATCGTACACTTTCTGAGCTGTTACCGCTAGTTAATTACACATTGAAATTAAATCCTGTCCAGATAAATGCATCTATTAGTTCTTTTCAGTTCAGTTGATGGAGAGCTGGAAATTGATGTGCTGTATCCTTCCTACAAAATTATGTGTTGTTGTGGATGCTTCACTTTGGATCCCTGAGGTTTGGGGGGAGAATTGCAGAGTCTGTCATTCTTTAAAATTCCTTCCATGTTTCCTACCCGAAGATGGGATAAAAGTTGCTCTTTTCTTTGTGTTGTGTGATCCCAAAGACAAAGAAGTTCTTGTAGTACCATAATATCCCAAAGCATGTTTCCTATGCCCCTTATTCCATGTCACCCAAGTGTTACACATGTGTTTAAGGTGTTGCAGGGAGGGTGTTAAACCCCCAGAAAACTCAGGCCTCCGGGGTCTCAGCCCAGGACCTCGGTCACCCCAATCACCAGGCAGATTCGAAAGCTTGATGCAAACAGCATGAGGCTTTATTGTTGTTTAACGAGCTAACCCCATGTTAGCTCAGGCCTTTCACCCACCCGCCATGGCGGACGGCTAGCAAAGACAGCTCGAACCGGCTGCAGAGAGATCTTATAGGGCAGCATAAGGGGAGTGTCTAGGGGTACGCATAGGCTCAGGATTGGTGTGCCTCCAGGCTTGGAGGGCTTTCCCTGTGTTGATTGGCCAACTGGTTGTTATGGCCCATGGGCCCTCCCAGGGTGGTTGCTATGCTCTGTGCATCATTCCTGTGCACTGGTCTGTAAAGCACACCCAGAGCCTTAAAGCATAGCGCCACCAGCTAACTTGTGATTGGTTCCTTGCCATGAGGCAGGCACCTAACCTCTAGTGACCAAGGCAAGGTCAGAAAAGCACGTGTTATTGTCACAGCTGCCAAAAGGGGCAGGCATCTGACCTTAGTGACTAAGACAAGGTCAGACAAATATGTGTTTGGCTGTTATGGCTGCCGAAATGGGGAGCCGGTCCCTTCAAGGGCACCACCCTGTCTCAAACAAACAAACAAACAAAAATATTCAAAGTGTTGCCAGGCGTGGTATAACAAGCTCATAGTGCCAGCACTTGGGAAGCTGAAGCAAGAAGCTCAGGGCAAAGTTGATGCCAGCCTGTTCTACAGAATGAACTACAGGCCATATGAAGACTGTCTCAAAAACAAGGTGTTATAAGAAGAGCCTCAGAGCTTGCAAAAGTGTTCCATTCTTAATTTGATCAGAACTACCCTACTATCCAATCAAGATTAGAAAAATCCATTTCTTGAGCTGGGCGATGGTAATGCGCACTCTTAGTTCCAGCACTCAGTACTCTGGGGGTTGCAGAAAAGCAGACCTCTGAGTTCAAGGCTAGTCTGGTCTACAAAAGTGATTTCCAGGATAGTTAGGACCCCACAAAGGAAACCCTGTCTCAAAAAACAAAACTGGGTGGTGATGGCACATGCCTTTAATCCCAGCATTGGGGAGGCAGACGCAGGTGGAGCTCTGTGAGTTTGGGGCCAGCCTGGTCTACAGAGTGAGTTTCAGGACAGCTAGGGCTATACAGGGAAACCCTGTCTTGAAAAACAAAAAGAAGAGAGAGAGAAGGAAAAGAGGGAGGGAGAGAGGGAGGAAGGGAGGGAAGGAGGGAGGGAGGGAGGAAGGGAGGAAGGAAGGAAGAAAAAGCTCCATTTTAAACAGGAAATAGTCTGCCAAACAGGAAATAGTCTGCCAATGATAGTTATTGCCAGAATCATTTGATGATACAATAGTATCTTGCTTTAAAAATGCAAATTGCCCTCCAAGATTGGGCAGAGTCACCTGAAAATTCAGGCTAGAGACTAGAATCACAACTTAAGTCTGAGAAAATGCAATTATCAAAACATAAAGAGAGTAATTTAAATGCAAGAGAAAGTGAAAGGTTACAACTAGGTAGGGAAAAGGAGAAACCAAGTAGATAAGAGCCAGCACCTTGGAAAACCACAAGCATTATCATGGCTCCCTTGGCGGCAGCTGGACAGCAAGCCCTTTGCCTGCGATCTTGTTTATTGAAGTAACAATCCTAGGATAACTCAACAGACATGTGGCTGGTGAGAACAGCCATGCCCTTGTTCCCGGCATCAGTCGGTCTCCAGCATCAACGTCCACTAATGAAAAGTGTGGGGCACCTGGGGAGGCTCTGTGGAAAACCACAGGCTTGATTAAAGGGCTTTAGCACCACACCTGTGTGGAAAGGTTAGGACAGTAAAACTGAGCTGGTAGTTTTCAGTTTTATGCACCTTTCTCATAGCCGACCTGTCTGTCTCAATTCTATCCTGAAACATGGCGTTTTGTTCTGGTCCATGAGGCACACCGTGGCCCTGTAACTCGCCTGACTCATGCTGTTTGCAACCGTGGCTCCAACGGCATTGTTATTTGATTTACCGATGGGCTTATAAAACCGGAATTATGCAGCTGAGAGAACAGGAGTCAAGGGGTGATTTGCAGAGAATTTCACCAGTGTAAAGACATCTCTATGGGGGGCAGCTGTCCTGCTGTTTCCCATCTCAACTAAAAATGGGGCAAAATGAACTTGAACCAATGCAAGAAGGACCGCTATTAAATGGAGAAATAAGAGCTGGTGAAGGATTTGCTGGAACCAATCAGCAAGAGGGATTAAAGACTCCATCCAGTTCCTGGAAGTCTTTACAAAGATTAGGCTTTAAAATCTCTCAGAAGTAGCTTATGGATTTAATTCTAGAATATGACAACATCTGGATGCAAACGCAATCAGGCATGTCACTGCAGGACATAGCGCAAATGGGCAGATTGACTTATATTGTAAATGCCCTCCTAAAGAGCAGTATATTGGGCTGAATAAATGCTCAGTCAATGAAGTACTTATCATGCAAGCATGGAGCCCGAATTTGATGCCCAGAACCCTTATAAAAGCCCAGGTGTGGTGGCACACGCATTTGTTACTCCGGTATTGAGGAGGCAGAGGCAGGCAGAGGCTTCCTAGCCAGCCACTCTAGCCAAATGGTGAATCCTGGCTTTGAGAGACCCTGCCTCAAAAATGCATGATGGACAGAGCTGGGGAGATGGCTCAGTGGGTAAAGCCCGTGTTCCAGAAGTGTGAGGACCATAGTTCAGATCCCCAGCATCCACAAAAGCTCCAGGCAGACATGGCAGCCTTCACCAGGCAGAGACAGACAGCAGACTCCCCGAACAAACTGGCTACATAGGCTAGATAGTCCCTGCCTCAATATGTAATGTATGGGGGTGTTGGGGGGGATCCAGAAGATACTGTCAACCTCTAACCCTATGTGTGTGTGCGTGCACACTCACAAGCATGTGTGTACACACGGCATACACACGCAGATGTTACCAGGATGAATACAGTGTCTACAGAATAACACCCAAGGTTGACCTCAGGCCTCCCCACACATGTATGCACACACGTGCAACCTAACCTACTTGAGCATGTACACAAAGATAGCTGTACCTTGATAGAATTTTCAAACCAGTTGTTCTTCATAACACTTCTTTTTTGTTTTTGTTTTTTTAAAGATTTGTTTATTTATTATGGATATAGTGTTTTGCCTGCATGTGTCCCTGCAGGCCAGAAAAGGGCCCCAGATCTCATGCTTGTGAGCCACCATGTGGTTGCTGGGAATTGAACTCAGGACCTCTGGAAGAGCAGCCAGTGCTCTTAACCTCTGAGCCATCTCTCCAGCCCTTGTTTTGTTTCTTGTTTGTTTGTTTGTTTGTTTGTTTGTTTGAGTCTGGTTCTCATGTAGCTCAGGCTAACCTTGAATGCCTGCCCCTCCTACTTCTTTCTCACCAGTGCTGGGATTACACCACACTCAGATTCCCTTGAACCACAAACATATCTATACATTCTCAAAGCATTTGATTAATATTTCACAAGCTCAACATATTGTTAGGCACTGGGAATGTTATCATAAAGATACCCAAGAATACTGCTAAAATGTCAGTGTGTAATTGAAGTAATTAGAATGTCTGAGTGAGCCAGGTGGTGGTGGCGCACGCCTTTAAGCCCAGCACTCGGGAGGCAGAGGCAGGTGGATCTCTGTGAGTTTGAGAACAGCTGAAAGGTTCAGGCATTATGCTGGCCTGCCCCTGTTACCTGGTGGAATCCACTCAGGCAATACCCTGGTCAGCCCAAGGTTCCATGGGAAAGAAGTCTGCACGCAGGTGCAGAGGACCCCTTTAAAAGATAGGCCCCTGCACCTTTCTCTCTCTCTCTCTGCCCCTTTACGCTCGCGCGCTCTCTCTCTCTCTCCCCCTGTCTCTCTCTCTCTTTCTGTGCTCTCTCTCTCTATGGCGACCGGCCATGGCGGTCAGCCATTACCCTGTTCCTCTTCTTAGTCTCCCTATTCTACCAGGCCTTATAATAAACTTATAGTCAATATGTCTGTCTCAATATTTCTCTTTTCTTCTTTTTAAACAAAAGAATAACACCAGCCTGGTCTACAAGAGCTAACTCCAGGACAGCCTCCAAAGCCACAGAGAAACCCTGTCTCGAAACCCACCCCCCCAAAAATGTCTGAGTGAAGAAGCCATTTATAAATTATGTTTGTGCTTAATTAACTGATATATATGTATCTGGGATGATGGTATCTTAACACATGCCTCTTTAACTTGATTGGTTGGGGGGCTGTGTTGTTTTCCATTTAAAGTTAGTGGATTTCAGAATGACTGTTCTCCTCAGTTATCACTAACCTCCTCCCCTCCTAAGTTATAGCTACCCTCCTCCCCCCAAAGCAAAGGCAACTTTAACTAAACCAGTTGTTCCCACTGAGGACTTGAAGAGATCATAAACACAGTAGAATATCAGTAACAGATCTTCTGGGGGCAGGACAGTTCCCACCTTAGTTATTACCTTTCTTAGCCATTGTAGATTAAATAGAATATTGTTCATCTCAGGCTTTCTAAAAGCCAGACCCACCAGCTGGGTGGTAGTGGTGCACACCTTTAATCCCAGCACTCAGGAGGCAGAGGCAGGCAGAGGTAGATGAGGCCAGCCTGGTCTACAAGGCCAGTTCCAGGACAGGCTCCAAAGGTATAGAGAGAGCTGTCTTGAAAAACCTAAAATAATAATAATAATAATAATAATAATAATATAGTGGGCAGGTTTCTGTACAGTGGCTGGATGGATACTAGAGCAATGACTTTCAAAAGTATTAGGACAAAGATAAATGGTGAGCTTGATAGAGTGAAAATGGCTCAATGAGTATAAAAAGAGTGAGCCATCAGAAAGCTAGTCCTGCAAACATTAGACCCTTTGGGTTTCCCTAGAAGTCCTGCAAATATTAGAGCCTTTGGGTTCCCTAGACATATCAGCTTTGGTTGGGTATTGTCCTTTTCCATAATTCTTTATTTTGTTGTTTTAAATTGTATTTATTTCATGAGTGTGTGTGTGTGCGCACATGCATGCGCATGTGGGTGTGTACAGGAGTTGGTTTCTCCCCTTCCACAGTAGGACATGGGGACCAAACCCAGGTTGGCAGACTTCTATGACAAGTGTCTTTACCCACTGAGCATCTCACAAGCCCCTACTTTTTTCTTCAGAGTATACCCACTTTTCAAAGGAAACTCAATGGAATGGCCCCCAGGTGACAAGTTTTGCTTGCTCTTTTACAGGAAGCTTGCTTTTCTTTCCTGTCACTCTAAGATGTTACCGGAATCTTGAGAGAGAGAGAGAGAGAGAGAGTAGTCGGGTGGATGGGGAAACCTGGAGGAAGGCCAAGGAATAAGTGCAACCTAGAGTTAGGCAGAAGAAAGGAATTCTGGCCTGCTGTTACACAGTAAGGAGTACTGTGTGCTATCTGGTTTGTTTTTAATCTAGTAAAAAAAAGAATTTGAGGCGTTTTCATCATAAAGAAATGGCTAAGGAAATATATGTTTTCCTAATTTGAACATTGTGTGATGTGTGCACACATGGGAACATTACACCTCCTCCTCAGTGTATCACTTAATGTGTTTTAGGCACTGGTGAGATGTCTCGTGGGTAAAAACACTTGCTGCCAAGACGGACCACATGAGTTCACTCCCAGAACCTACTTGGTAAACGGAGTAAACGGACCCCACAAGCTGCCCTCAGATAGTCACACTTGGGCACACATTCACATATACCCCCCCACACATACACACACACACACACATACACACACACACACACACACACAAATAAATAAATGAAAAAATAAAAAGGGGCAAAAATGTTGAGGATATAGCTCAGTGGTAGAGTGCCTGTCTAGCATACAAGGGGGATCTGTGTTCAATCAGCACTATTTAGATATAGAGAAAAACAATAACAAAACAACAAAACACACTACACTCTTTAAATACTTACAGGTGAGGGGCAGAGATATCTCAGCTCTTCATCATCATCATCATAATAATAATTATTATTATTAGTTGTTGTTGTTCTATTGTAGGTCTCTGGGCTATCCTGCCTCTGAGTCCTGGCTCTCAGGATGGGCTCCCTCTCATAATATGGGTCTCAAGCTAAGCCAGTCATTAGTTGATCACTCCCATAATTTTCTGTGCCATCTTTACCCTAGCCACATCTTGGATGTAGGACAAATTGTAAGTCAGAGGGTTTGTGGCTGGGTTGGTGTCCCAACCCCTCCACTGGAAGCCTTGCCTAGTTACAGGAGATGGCTGGTTCAGGTTCTGAATCCCCTATTGCTAGGAGTCTTAGCTGGGGTCACCTTCATAGATTCCTGGGAGTTTCCCTTGCACTAGGTGATGGCTCAGCTCTTAAGAGCAAGTAGGGCTCTTGCAGAGGCCAGAGGTTCGGTTCCCAGCACCCATGTCAGGTAAAGAATTGGTACCCTCTCCTGGCCTCAGCAGGCACCTGCACTCATATGCACATACACACAAGTACATACTAAATTAAGAGTAAAAATCCTAAAAAAAGAGTTATAGACCATGAAGAGGCAAGAGACAGAAACAGAGGGAAACTAGCATAGAACAGCATGGATAGGATTTGTTTGGTCTAAATTTAGATAAGGTTCGGCTGGGATCCACAAAGATCAGAGCATAAGCATCACCAGGCAGCAGGGACAGCAGTGCATGTCACCATGCAGACAGACTCTCACCCTCTGGCTTGGAGAAACACTGGCTTCCTAACCAACAAGGTCCCCGACCTCTAGGAGCCTCAGTCTCTTCACATCTAATTGAAGGTTACATTGTCACTCCCGGCTTCTTCCACACGTAGATGCCAAGGATCCAGTCTATCCTACACCAAAGGGAAGACGTGCGGTATTCAACTACATAAGAGGATTCCACCCCTCTAGAAAATGCCAGTAGGAGGAAGCTGTGGGGGTCAGGCATAACGACACCACCCTCAATCATAGACAAAGTACAACTCACATGGTCTTTCCTTGTGTCCCAACCCAAGGGCTCTGCACAGACATAACGTTTGCACCCTCAAGAACCTATGGAACAGACTTGCTGTCATGATTAGGAAGATTTTCATTTTATTTCTACCAGGAAGCAAACATGAACAAAAGGTTAAGGAACTTGGCAGACAGGGAGAGGACACATGTTCCTCTTGAAAGAGAAAAGGGAAGTAGACAGCACAGATGAGGGTCCCAAGCCGACCTTCTCCAGGGTCCAACCACCAGTATTTCAGTTTCTAAGTGTGACCACTACTGACACAGCTATGTGTGTGAACACCCAAATACAAGCATTATGGAGTAGGTGTCACTAAACAAATAACTGTGTATGTGGTTATTCTATGACAATACAGTATTTCTCTAGGGAAATGTGTGTGTGTGTGTGTGTGTGTGTGTGTGTGTGTGTGTGTGTGTCTGTGTGTGTGTGTGTCTGTGTGTCTGTGTGTCTGTGTGCACGCGTGTGCACACTCGCGTGCGCGTGTGCCCTTAGGTGCTCATTTTTGAGGTGCTGGAAATCAAACCTAGGGCCTTCCAATGTTGGGCAAACTCTGGAAATAATTTTTTATTATGTCCAATTTTAGAATTTGAATCCAATTGAGCTGGGCATGGTAACACGCTCAGGAGGCTGAGGCAGGAGGACCACCAAAAGCCTGAGGCCAGTCTAGATTACACAGGATGTTCTAAACCAACGGGGGCTACAGAATAAGTCCCTTCTCAAACAGCAATAATAAAAATGAATCCAAGCTTGTGGAGAAGTCAGTCTGCAGGGATGGTTGAAAATCTAAGACCCCAGAGGTCACTGTTATTCCAAGACAGAGAACATTCCAGCCCAGGGTTGGGCCCTTTTCTGGGAAGTTATGATGGCTCTCCTGCCCTTGCCGTTACATACCCACGTGCTTCTCCAGAACACATGTGCTCTAACCATACACAGCTTCACTCATCAACATTTAAAAGGTTCTTTTCCATCAGATTTTCCAAGTGCTGGATCTGGTGGTGCACACCTGCTGTCTCAGTATTTGAGAGCTGGAGGGAGGAGTGTCCAGAGTTCACAGTTAACTACATACTGAGTGTGAAGACAGCCCAGGCCACATGACACCTTGTCTCAAAACAACAGATGAGGGAATAAATGGATGAATGAACAAACAAACCCATTGGGTTGTTTTGTTGTTGTTGTTGTTTTTTTTTTCTCAATAGTTGCCACAACCAAGTAGTCCTTTCAAAACATCAAAAGCACTGAGCCTCCTCCTAGCCCCGGTGAGTCCAACACTAACACGGCCCTTCCCTCCTTTGGCTTTCAGCCCGAGACAGTGACGGAGCTGAGGAGGATGTAGCTCTAACTGCCCATGGTACTCCCATTCAGCTGCAGGTAAACATGCTCCTTAACCATCTAGGAAGACACTGCAAACACTCTTTCCTTAGAGTCTTCAGGCTCTGTCCAACGATTTACTGACCCGAGGGAAGCCAAGCCAGACCCAAGCCACACCAGAGGGCATGTATAGGCGAGGCCCTCAGTTTAAACCCTGCGAGTCTCCCTCCACACCACCACCTCAGTGCTTATTTCCCAGGAAGGACCAAATCATGTATCAAGATCTGTGTGATGCTGAGGGGGCTGGCTAAGCTTCGAGCCAGTGGCAATGGGAGGCTGTAAACACTCAGCTCGAGTGTTGAGTCTGGTTTTAGTATCAGCCATCTAAATCTCTCCCCTGCACCCTCAACTTGCCCTGTGAATCGCTGTCTAGCCCTGGCAGCCCAGGCCATCCTGAGAACAGGGCTGGGCCTCATTACCACCTGGAAGCCCAGATGGATGAACCAATTTTAATTCTTTCAGGCAAAAACAGAGAGAGCTCTACTGAGTCGATTGGACATCACACGTCACACTGTGACACATTGAGCCGTGATGGCTCACGGACAGATCCGGAAAGCCCAAAAATACCACACCGAGGGAATCCCCTTGCTTTGTGGGGACCACAAGCAACTGAAATCCAAGAGAAAAAGTCACTCTCCATCACTTGTCCACTGACTCCACTGACGTTTATGAGGCAACTGTTTGAGCTCAGCTGTCCCATCTATAACTGAGAATTTGTGTCTCCCTAAATAGCACTCAGACCAGGACATAGTCACATGTCATTTGTTCTAATTAACCTTGGCAGAGGACGGTGGTGATGAGGAACTTTTGCCCAATGAGAAAAATTGTTTTGTTTTGTTTCTATCTATTCCTGTAGAGTTTCTTGGATGCATTTTCAAATTCCAGGAATCAGCTATTCCATGGCCTTGCCCAAAAAAAAAAAAAAAAAAATCTTATCAATGACCAACAGCGGAACCTGATAGAAATAGATTTGTGTGATGGTTACTTCCAGTGTCAACTTTACACAGCCTAGAATCACCTGGAAAAAAAGAGCCCCAAGGAGGAATTGTTTACATTAACTTGACCTGTGGCCATATCTGTAGAGATTGTCTTAATTACTTTACATAGTAAGGGAAGATCCAGCCCACTGTGGGCAGAACCACTCCCTAAGCAGAGGACCTTGGACCATATGAGAGGAGAAATAGAACTGAGAACAGGTTAGCAGGCAAAGTGAGCATGCACCCATTTCTCTCCACCTCCGGCTGTGGGTGTGACGTGACTAGTTGGTTTTGAGTTCCCACCACCTTGACCACAGCCCGGAATAAGCTAAAATAAACCCTTTCTGAGGACATTTGGTCACAACAACAGGAATAAAACTAGAATGATTTGGAAGGTTTCTTTCTTTAACTAACAAAGAAACTAAATGGTAGCAAAATGATACTATTTGGCCAGGAAAGTTGCTAATGGCATCCACTTCTTTCCAGACTGCTGACCCCAGCCCGGAGTATCTCATCCCACAAGCTACACTAAGCCCACCGCAAGATGCAGGAGTATAGAGCCCCTGGAAACAGAAGGAGGACAACCTGGAAGACTGCGTCGTGCTCCACACAACCCTAGCAGGCCCAGGAGAACTCTCGGGACACGCTGTCGATGCAGCCTCCACCCTGTCTTCCGCTCTGTTCCTTGCCCCTGCCACGCTTCTGGTCCCATCCCCTGAAGATCTCCCGGCCCCGCACAATTACAATCTTATTGCCACCCTACATTACTGTGTGTTCTGCATTTATTTTTTTAAGACTTTATTTATTTATTATGTATACAACATGCTGCTTCCATGTATATATCTGCACACCAGAAGAGGGCACCAGATCTCATAAAGGATGGTTGTGAGCCACCATGTGGTTGCTGGGAATTGAACTCAGGACCTCTGGAAGAGCAGTCAGTGCTCTTAACCTCTGAGCCATCTCTCCAGCCCGTGTTCTGCAATTATTTAGCTACATCTGTGTCTTTCTTAGCAATGCTTGGAAGAATTGGTGTCTCTTACTAATGAGACTGAAGTAGACACCTCAGTGTGAAGAAATTGGGTTATTCTAATGTGACAAAGTACAGAGATTAGCAGCAACTTGGAAGTGGATTGCACCCCTGGTTGTTTTCAACTGTACTAAAAACCATACCTAGCAAATGCTACCATCTTAACCGTGCTTAACAGTTCAGTTCAAGCCCAGCACAGTGGCATGCGCCTAGAATCACAGCACACGTTATCTGTAGATTGTGTGGTAAATAGCTTAAACTCATCCTTGGCAAAATCTGCAGTCAGCCGGCATGATTAAGATCCTGTCTCAAAAACACAAACAAAACAGTTCAGTTCAGTACTAGTAACTACATTCATACTGCTGTATTCGAAAGGTTCCCAGAACTTTTTCATTTAGAAAACCTGAAGTTTCACATTCAAAGAGTAACAGATCCCTACCCTACCCCTACCTCTGGCTGTTGCCATTCTAGTTTCTGTGAGTCTGACAACTTTTGATGATTCCTGTACAGAACCATACTTGACACTGTGTCTGTCCTTTTGTGCCTGCCTTATTTCCCTTAGCAGAAGATCGGTGATGTCCACCCATGTATCTGGGGTTTCTTTGGGAGATATTGTATTAATTTTATTTACATGTATATATACAAGTCTGCTTGTCTGTATGTGAAACACGTTAGTACGGTGTCTGTGGAGGCCAGAAGATGTCAGATCCCCTAGACCAGGACTTACAGGCAGTTTGGAACCACCTGATGTACTGAGAGCTGAACCCTGGTCCCCTGCAAGAGCAGTAAGTCCTCTTAACTTCTGAATCTCTCCAGCACCGCCACCGCCTCTCGCCATGTTGTATATATTTGTGACAGGATTTCTGTTTTGTTTCTTGAGGTTTGCCTGTTTTGCTTGTGTGTGTGTGTGTGTGTGTGTGTGTGTGTGTGTGTGTGTGTGTGCAAGCATGCTCACACACACATATGGCATATTCCTCAGGGGTCAGTGGTTGCTTCCACTTTATTTGAGATACAGTCTCTTTTGCTGTTCCTGCTGCGTAGACAAACTAGCTGGTCCACAAGATCTTTATGGCTGTTCAGTATCAGCCACCCATCTCCCAGTGGAAGCACACTGCAGTTACAGACACAATCAGTACTGTGTCCAGTGTTTCCGTGGGTTCTGGGAGTATGAACTCACATCATCATGCTAACCCACAAACACTTCACCCACTGAGTCATCTCCATAGCCCAGTCCATTTGTTTATTGAGTCGGGGTCTTGTGATAGAGCCCAGGGTAACTTCAACATAGCGATGACCTTCCTTTCCCTGGTGCCAGAGGATCTCCTTCTGTCTGGAAGGTAACTAACTTTGCTTTGTACACCTCTGACCCATTTTCTATGCACAGGACTATCTTAAATCCTGCTCTCATTTCTTTTCGGTATAGCCCCGAAGGTGATAGACATATCTGGACCATATGAGAATTCCATTCTTCGGTTTTACATTATTAAATTTTCATGTATTTATTTGGGGAGGCCCTAGTCATGACATGCTTGTGGGAATCAGCAAAAAACTTGTGGGCAGCAGTTCTCTTTTTCCTGTATGGGGGGTCCTGGGGATCAAACTCGGGTCATTGGGCTTGGCAGCAGGCCCCCTCTTACTCACTGAGCCATCTTGTTGGCCCCGTTCTGAATACTTTAAGAGACATTCCACATTCTATTGTTTGCTAGTTATGCCTACACCATTTTATGTCTGTCAGAAATGGAGAGAGAGAGAGAGAGAGAGAGAGAGAGAGAGAGAGAGAGAGAGTCCCAATATCTCTACCTCCTGGACAACACTTGCTCTCTCCTATGTGGTTTTGTTTTCATGATGACATCCTAGTGGGTGGGAAATGTCTAGTCACTTTTCATAAAGAAACCTTTACAAAGTTGGGACGTGCTCAGTGGTAGGGTGCTTGCCTAGAATGCATGAGGCTCTGGGTTCAATTCCCAGCACCACATACAAAAATATGTTTAGCCAGGCAGTGGTGGTCCATTCCTTTAATCCCAGGTGGCTGGATCTCTGTGAGTTTGAGGCCAGCTTGGTCTACAGAGCAAGTTTCAGGACAGCCGGGGCTACATGATGAGGACCTGCCTCAAAAAAGAAAAAGAAAGAAAGAAGGAGGGAGGGAGGGAGGGAGGGAAGGAGGGAAGAAGGGAAGGAGGGAGTCCAAAAGCTGATGGACCTAGAATCTGCTATAATAAAATATTAGCAGAGTCCTCACACCACAATACTGGCAAATATACATAATGCAGACACTCCCATGGACCGCCTGGCAGGTGACCTCCCATAGCGTTGCCACCCAGGGACAGCTACAGATAATAGAGCAGCAGACAGCCCTGCTTTCATGTGCCATTAACAGCTGATGCTCACAAAGGGCATCAAGCAGTGACCATGAAAGGCAGTCTCCCTGTCTCGGTGTCTTTGATGAGCTGGTGCCTCCTACTAATTGTCTTGCCTTTGTGTCTAACCCCACATCCATCCCAAGGGCTTCATCTGCCCCAGATTTCTTATAGGTGACAGGCGTAACAGGACCAAAGCCAGAGACCTGCATCCAAGATGCCCAGAGTCCGATATAGCCCCTTACCTTGTGGAAGAAAAAGCAGAACTTCAAAGAAATAGGCTGACCTCTAGGTAGTCACAGGTGGCGGGCCAGCTTTCCTGACTGCTAGGCCAGTCCTTCCCTTCTATAAGGCCTTCCCACATCTGTATTTCTGTATTAGCAACTTAGGTGTGTCCCCCTGAGAGCCAAATGACTACTTCAGACCAGTGAGTGCCGAGTGTCTGTGTGATGGCACAGTGTGTGTGTGTGCGTGTGTGCGCGCGCGCCAGAAAGCCCCTTTAATGACCAACATACAGCACAGGTTGCTCCCTAGCAACGAACATACCCTGAGCAACCTCAAGAACTAGAAATAGTTCTAGGACTCAGACCTAGGCAGACACCATTGATCATGCGGGGCTTGTGTTCTTATGGATTATAAATGACACAGAAGAGATAACTCCAGGGACAAGGACTCTTCATTTCATATATGGAGAAAGGGCCTTACCTGGGATAATATTGGCTCACTAGTGGCTGAACAAATACTGTGTGTGTGTGTGTGTGTGTGTATGTGTGTGTGTGTGTGTGTGTGTGTGTGTGTGTGTGTGTGTGTGTGTGTATCTCAAATCACAGTGCACACAGGGTGGGTGGGGCATATGTGAACTCGCCTGTGTGTCAAGGACTAGTGTAAAGGCCAGAGGACAACTTTCAGGAGTCCATTCTCTCCTTCCACAGTGGGATCTCTCTCTCTCTCTCTCTCTCTCTCTCTCTCTCTCTCTCTCTCTCCTCTCTCCCTCTCCCTCTCCCTCTCCCTCTCCCCCCCCCCTCCCTCCCCTCTCCCTCTCCCTCTCCCTCTCTCTCTCTCTCTCTCTCTCTCTCTCTCTCTCTCTCTCAGGACATAGGGAGGCAGGGTAGATATGTACCAAAACTGACAGGAGGAGACAAAACTCCCCAAGGAGACAAAGATATTTTTGGGCTAATACTCTCTTAGGAATAAGGCTTAGGGGCTGGAGAGAGGTCTCAGTGGTTAGGAGCGCTTACTGCTCTCACAGAGCAGCCAGATTAGGGTCCCACTGTCCACTTCTGCTCGAAGGGGATCCCACACACCTCTGGCCCCTGTGGGTTCCTATATTCACACGCATAATCAAGTCAACAAAGCCGCTTCAAGTCCTTTTTTTTTTTTTTTTTTTGAGCAGTTCAAACATCTTAATGGGCCAGCCCAGTTTTCAGCTCTGCTCTCTGTCCAGTCATCCCATTTGCCACTCTTCCAAGACACGATATTTAAATTTCAGCTGTGCTTTATATCTCAGAACTGACACATTCAGGGGACATCAATGTGGCTCTCTCAGGGATGCAAAGATGTTCACTTGCTCCAAGCAAAGCAGCATTTGAGGGTGCTGGGGGAATTCTGAAGATATAGGGTTTGCTGCCACGCCAAGCTCAGTCCCCAGAGCCCATAGTAGAGGGAGAGAACCAACTCCCACTAGGTCTTCTTTGACTTCAAATGTGCACCATGGCACACACATAGTGCACAAAAGAAATAAAATATAGAAATATTTATACTCTTAAACCAGCATTTGAATATCCTTCACAGAACTGACCCCTGAGATATCTGAAGACGTTCACTGTGATTGGGTTGCTATGATGTCAAACAAAAACTTTTTTTGTCTTCTCCGTCTTATTTCTTTTTAAGTGTTTTCATTTATCTTTGATGTATATGAATATGATGCATTGCTCTCATCATTCATTCCCTATCTTCTTCCCTTTCCTCCCCCAACGACTTCTTTCTTCTACTTTCCTTTCTTTTTCTTCTTTGAAAACCCACTGAACTTAACTAATGTTGTTTGCATGAAATGGGTGTGGGGTTATTTACTAGAGCAAGGACAATTAACCAGTGGACACACCCATGAAGAAAAGTGACTGTCCTTTCTCCTATAGCCATTAACTGCCAATAGCGCCTCTGCTAGAGATAGGCCTTCTTGCGGGAACTCATTCAGCCAATAGCTTTTGAGGTACGAGCCCCTTCTGGGCGTGATCCTCAGTGCTACTTGTGGGCTACGAAGCATGCTCTCTCTCTCTCCCTCTCTCTCTCTCTCTGTCTCCGGTTTTTCGAGACAAGGTTTCTCTGTGGCTTTGGAGGCTATCCTGGAACTAGCTCTTGTAGACCAGGCTGGTCTCGAACTCACAGAGATCCGCCTGCCTCTGCCTCCCGAGTGCTGGGATTAAAGGTGTGTGCCACCAATGCCCCATGCATGCTCTCTCTCTCTCTCTCTCTCTTGAGTGGTGGTGGGAGATCATCCTGCACCCCCAGGCCAGAAGCCCGTGGTGGCTGTCTACCTTTATTGTTTGAGTGTTCCCCAAATAAATATTTGATATTCAGGCTCCTGTGGATTTCCTTATTCCCACCTACAGAGCCTCATCTTCCTTCCCTACCCTTGCTGGGCTACTGATCCTTTGTAGGTCTCTAACAGCGAAGCACAACTGCTGCAAGATCATTAGTGCAGCTACTGGGTCATGTCCACAAGACGGCATTTCACAGCCTTCCTCATGCTCCAGCTCTCAGAATCCTCCAGTCCCTCTTCCACCATGGTCTTGGACACAGTGATACATTTTTCTGAAATTATCTCAACTTCAAAGAGACAGAAATTTTGCCAGACCTTGCAGCCAAGATAATAATAACCATGACATCATCTAAGATTATGTATTTAAACGGCTATCCTACTGTGTGCTTAGCCTGTTTAAATTTAACATGCCTTTAAGGAACAATATACCAACCTTACTATGCCTTGATTTCCCATGCAATCAGCTTTTGCAACCTAAGCTAATTCATAGCTTGAATCTTAAATTAGGAATTCTTCTATGCCAATGACCCAGAATAATGCATATGTATGTTTGTTGAGTCATCATTTGCTAAAAGCATCCAACAGACTGAAAGCAACCCATAAATCTTGGAAGCAACGTGCAGATATAAGTTCATAATGTCTGTCTGCAGTTCTGAGTGTATTCTGGGTCAGCTGGGGGCCAGCTCTTCCCCTGCAAAACTCTGGCAATGATTCCCATAAAGAACCACTAATTTCTCTCCCATGCCATGTTTTCTAGACTGTTCAATAAATACGGAGCAAAGCCCTTTGTTAGAGAATGACAGAAGAGCCAGGACACAGAGACAAATAGATCACACACACACACACACACACACACACACACACACACACACACACACACCAGACAGGTCATGGGGACAGATCACACACACACAACAGACAGGTCCCAGGGACAGATAGATCACACACACACACACACACACACACACATACACACACAGGCAAGCTCCAGACAAGCCAGTAACTATAAGCTGCAGACAGATGGAAGGAACAATGAGAGAAGTGGAGCATTCAAACTTAGGCTCCCATCCCACTCTTGGTCAAATTAATCCAAGAAGACTGTTTTCATTCCTTAAACATCAACCCATTTGTGTAACTTCTGAGTTTCCCCTAATGTGTTAAGGAATGTACCCTGAAACTTGTGGGGATATAGCTTCAAGATAGAAGTTCTAAAATTGATTAGATCCACTCTTCAAAGGCCTTCTGAGTGTGCTCAGAAATACAACTAGATATCACCATGAATGTTTCTGAAGATTGTGGCGCTATTAGAACCTAAGCTATGTTTACAGTAGTTCATATCTGTAACCCCAGCACTTGTTGAGGCAGAGATGGGAGACGCAGAAGTTCAAGGACAGCCTTAGCTATATAGTGAGTTCAAGGTTACTCTGGGTTATATCTCAAAAAAAAAAAAAATTAAGCCATTATTACCACCTGGTTAAACTCCAGTTGTTTTAGGGTTTGGAAATATGAGTTATCTACAGCACAAGGTGGTGATAGTAACTACAGCTAAACTCCTAAAGCACGGGGCCTTAAAATCTCATAGTGACATCTCTGTGTGTAAGTATAGGTTCTATGAGGTATTTGTTCTATTTCAGAGATAGCTTAGATCATGCCCTTAAAAACATTGGCATGGCCAGGAGGTGGTGGCTCACTCCTTTAATCTCAGCACCCAGCAGGCAGAAGCAGGAGGATCTCTATAAGTTTGAGTCTAGCCTGGTCTACAGAGCAAGTTCCAGGATAACCAGAGCTGTTACACAAAGATGCCCTGTCTTGAAAAACCAAAATAAATAAATAAATAAATAAAGTAAAAGACATCAGCATGATGTTGGCTCACCTGTCTCAAGCAGACACCAAGAGAGCAGCAACAGGAGAAGGTTCCAGACATCAGCTAAGTGTTCACACAAGGCTTCCGTCTGGAAAGGGATTATATGAATATGGCGGATGACAGGAAAATTCTCTGCAAAAGATCAGAGCCCCCAAAGCAGCCACAGTCCAAGGAAAAGGAAAATGTGACCTCTTTGTTCACAAATCAAAACTTCCCAAGTTTGGTCCCAAGAGGAAAAAGCTCATTAAAAGACTCCAACTGATGGTCCTAATGGCTCATGCTTGTAATCCCAGCCAGACCAGCAAAGGCTGCATGCACTGTGAGAACCAAGGTTTTTTTTTTGGGGGGGGGGTTGTTTTTTGTTTTTTTTTTTTTAAATGGGTCAGCAGTTAAGAGTGCTTGCTGCACAGTCATGGAGACCAGAGTTCAAGTCACCGCACCCAGGCAACAAACTAACCAACTGGGCATGACACAAAAGAGAGTAACTCTAGATCCAAGGGACCCAGCACTGTCTTCTGGCCTCTGTGTGTGAACAGGTGTGCCTGCCCACACTCGTGTGCATACATTTACAAAGACTCACACACATAAAATAAAACGCACTTTTAAAACATCTCCAAAAAAAAGAAATACAAATCCCTCATTGCTCAGTTTGCACACCGCTGTCAAGCTTCATGAACCCATAAGAGGAACCCAGAGAGACACAGGCACACACAGACTGGAAACTAGAGCTTAATTGGTTTTCTTGTGCAATAGCACCAAGTCTGCAGCCAGCCAAACCACAAAAGCCTGTTTTTATTAAAATTTGACATGTTATTCATTATGGACTCCTTTTCAGTGATTGTAACTTTTAAAATATGGCATCAAGTAGTTTTCTCAATGACTGATTTTTTGTGTCATGGCCCCTGAGTCCTAGCCCCACTAATCAGATTGACTTCATGGGAAGAGTGTGTCTTGGGCACCCAGGACCTCTGGCTTTGAGTGTGTGACTTGGAAAGCTTAATACTGTCCCTGTCCTGGCCCCAAACAGACCTATTACATCAGAATTCCTGGGAGTGGAGCCCAGTGTATGTCTGAAAATCTCTCCAGGTGACTCTGTTCTGCCAAGCTGCAAACCACTGCCTTAAAGAAATATTTAGCATCCTCTATAAGGGACAAGAGAAAGAAGACATCATCGTCTTGGCTTGGTCACCAAAGTCCATGATGGCTCCTTTTTCTGAAGAGAAGGAGCTTGGTAGGACGGTACACTCCTGCAATCCCTGAATGTAGGAGACTGAGACAGGAGGATTGCTAGTGGTGATGTTTTGGAAGAGTGTGGAACACTGAGGAGGTAAAGCCCTTCATTGTATGTTACATACAGTTCAACTCACTGATAAACCAGCCAGCCTCCATCTTGGGCTTAAAAACCATCTTACAGTAAAGTCAAACTGGACTCATTCCCGTTTATGATTAAATCTGTTTCTCAAGGATGGGACTATGCCCATCTGTGACCTTAACTACAAATGGTTCTGTACTGCCTGTTCCGGGAATGGCAACCATGCCTTTGTTTCAAAAGGCTTTTACGATCACCTTGTCATGCTTATTCTTCTGTGACCCCTGCCTATTTGCCTGCCAAATCCCCTATTTAGAAACCCCTTACTCCTGAGACATAAAAACCTTATCTTTGGGGCTGGAGAGATGGCTCAGAGGTTAAGAGCACTGTTTGCTCTTCTAGAGGTCCTGAGTTCAATTCCCAGCAACCACGTGGTGGCTCACAACCATCTATAATGAGATCTGGTGCCCTCTTCTGTGGTGTAGCAGACGTGCAGACAGAACACTGTGTATATAATAAATAAATAAATCTTTTTTAAAAAAAGAAAATAACTTATCTTCCCCATGTCCAGTGCTGACCTCCTGAGCCCTGCCTTGGGGGAAAAAACAGCAATGTGCACGCATAAAGCTTGCTTTAATTAATTTGGCTATGATTTGGGTCGGTGACCTTTCTAGTCACATCTTTGGGATTAACACCACCCACCCACTTTCACAAACAAAACTCTGGGAATTGTAATTTAATATCTTCCCAAAATTCTTCCCTTGAGTCTTTTCTCGTCATCCTAAAATACTTTCTCTTGATGGCTTTGCCAGGTCACTGGTTTCAGGGCTCTTCCTGCTGGTGAGCAGCTTACACCACCCCCCTCCACCTCCACCGCCCCTTCCCACTTCCCCCCTTCCACTCGCACAGTCTGTCCTGGACTGTCTTAAGTCCCATCCCCCCTCACCCAGTCAGTGCAGCCCAACTGGACCAGCATCTTAGCTTCCTAGTTTGCAGTTTGTGGGCCTGTGAAGATGACTAAACCCCTGCTTCACAAATTCAGCCCACCACCCCTTTTGATTTTGCTTCCTAACACAAATCACAAGGTTTCTTCTTATGCAGTTAGTCACCCTCGGAGAACAGCTTAGAGTGGTCTTTATTCTATTTTATTTTATGCATGTTGTCTTAGGGGGTTTTCATTGCTGTGATGAAACACCGTGACCAAGGCAACTTGGGGAGGAAAGGGTTTATTTCAGCTTACACTTCCAGGTGACAGCCCATCGCTGAAGGAAGTCAAGGCAGGAACTCAAGCGTAGCAGGAGCTGACGAAGAAGCCATGGAGGGGTGCTGCTGACTGTCATGCTCCTCATGGCTTGCTCAGCCTGCTTTCTTATAGAACCCAGGACCACCAGCCTAGGGATGTCACCACCCACAAGGGTCTGGGCCCTCCCCCATCAATCACTAATTAAGAAAACAGCCTACAGGCTTGCCTACAGCTGATCTTATGGGGCATCTTCTCAGTTGAGGTTCCATCCTCGCAAATGACTTTAGTTTGTGTCAAGTGGACTCCTGGGTCCTTGCTCCCTTGTTCCCTCCCTTGCTGTCTGAGGTGAAGAATCCTCTCTGCCACATGCTCCTGTCACCAGAATGTTCCCAAGTACATGGGGCCAAGTGACCACACAGTGACCCCTCCAAAACCACGGGCCATTACTGATCTTTGCTTCCTTAAGTCCTTCTGTCAGGTGTCTGTCTGGTCACAGCTATGACAACAGTAACTAAAACACAAAGCTTGGAAGAGGAGAATTACTCTGAAAAACACAAGTTCCAGCCAGAGGGCAGGCTATCACATGACACTAAAAAGGGCTATGGCGTAACTCTATCCAAAAACACAGAGAAAAGCATCTACACCTCATGCGAAGGACTGAGGAAGTAGTTGTGTTGCCAGTGGCGGGAAGGGAAACTGTACATTAAAACTGTTGGGCTTGGGAGACGGCTGTCAGTAACATGTTGGATACACAAGCATGAGAACCTAAGTTCAACACCCAGAACCCATGTTGGGCAGGGAGAGAATGGTGGTGAATGCTTGCAATTCCAGCGCCAGAGAGGCAGAGACACATGGACCCCAGGAGCCCTCTAGCTAGCCAGCCTAGTGGGTCAGCTGTAAGCCAACAAGAGACCCTGTCTTCAAAAATTCAAATAATAATCTGAGCCAGTGAAGAGATGCAGTGGGGGAAGGCATTTGTTGTAAGTCTAAAGACCTAAGTTTGATCCCCGGGCCCACATGGTTGAAGGAAAGATCGGGCTTTTACAAGCTGTCCTCTGACGTCTGCACTTGTGCCTTGACACACGTATAAACACGCACACAAATAAAGTGAGAAAAATGTTTTCAAGCATAAGGTGGATGACACTGGAGAACAACACTTAAGCTTGGCTTCCAGCTTCCACATGGACATATACACATATACAGAGGTGCATACATTTGCACACACACACACACACACACACACACACACACACACACACCCCTACACACACCTGAACATACACAAAATAGAACATAATAAACCAGATGGCCCCTCCGTGAACAACCTAGGAGAATTCTGGATAAACCCTCCAGCTGAATTTGCTGTTAGTTACCTGACTTCAGTAGGCTTTAATAATCACGAATTGAATTATTCAGTCATACTGAAAGACCCGCTCGGAATGCCCCTGAGCCCCCTGCCCCGAAGCTGCCGGGGCCTCCCAAGCCTTCACCCCGGCAGGGCTCGCGCCCCCGGCCCGCCCCGCCTGGCACCGCGCCTCGGGGCTGGGGCCGAGCAACGAGCACCAGGTGGGCAGGCCCGAGAACGAGCACCAGGTGGGCCGGCCGAGAACGAGCACCAGGTGGGCCGGCACGAGGGCGAGCACCAGGTGGGCCGGCACGAGAACGAACACCAAGTGAGCCGGCCTGGAGCCCTGCCCCTGAGCCCCCGCCCGATGAGAAACACTCCGTCCCAAGGTCTCCGCCCCCAAGGTCAGCCATCTGGACGCGGAGGGGGGGGAATTGAGTCTGTTGTACCAGACACCAGACCTTGAGAATATGCTGATCTGGAATGGCTCTGTGTCTCATTTGAACCATCCAATGGAAATGATTCTGTATTTCGCCTCATTTGAAAGACTCTATGTTTCACCTCATTTGAATAACTCTGTACTTTGCCTCATTTGAATAACCCTGTATAGCGCCTCATATACATTGACCAATGGGAATAGCTCTGTACAATGCCTCATTAGAATTATCCAATAGAATCCCTGCTCCTAGCTTGCGCCTTTTTCCCTATATAAGGACCCCTTTCCCTTGGCTCGGGGCGCTTAGCCACACAGAAGCTAAGTCGCCCCGGGTACCTGCGTCTCCAATAAAGCCTCTTGTTTTTGCATCCAGTTCGTGGCCTCGCTGATTCCTGGGTGTGGGTCTCCCTCTACGAAAGTACCTCTTCGGGGGTCTTTCAATACAACTGACAATGTAGCATTGGTCTTCCATCATCTAGGAAGGAATGCCTCCAACACTGGGATCATGATGGTGTCTTTACCTTGGTTGCCTTTTAGGGATCCCCAAGCTGTTTTTGTTTTGATTTGTTTTGTTTTGTTTTTGCTTTTGCTTTTTGAAAACACGGGCTCTTCTCTTTGGGCTGAGTGAGTGTGGGATGGATATACATCAAAGGGCCAAGAAGATCACCAGGTTCTTTTGTTTTGTTTTGTGTCTGACAGAGGCTCACGATGTAGCCCTGTCTGACCTAGATCATCTTGCTCTGTAGACCAGACTGGCCTTGAACTCACAGAGATCTGCCTTCCTCTACCTCTTGAGTGTTGGGATCAAAGATTACACTATCACACTCAGCTTATACCGCCATGTTCCAAGCATGCAGTCTGTGAAGAGCTGTCAAGACTGGACACATACATGCAGACTGCTAGCTGCACCCTCTGACCCCTCAGCACCTTCCCCTGCACCTCAGACCCCTGTGTGTGGGTGTGTGAGAAACTACAGCCCTGGGTAAGCTGATACTCATGGCAATCCTCCTGCCTCAGCCTCCGGAATCCTGTGATCACAGGCATGAGCTACTATTCTTGGCCCACCCTGCTTCTTTATCATATAAATACTCCTCCCCAAATCCTATTCTGAGGAAGTAGATTTGAGACCTACCTTCACACACAGTCACTTCCTGAATAAACTTGCCTTTCAAAAATATTTATTTTATTTATGTGAATGTTTGCCTGCAGGAATGTATGTGCATCACATGTGTGCCTGGTACCCAAAGAGACAAGAAAAGGGTGTAGGATTCCCTGGGACCTGAGTTACAGGTGGTTACGAGACACCGTGTGGTTGCTGGGAAACAAACCAGAGTCCCCTGGAAGAGCAGCCAGTCAGTGCTCTTAATGGCTGAGCAATCTCTCCAGCCCCTGAATAAACTTCCTCCTTCGAAAAACACATTTTGTTTTAACTGGTATACTCCACTAGGTAAAAATGGGTCTGATTTGGTAACACGTGGTATTTAGCTTCAAATAGTAGACACAGTGCCAGGCATAGTAGTGCGCATTGAAATCCCAGCACTCAGGACGTTGAGGAAGGAGGCCCTTGAGTTTCAGGCCAGCCTGGGCTGCATAATGTCTGTGTCTTAGATCCTGTTAGTCGGCAATCAACATTAATCATCATAGCTGGCCAGAGCCCCAAACTCTAGCTCCGAGACCCTTTGATCTTACCTAGTCCATCACGGCACCAAGCACAGATGCCCAGGTCAGCCCTGACAGAGCATCACTGAACTTGAACACCCCTGGTGAGAGAATATCAACTTCACAAGAAGCCACCATAGGCTTAGCCTCCCTAAAGTTCCTAGCCACTGGGCACCTGCTCGGCAGTCATTATCAGACAGCCAGGAGGCAGCACACTGCTGTCAGTCCCAGATCTGAGACATCCCACCAGCCTGAGTGCCAGCCCCATTGCCTGGCAGCTTTGTCCTGGCAGACATAACTCAGTCTCCTGGCGTTTCGGGTCCGCAGGCACCAATTAAGCGGACTGTGTTCATACAACAATAATAATAATCCCGAAAGTGTTCCTGTGTATTCATTTATACAACTAACGTGCTTTAGGCAGAGCCTGGACGAGAATAAACACCGCAAGCATTGACTATGGTGATGGTGGCGCTATGGCATTCTCTCCTCGCCTGTTCTCTCTGGATGGACTGTCTCCAGGCCCATCTGGCAGTCTGTGAACCTTGGAATTCTAAACCAGCTCCCACATGCAAGTGAGACGTAGAGAAATGGGGTCAATGTCTGGTGTAAGGTGATTGTATATCCCAGTTCAGAGGGGACCAGCACACACCTGAGCCTAGACTTCCCAATGGTACCAGGGCTGCCTGGAGTGCACGCTCAGCCCTGGCTCACAGCAGGCTCATGGACCGTCAGGGTTGTTTTTTTCCAATCAAAGCTGCTGTCAACCAATGTTTTTCTAGCATATGTTTATGTAACTATTGGAGGCCATGAATACATTTACATATATTAAACTAACATCTTCTAACTTCATTGCAACATGTTAGCATTCCGGTTTTCTCTCTTCTAATTCGGCTGTCATGTTGGAAATGTGGTACATATTTTATTTTGGGCCAAGAGACTAATAAGCCATTAGCCCAGCATCTCCACAGACGATCTATTAGCCATGTCTGACACGTGCTCGCCTTCGTTTTTTTTTTTTTTTCACATTGATTTTGTGTTGTAGATGTGCACCTGAGCCTGTGTGCCATGGACACCTGTGGGGGTCAGACGGCTGAGCCTGTGTACCACAGACACCTGTGGGGGTCAGATGACTGAGCCTGTGTGCCATGGACACCTGTGGGGGATCAGATGACTGAGCCTGTGTGCCATGGACACCTGTGGGAGTCAGACACCTGAGCCTGTGTGCCATGGACACCTGTGGGGGTCAGAGGACAGCTTGCTGGAGTCAGGGCTGTCCTTCCATTATGTGGGTTCCAAAGGTTGAGCTCAGGTCATCAGGAGAAACAGCAAGCACCTTTACCTGCTGCGCCCTCTCACCAGCCCACAAATGTTTACCTTTTGGCTTTCCTTTATTCTCATTATTGTCTGTGGTGTTTTGTTTTTGTTTTTGTTTTTTGTTTTCTAGTTGATCTTACAGTCATCACACTGAGATCAATACGTGGGGGGCCCGGGTACTTTGCCTGCATGCATATGTATGTGGCGTGTGTATGCACTCTTCAAGGAGATCAGCAGAGAATATCAGATCCCCTAGAACTGAAGTTAACAGAACCATTGTGTGAGCGCCAGGAATCAAACTCAGGTCCTTTGGGAGATCAACCAGTGCTTTTAGCCACTGGGCCATTTCTCTTGCCATCTCCCTATGACTTTTTAATCTTGCTTCTTCATGGTCCATGATGCCTGCTGAGATTCTCAGTACAACAAAATCGTGCCGGGAGGACGAGAGCAGATTATTCTGTCATTTTTCTAGCTCTTTGAGCTCAGTCCACATTGGTTTAACAAGTCCATGAGGCCGGGGGTGCTCCCAGCTCTTCTCTCATCCATGATTCCAGATTAAACAGTGTAAAGGGCTTTGTCTTCACAGTGAGAAGCTGGACTGTGGCTCTGAGTGTGACCTACTAAGACCCTGACACTTGTCTCTTTTCAGCTTTGTTGACACTCTCAAGAGGACCAGCCAAGAGCATTCATGTGAACCGTTACGGCAACACAGGAAGATGGCAGCTCTAAGGCTGTTCTTTCTTAGAGGGAAGGTTTGTGGCACAGTTTTGTGTAGTGGGAGATACGGTGCTAGAGTCAAACATTGTGTCTCTGAGCTCTCGAATAAACTACCCTGAGTCATCAGAGAGGTGCTTTGAACTGAGTAGAAACAAATCCAGCAGAACCAGTTACATCATCACATGGAAGGGGCGGGGCGGGGTGGGGCGGGGTGGGGCGGGGTGGGGGGAGGGGGTGACGACTGGGACCAGGAGGGGTTGCATGTATGATAATGGATCCCATTAAAGCATAGTCTTCATTGTTTTTCCATTTATTTATGTAGAGACAAGCAATTTCTCATGTAGCCCAGGCTGCCCTTACGCTCACTAAGTCTGTGAAGATGACCTTGAACTCTTGCTCCTCCTGTCTTCTGTGTTCTATGATTACACCACCACACCTACTAAAGTTTCATTTGCTTTTATTGCTTCTTCTTTTGTGGGGGAGAGTCTTATGTAACCCTGGCTGGCCTTGAACTTACTATGTGGCCCAAGGCTGGCCTTGAACTACTGATCATTAAGCCTTTACCTCCCAAATGCAGATTGCCCCATCTGTCTTTCTTGTGAGTGTGGGGAGGGAGATGGTGTCATCTGTATCCCAAATAGCCCAAAGATTTGTGGCAACCTTCTAGCTTCAGTCTCCTAAGTGCTGGGATTATAAGTGAGTGTCATATGCCCAGCTAAAGCAAATTCCACTTTATAGCCTGCTGCTGGAGTTTGAAATGTATGCTACGGGGCCATAGTGAGGTGTAAGGGTTTTCCAGCGATGATCTCTGTACCTGCTCTCTTAAGGGACACAAGTCCCCAGGGATGCTTGTAACCCCAGCACTCCACATGCTGAGACAGAAGGATCATGAGTTCCAATCCAGTGTGGACCACACAGCGGGTTCCAGACCAGCCTGAGTTACATAGAATAACCTTGTCAATAAATTAATAAGAAAATTTCCCAAGGAAAGATGAATCTTCTCAAAAGGAGCCATAATTTCCAACAAATTAGTTGGAATTAGTGGAAATTAGAAAGAATTAGTACTGGGTGTGTGCTGGCTTATACTCCACAGGGGATTGAGGCCAGCAGGAGCTTACACACACACACACCCTGCCTCCCACCCACTGCCATGGTCCCCCAGCTGGCATCTTCAGAAGCTCTTCTCCTTACTTGGAGCGCCCTCGCCTGACAGCTGGCTCAAGGCTAGGAGGAAGAAATGGACAGCCAATCAGATGCTGCCTGTGCCACCAATCCCCTCCCCGTGGCTTCCATGCTGACTGGGAGAAGGGACCAGAGAGAAGCCCAGAGACGGTTCCTGATTAGAAGAGGGAAAATCAGAGAAATCCTGAAAATACAATGATCACGCACAGGCTTCGATTCCCTCATCAGATGCTCCCTTTGAAAACTGTTCTAGCCCGGCACACGCCTTCCTGGTCTACAGAGCGAGTTCAGGACAGCCAGGGCTACACAGAGAAACCCTGTCTCAAAAAGAAGGAGGAAGGAAAGAAGGAAGAGAGGGAAGGAGGGAGGGAAGGAGGGGAGGGAAGAAAAGAAAAGAGAAAAGGAAAGAAAAGTGTTCTAGAATCAATCCGGCATTGACAGCAGAGAGAGCAAAAAACCTGCAATCGGGTCCTTACCATATCTGCTCTGCCATTTCGTGTTAAATGATACAGAGGCACCAACCAGAGGGTCTCTGTGAGCTCCTTAAACTACACAGGTCTCGGCCATGTGTTCCTCTTTGAGGGATCAGCACCACTGTAGGCATTTGGGGAGTTGCAGGATCAGGGTCAGGTGCCAGTGAGTTGCCACCCAGACCCAACCATCGATGGAACATCAACAGAATCCAGGGAGGGCAAATCTTTACCTGCCCTGAATGGAAGAGGGCTCTAGGGGCAGATGTGCTGGGAATCCTAGCACTTAGAAGGCTGAATCAGGAGGCCTGAGAGTGAAAGGCCAGCCTTGGATAGACAGTGGGTACCAGGCCAGCCTGGGACACGTGACAAAAATCCTGTCTCACAACAGGCTCAGCAAGTGTGTTTGCTATGCAAGCACGAGAGCCTAGGTTCAAATACCCAAAACCCAAGTAACATAAATTATGGTTGAACACGGACCTGTAAACCCAGCACCGTGAGGGAAGAGGTGGGTAGAGACTGGAAAATGGCCAGGGCCTGCTAGCTATCAGCCTAGCTCTGTCTACAGTGAAAGACCGTCTCCAAGGAATAAGGCAGAGAGATAGAGCAGGACACTCAGGGCACATATACAGGTGTAGGTACCCCTGCCCCATTCCAAAAGCAAACCAGGCATGGTGATACACACCTGTAGTCCTAGTACTTAGTATGGGGGAGGGGGGTAGGATCAGGGGTTCAAGGCCAACCTTGCCTACAAAGTGACTTTGAGGCTAGTGCAAACTATATATAAGATCCCGGCTCCAAAAAAGCTAAGAAACAGGGTTGGAAAGATGACTCAAGAGTCATCTTGCAGAGGACCAGGGTTCAGTTCCCTGCACCCACATCGTGGCTCACAACCGGCTGTTAACTCCAGCTCTAAAGCACTGGACGCCTTCTTCCAACCTCTGAGGACACTGGGCTCACATGTGATACACACACATAGCTGAAAACACTTATAAAGTAAAAATTTTAATCTTTTAAAAAAAAAAAAGAAAAGAAAAGAAAAGAAGAAGAAACGGGCAAATGAAATGTCTCGGGAGGTAGAGATGCTCTATACCAAGTCTGATCTGAGTTCAGTGTCTGGAACCCACGTGGTAGAAGGAGCGAATTGACCTCTACAAGTTATCCGCTGACCACACACACACACACACACACACACACACACACACACAAATTAAATAAATAAATAAATAGTTGCAATTAAAAATTTTAACGCACACAGATTTCCAAAGACAGCGACCTACAGACTGAGGCCAGGTCGCCTGGATGCTCAGTGGCCAACAGTAGCTTTTCTGCGTTTGAGGCTGGGACATCAGTGAGCATTCGAGCCCTGCTAGCAACAGAAGGAAGTGGGCAGGAAAGCAAAAGCCCAACAGGGTATTCAGTGTTCAGCAGCAGAGAGTCTAGAACGGAAGGAGGCTCAGAACGCGGGGAGGATGGGGGGGGCGGTGCTGGTGGATGTGGGGGAGGGGGAGGGCTGGATTTTCAGGGCCAGCCTGTACTTTTTGTTTTGGCACACTTCTCCTGACCAAACGCCAACGTTCTCACCACATAAATAGCAGATGACATTAATAAGATCAGTCTATGAGACATTACCTGTAATGACGCCAGGCTGCAGGCAAATGGGCTGGAAACCTTGGAGAGCTTCATCAAGATAAGGGCAAGGGAAACGGAAAGCGGTTTTAAAAGTGTAGGGGTGGGGAAGAGACAGCTCGGAGGCACACTTGCCTCCAGCCTGTTGTACCATCTACCTGCTTGGGGGCCTCCACCAGAAAGCAGCCTTAGCTGTGGGAATCTGACTTTCGGTTACCGAGGGTTGAACACTAAGATTTCACTGCCATCTAGTGGAAATTCAGGGCATGGCAGCTTTGGTTCACTAAAGCTGTAATTACAGAAAGGTAGGACCCTAAATCTACTTCACAGATTAAAAAAAAGACAGAGAAGAAGGCTGCTGTTGGGCTTGATCCCCATTTTAACATCACCCATTTAGTTCAAAGATGTGTGGTGGTATATCATTTATGATTTATTAAAGCTTGTCTGAGGATTCGGAAAGCAAAGTCAGCCACAAGCCATTGAAGCTAGGTACACATCTTGAAGCCAGAAGCCAGAAGCTAGGAGGTACACACCTTTAATCCTAGGACTCAGGATTAAGAGGCAGATGGATCTCTGTGAGTCCAAGGCCAACCAGATCTACACAAGATTGATCCGGTCCTAAAGAGAAACAGCTGACACCAAGAGGATCTCAGCACCTGGGAATACACGCCTTTAATCGCAGCACTAGATGGGTATAAAAGATAGAAGCAGGGTCTTCAGTAGTCAGTATCAGGCATTCATTCTCCAGCCACGTTGAGAATGGCAATGCCCCAGCCTGTTAGAGGTAAGAACTCTCTGGTAGCTTGGCTGCTTTGCTGCCCTGATCTTCCGTGTGAACCCCAGTATCTGTCTCTCAGTCTTTTATTTCTTCATGTTACAGAGATGGCACTTTGCCTCCTGACATCAGCTGACAATGCTCAAGGTTAGCCTGAACTAAATCTTTACATTCTACTTTCCTCCAGGAGGAGGAGGAGACTGCAGTCCTCTTCCGTAAAATCCTCGCTGGGTGGCCCAGATTGGTTGGTCTTAAAATCACAGCAGTTAGGCCGGGTGGTGGTGGCACATGACTTTAATCCCAGCACTCGGGAAGCAGAGGCACTTGGATCTCTGTGAGTTCGCTCTGTAGACCAGGCTGACCTCAAAAATCACAGTCATCCTCCTGCTTTAACATCCCACACGCTGGGATTACAAGTGTGAGGCCCCCTGACAAGACTCTGACCCAGTCTCACTCTGGAGACCAGGCTGGCTTCGAACTCACAGAGACCCACCCGCCTCTGCCTCCTGAGTGCTGGGATTAAAGTGTGTGCCACCATGCCCAGGCCCATGGGAAGACTCTTAAGGGGCAAGTTCCTAATTAAGCTAATGTTTGCATATTGCTTCCATGTATGTGGCTAAGTGTGAGGATCCCAGTTCCTCCGTAATAGATTCCTAATCCTCTGCCCCACAGGGTATGTAGACCTCCCTGACCTCCCCATGGCCTGTGCATACCCACACCCAGAATAAACATCTTTAAAATATAATTTTTTTGGTTTTTTGAGACAGGGTATTAATTTTTTAATTTTTATTCATTTATTATGTATACAACATTCTGCTTCCATGTATATCTGCACACCAGAAGAGGACACCAGATCTCATAAGGGATGGTTGTGAGCCACCATGTGGTTGCTGGGAATCGAACTCAGAACCTCTGGAAGAGCAGTCAGTGCTCTTAACCTCTGAGCCATCTCTCCAGCCCCTTAATATTTTTAAGAAAATAAATAAATTTAAATTTTAAAAGTGGTTGCTATCACATCTTTATTGCATACCCAGGTGAATACCTTATCACACAACAAATACATCCCACCCCAAGAATAAACACTGCCCACTTACAGAGTTTGAGGTGAACTCAGGATAGATCTGTTACTGAGCTGGGGAGCAGGAAGGGACTAAGGAGTGCGTGTCAGGAATTTATGGCAATAACAAAGCCCAAATTCTCCTGGCAGGGAGAATCAGCCCTTGCCCACTCCAGTAATGTCCAGAAGAGCTCCTGGCAAAGTACACAGAGGTCTGGGGCTGGCAGCAAGTTTGAAGGTGATACGCCCTTGTAAATCAGTGTCCATACTGCTCAGGCCATTGTGGGGCAGTGTACTGAGAATAGACACTTGGTAACCTTTAGCCTCTTCTACCCGGGCAGGAAGACCTGGGAGGGCAGGGCCAGGTTAGCTTCCAGTGTAGACTGATACGGACAGGGTGGAGATCCCACGCCTTTCTGAGATTGTGCAAATTGCAGTTCTGATCTGTGCCAAGTGATCCTCATGAAACCCACCCTGAGTTAGATGAATTGGCTTCCGAAGCCCAACAAGTCAGTGAGGAGTTAGATGAGCAGATGGTCGCTCCCATTCATGGGAGAGGTAAGAGTCTCATCCTGAGTTGCCCAAGACTCCCACCTCCAAGAAGTATCCTAAGAATGGGACAAAGGAAAACACTGGAACACTGCGAAGAAGCAGTCTGTTAGGAGCAGCAGCCCCAGACAGAAGGACAGCAGTGTGCTGGGCAGGGAGCAAGCTCTCATGTACAGTTCCCCTAAGATGCTCCGGATTCAGTTCACATCTGCAGAGCTCCTGACTGGACCTGCTGCCTTACTCTGGTTGTCCCGTTCTTCTCAACAGTTAGCTGTCCCCTTTACGTCCCTCGTAGTCATTGTATGGACTGGCTGGGGCCTGGGCCCTCGGGATGGAGAAATCCTTTGGAGGACTTCGGTTCTGTAAAGAAAACGATTGTGTGGTTAAAACTTCCATGGCCATTTCAGTGAACCTTCAGTACCCTTCTCTAAAGGTCTCTGCAGGTCCTCCCTGGGCCTGTCTGTGTGCCATTCCAACCCCAAGAGGCACAGTGTGGGAAAGCAGGCGTCCATCCCTTAAGGATGGCCACTCGGGAGCCACCAAAATGGTGGCAATATCTATTCCCAAAGGACCACTGTCCCTGGGAGGGGGGAGTGGGGAATGACAAAGGTCACTTACCTGCAGCTGGAAATGAGTCGAATAAGGAGCATAGAGTGTGTCCCCTGCCTCAAGACCTGAAACAGAGGGAGAAACTGAGGCACCTGGCCACACCTGTGCTTTCCTCACTGTGTCACTTGTTGCGGTGTCTGTGACAGTTGGTCCCTTGGGGCCTCAGCAGTTCAAATGTCTTGCAGGGAAAGAACATGTCTTCCAGCCCCAAACCAGACACTCACATCCTGGAGCCATGGGGACTTATTTATTTCCTAACCTGGGAAGAGTTTATGAGTGACTGTATTGTGTGTATTTGGGGACAATCATAGGATATTTGAACTTGAGCTGGCTTTAAAGCAACTCTTTCATTTCCTGATGTATTTACCTGCCCCTGCCCCTGCCCCTGCCCCTGCCCTGCCCCTGCCCCTGCCCCTGCCCCTGCCCTGCCCCTGCCCCTGCCCCCCTGCCCCTGCCCCTGCCCCTGCCCCTGCCCCTGCCCCTGCCCCTTGCCCTGCCCCTGCCCCCTTACTAAATACTTCTTCATTTAAGATAGTGTGAGGACCTGGCCAGGGTGGTGCACATCTGTAATCCCACAACCTGAGGGGTGAAGGCAAGAGGATCAGGAGTTCAAGGTCATTTTCAACTACACAGTGAGTTCCAGCCCAACCTGGGTTCCATGAGACCTTGTCTCAAAAAAAAACAAAATAAGTATTGTCAAGGTAGGCCTGATGACTCAAGTTCCATCTCAAGACCCACATGGTAGAAAAATTCCTGAAACTTGTCATCCAAACTCCACATACTTGTGTGTTGTAACACACACACACACACACACACACACACACACACACACACACACACACACACACGAGTAAATAAATAAGCAGTATTAAAATTTTGAGACTAAAAATAAACAAGCAAAGATAGTATGAACATAAGGTGTGCCCTACCCTGTAAGAAAAACAAATCAAGCTGAATGAGGCAAACTCGCTAACAAGAATACCTAGGCTCTACAGGTGCACACACATGGTGGAGCCATTTCTAAGACAGGCTGGGGAATTCTGAACTCTGAAGCAGGAAGAAGACAAGCAGCTGCACCCTAACCAGCCATAGAGACCAGGGCTTCCGTTGTGGAAGGCCTCTCTACTTAGGCAGACCTGACAAAACAGGATGTGGAGAGAAATGTGAGCAGTAATAGTGACTAGAAAGACATCCGAGAAAGAACGTCAAGCCAGGCACACGCCCACAGTCTTAGCACTCCAAAGTCAGAGGTGGGGGCTGGAGAGATGGCTCAGAGGTTAAGAGCACTGTTTGCTCTTCCAGAGGACCTGAGTTCAATTCCCAGCACCCACATGGTGGTTCACAATCATTTGTAATGAAATCTGGTGCCCTCTTCTGGCCTGCAGGGATACATTCAGACAGAACACTGAATACATAACAAACAAATAAACCTTTAAAAAAAAAAAAAAAAGACAGAAGCAGGAGGCTTAGCATCCAGAGGGAGGCCAGTCGCTCTTCACAGAACGTTCAAGGACAGCCAGGACTACATAGCAAGACCTAGCCTCAATATAGGAATGTCTTTCATACACTTATACACAAAGCTTCCTTGCCATGATGGACTCTCGCCCCTCTGGAGTCAGCAGCCAAAATGGGTCTTAGTACTTTGTCAAAGCAACAGAAAAGTGACTAATACAGACATTGGTTTACTAATACAGATGCTGGTTTACTGATACAGATGTTAGCTTACTCAAGACCAGAATCTGTAAATAGCCAGTGAGTTCCTTACAGTTTGGGGGTTTTGTTTCAGGGGGTGTTTGGATTTATTTTAAGATCTAGTTCTATGTGTATAAGTGCTTTGCCTGTATGTAAGTACTCTGCATGTGTCTGGTACTCATGAAGTCTAGAAGAGGGTACAAGATTCCTGGAGTTGGGGTTGCCAGTGATTGTGAACACCGGTGTAGATGCTGGAAAACCGGTCCCCTACGAAAGCAGCAAGCGCTCCTAAACATGAGCCATCTCTCCAGCCAGTTTCCGTTTTGTTTACTACTTGCCTATTTGTTTGCTTGTTTTCTGAAATGTCCTTATGCTGTGAATGAAATTGCTGATGTGATTTCCAGAGAACTACCGGTTTATAGTTGGGAACGTTTTTTTGTAGTTGGTTTGTTAGTTTTATTTTTCTTGGAGTTTTTTGTTGTTTGTTTTGGGTTTGGGTACTTTGTTGTTGTTTTGTTTGTTTTCATTTTTTGAGACAGGGTTGCTCTGGTAGCTATGGCTGTCCTAGAACTCACTATGTAGACCAGTGTGTCCTTGAACTCACAGAGATCCACCTGCCTCTGCCTCCCAAGTGCTGGCATTAAAGGCATGTGCTACCCCGGAACAGCTTGTTTTTGTGTTCTTGAGACCACCTCATGTACCCCAGGCTGGTCTGGAAATCCGAATGTTGCCAAAAAGGACCTTGAACTTGATCTTCGTGACTCTTCCTCCCAAGTGCTGGGCTTACAAGTGTGTGCCACAGTACCCACTTTAAGTGGTACTGGAGGGTCTCTCTGACATTCCCCCCCCACCTACATGCCCCGCCCACAAGGTTTGTGTATTCTGAGACACACTTTCTACACGACCCATCTTAAAGTCATGATCTTCCTGCCTCCATCCCCAAAGCGCTGAGATTAGAGATGTATGTGCCTCTGTGTGCGTGCGTGCGTGCGTGCGTGCGTGCGTGCGTGTGTGTGTGTGTGCGCGCGCGGGCATGCACACATGAGCCTGAACTACCCGTCCAACTTCCCTCCGCTTCTTTATACCAAGGCCTCCTGGACCGTACCTTGGGTGATTTCCTCTTGGGAGTAGGCCCTGTTCTCTACACCGTAGCTCTGCTTCATGAGCTGGGGTTTACAGAAAGCATCTTCAACGGGGTAATCTGTGGGGCTTCGTTGCTTCGGGAGCAGCAGAAACTCGGGGAAGACGTAGAATGCCAGGAAAGCCCAGCCGTTGGCAACCAAGGCTGTGCAGAGAATCGTGTCATCCCACTCAGGGCCGATGTCGGGAATCAGGAGCAGGACGATCCAGGCCACCCAGATGGCAATGGAGAGGAATGAGGTGAAGCATATGTGGGCCCCGTGTCTCTTCCAGCCAGGGAAGGACCCACAGAAAACGAAGAGGGATGCGAGGAAGGTCAGTGCCATCAAGAGGAGCACGTAGATGAGCAGCATGACGAAGTCCTCATTGCGCCGGGGGGCGGGCAGCTCGGAAAAGACGTCGACGTTGGTCCTGTTCATGGTGAGGACCAGGTACTCAACGGCAGTGACGTCCTGGACTAGGCTGAAGCCCACTGCCAGGCTTAGGATCACAAGCCACGACAGGGGCTTCCTCCCTCGGACCAGCTTGATCAAGTCGAAAGCGTGGGCCAGGAGGCAAGAGAAGCAGACGGCGAAGAGGACTCCGAAGAGGAAGAAGCGTGTGGGTCCTGTGTCCCCATCCAGCTTGATGATGAAGGCGAAGGTGAGGCCAAAGATCCCTAGCACCCCCAGGAGGAAGAGGAACTGGGTGGGGAGCACCTTTCGCCTGTTCGAGTCCTGCACTTTGCTGATGAGGACCAGGAGTGCAAACATGAAGGCCACTGTGGCCACAGCCCCCACTGCGGCGAGTGTTTCCAGGGCGATGCCCCAGCCTTCAGCCAGGTCACAAAGTCTGTAGTACCTGGGATCCAGGTCTGAGCGGCAACCTCTAGGGGCAGACATTTTGGTTGGTCCTATGATTTAAAAAAGAAGAAGCACAATTAGGGACCAGGCAAGCCTCTGAGACACAGGATGGAAATGGGACTGAGTTTAGTCGGTCTCCCTTATAAACTAACAGAGGAGAGGGACTTGGACCTCACTCCTCTCTGGGAGTCTACAGGTAGTTAACGTTGCTGCAGATGGAGAGATTTAGCCACTGGTCAGTAACCATGCTTCTGTATGTAACTCTGATTAAACTCATTGGTCCCATCCTCTAACCTACCCACCCCTATACATCCACACTCCCACACCTTCAAAAGCCAACTTTTCTAAGCGCCAATGAAGAGAGGGAATGAGTCTCATATTTCCCATTTAACTCTCATTAATCTCTTTTGATTTTTTTTGTTGTTGTTGTTTGGCTTTGGGGGTTTATTGTTTTTAATTTGGGTTTTTTGTTGCTGTTTTTATTAGTCTTGTTATCTGAGACACAGCCTCTCTTTGTATCATCCCTGATGAGCCTGGCACTTGATATGTGCCCAAGTTGGCTTCAAACTTATGACGGTCCTCCTGCGTCGGCCTCTTAAGTGCTAAGATTACAGGCTTGAGTTTCCATGACCAGTTTGGAGTTATCGGCTTATTGTCTGTCTTTTGAGAAAGATCTTCCTATAAAGCCCAGGCTGGCCTCCAGCTCGATATCCTCATAGCTCAAACTCCCAAATACTGGAAAGACTAGAAGCTCCCAGCTGAGGGATGACCCACAAAGCCCAGAACCTGCTCACCCATTAGAACCGGAAACTGCTACATGGACCACAGCTGACTTCTTCTCAGTCCTTAATTCCTCAGGGAAAAGGCTTTTTTTTTTTTTTTCTGTCCCATACCCTCATTGCCCAAACTCATGACTTCTAAATATTCTGAACAACAGGAAGACAAACTACAAAAGAGATAGGAATTTTCACATTCGAAAGCCTGTGTCAGAAAGACACTGAAATTCAACAGGCTAGATTTGGCTATCTATGATCCTGAATGTCTTAATAAATAAAAATCCTATGAGTTACTATGACACTTCCTCTATGAGTTACTTGTATGGTGTTCTCTCTCTCTCTCTCTCTCTCTCTCTCTCTCTCTCTCTCTCACATTAGTTTTTCTTTCTTCCTTTCTGTTTTGTTTTATTGTTTCTTGAGGCAGGGTCTCATGTAGATCAGGCTAGTCTCAAACTAGCTTTGTAGCTAAGGATGGCCTTGACCTCTGTTGGCTCCTCCTGAGTGCTAGGGTTACAGGCCGGCACCAGCATGCCTGCTTCCTTCCTCTCCTTAGCTTTCTTTTCTCCCGAGGGTTTGCTCGGTCCACAGCAAGTCGGAGTCCACTAAGAATCGGGGTGAATGCTACAACCAGCTGTGACTGGCTGGGAAGGGTGTAGCCACGGAGGCTGACTCTTTGGAAAAGCAGAAGACTCCTCTAGTGTGGGATAGAGAATGGGGAGGGAGAGGACAGAAATGAGAGGGGGGCTGGGGTCAGGAAGCATGGAATGGAACCAGAGCACAGCTGCATCGGCGCCTCTCTCCAGGAAGCAGAGAAACAATGAGTCTGAGTTGCCTCACGGCATAGCAATGCTTGCAGGTGAGACTTTCCAGCCGTGTTACAGAGTGTCTACTGCTGTGGGATACCGTGCTCACCCAACAAATAAGGACCACACTTCCTCCTCCTCCCATCCCATGTGTTTATGATCAATTCAAAAGGCAGAGAGAGCCATTTCTCACTAACCAAAGAGCAGCCTCGTCAGCATAGACAGAATTCAAATACCTGCCTCCCCTAAGGAGGCAAACTAGGAAGCTGAGGCAGGAGGATTACTGTGAGTTGGAGGCCAGTCTGTGCTACAAGTTTTAGGTTAATTTGGGCTAAAGAGTGAGACCCTACCATGAATAAATAACTAAAAATTAGGTGAGACAAGCCATCCTATTAAAATTATTTTATTCATGTAATAATGAGTAAAAAATTATGTAGATGAGTAACATATATACACATGAATTCACTTATGTAAATGCATATTATATACATTGGAATTTTAAAAATGATTTATTCATTATTTATACAGTGTTCTGCCTGCAGGCCAGAAGAGGGCACCAGATCTCATTACAGATGGTTGTGAGCTACCATGTGCTTGCTGGGAATTGAACTCAGGACCTTTGGAAGAACAGGCAGTGCTCTTAACTGCTGAGCCATCTCTCCAGCTAATACATTGGAATTTTTAAGAGTTTATTATCTTTAATTATGTGCATGCATGTGTGTCTGTGTATGGGTATGCTCATGTGAGCGCAGGTGCCCTCAAAGACCAGGAGAGGGGGTCAGATTCCCGGAAGCTGGAGTTACAAGTGATTGAGTATTGAATGCTGGGAACTGAACTCCAGTCCTTCGGGAGAGCAGCAGGCACTGTGAGCTGCTGAATGGTCTCTCCAACCCCAGTCACTAGAACTTTGTATACAGCTACACTAAATGTTTAACTCTGCCTTCCTTGGTTGTTCATGAAATTTGGCTCTCCAAGGTTCATTTTCCATTTTATAATAATCATTCAACAATGTGCACTACCATGGTCTCTGTAGCACCTGTCCCTCCCCACTCCACAGCTCAGTTAAACCTCAGTCCCCACTGTGAGATAATAAGAGGGTGGAAACTTCTGGACACGATGGTACATGCCTATAATCCCAGCATTTATTTAGAAGGTGGAGGTAGGAAGATCATGAGTTCAAGACCAGCCTTTGTTGCATATTGAGTTGGAAGACATCCTGAACTACATGAAACTATGTGTGACTCAAAACCCGAAACAACAGGAAGATCACTTGATCAGACGAAGGCTTTTAAATGGCACCTTTCAGAGTTTTAGGGGATCAGATAAGAATATTAGCATAGAGTACCCATGATTGAATCCTGGTGGTTTTATAAGAAGAAGAGAGACCAGAAAAGATACATGTACACCTACAGGCTTCCTGTCCCATGCTGTGTGATGCCTTGTGTCATGTGACACCTTGTGGTACCATGAGACTTTGCCAGCAAGAAGGCCAATCCCAGATGCTACCCCTAACTCTTAGGCTATAAGAACAAGCTTTCTTCTCTCTATAAAGTTACCCAGCCTTGCCGGGCGTTGGTGGCACACGCCTTTAATCCCAGCACTCGGGAGGCAGAGGCAGGAGGATCTCTGTGAGTTCAAGGCCAGCCTGGTCTCCATCTCGAGTGCCAGGATAGGCTCCAAAGCTACACAGAGAAACCCAATCTTGAAAAACCAAAAAAAAAAAAAAAAAAAAAAAAAAAAGGTACCCAGCCTCAGCTATCTCACTATAGTAATGACAAATAACACCCACAGATTTCCTGAGTTCTACTGTGTGACAATCACAAGAACTCTGGGCTGGGAGCATTGCTCAGTAGTAGAATTCTTGCTTAGCATGCAAAATGGCCTAGGTCCAAACCTCAGTAACGCGCGCACACACTACCCCAGTCTCATCTAGAGGTAGAAGGGCAACAAGGGACACATGTCATCCCATCCCTCCCTGACCTTTCAGATTTGTCACAAAGGTTGGCATGGCTCTTCTGTTTCTCCATGTCCCCTGGCCCTACTGTGCCACTTCAGCCCTCTAGTCTGTGGACAAGCATCTGTTCATCATAATTACTTGATCTCTAGGAAGGACTTTGAACCTCATGATGATGATGAGTCTTGACAGAGACTCTGGCCTAAAAGACAGTTGCAGCACTAAACAAAGGAACATAGGAATTATAGCTTCATTGTAGCTGTACGGGACTATGTCCTGCTTGGCGCCTCCCAACTCCAAAGTCAAGGGCAGTTGTGATACGTCTTTTAAATATCAAGCATCCATCTAGTTAGATGTGGGGGGGGGGTGTAGGTGTGTGTGTGTGTGTGTGTGTGTGTGTGTGTGTGTGTGTGTGTGTGTATTGAACCCAGGGCCTCATACATACTAGGTATGTGCCCTATCCCGACACCACAAATAACCTTTTAGAAAACTTTCATGGTATATTTGTTTTTGTTTTGTTTTTAAACTATGATTTATGCACTTTTGGTTTTTTGAGACAGTGTTTCTCTGTCTAACAGTCCTAGCTGGCCTAGAACTCTCTTTGGAAAGAGACCAGACCAGAGATGCCTCTGCCTCCCAAGTGCTATCTGTTTTTTTGTGACCCAATGCATTTCATTAGGGCTACCTATTGGAACATGTACTTACTGAAGAAAATGCCAACCCCGTGGCCCCCAGCCCTATCAACCAGTAACTACACATAAATCCTCAGGGAGGTGTGGGACCTTGTGAGCCCACAATAGGGTGTGGACAAGCACCGATTTGGTTCCTTGAGACAGGGTTTCCTGCAGCCCAGACTAGCATCAAACTTGTCCTCTTTCCTCTCCCTCCCGAGTCCTGGGAATGCGGCCTGCACCACCACCTCAAGCAGCAACAACAGCAAAAAGTCTTAGTGAGTATTTTGTGTGTGGGTGACTAATTTGGGGGGAATTACCAATGTAATTCACCTATTAACCCTCCTCCACCCTTTCCCCAGCTGGCTGGGATTGCTCAACAAGTTTAAAAGTGTCCTAAATACTTTGAATTTAGTCAGAGGAAAAGAAAACTCACTTGAGAAGCAAGGCTGTATGGTCCTAAGGAGAGAGAGAAACCAAAAAGGTGTCGAACACAGGCTCTTAGCTCTGTTGTAGAGTCTTTTGTTGAGTTTTTCTTTTCTTTTTTTATACTTAATTATTTATTTACTCACTTATTTGGAGCTGGGAGGCCATGTGTATGCCTCAGTACACACGTGGAGGTCAGAGAACAACTTGAAGGTGTTAGTTCTCTCTTTCCACCATGCAGGTCCCAGGAATAAAACTCATGCTCTCAGACTTAGCCACAAGCACCTTTACCCACTGAACCATCTCCCTAACCCAGCTTATTTTTTTGTTTGTTTGTCTGTTTATTTGTTTGAGACAGGGTCTTACTTTAGCTGAGGCTGGCCTAGACTCCTGGAAATCCTCCTGCCTCAGCCTCCTAAGTACTTGGATTATAGACCTGAGCCACACAGGCTACAGGATGGGAAATTACTCGATGCTGCCTAAATCCTTTTGGAATGAGTCTGGACAGGAAAGTAAGGAAAAAACACACAATTGCAGGGTGGGGTGGGGGCCTGGAGAGAGGAGAAAGGGAGATGAGAAGGGAGGTTCTTGCTCAGCTCAGTTCCAAGTCCTGTTCCCCTTCACATCTGGAATGGTTTGAATATGAAATGTGTCCGCACACTTGGTCCCCAGATGTGGGCCAGCCTTTGGTGGGCCTACCTGGAAAAGCTTTCAGAGTTCTTAGCCTGACCCAGCTTCCTGGCCACTCTCTGCTCCCTGATGGTGAAAGCAATGTGACCAGCCACTCGTCAACTCCTGTCACCACACATGTCCACCATGACAGGCTGTAGCCCCTCAAACTGCCAAAATAAATCCTTCCCCCTCTTGACAGGTCTTTGGTCATAGCAATCAGAAAGGTCACTAGTATAATTGGGTTTCAGGTACACTGTGTATGAACCTAGTCACTAACCCTCTGAACCTGTTTTCTCCTCTGTGAAACAAGGGATGTACTGTTGAACCAGGGGAACTGATCCCGTAGGCAGCATCACTGCTCACCCGCTGGGCAGTCCATGAAGACAGCCTCCAGGGCTTTCTCCCAGCCCTACCTTTTTCTTCACCTGACCTCCTATCATTAAAATATGTATCGCAAACTTCAAAAACTCCCAAACCCGGCCTGGGGTGAGTGAGGTCAGGGGAGAGATGGCCTGGGAGTCTGAGGGACAAAGACAAAGCTGTATGAATAGTGTTGACCCTAGGCATGGCCTTGGCATGTGGCACTGGCTGGCATGCAAGGATAATTGCCAGCTTTTGATGAGCCCCTGGTTCCATGCTCCACTCCCAGACTCCTCGTCAGTGCTATAGTGTTAGGGGCTCACACAGGCTTAGATCTGGATGCTGGCTCCACGGGGCCCTTCCTAGCAGACCTCATAGATGGACATGCTGAGGAGCTAAGACAGCTCTAAGCTTATCTGTCTTCCTTCTTTTGAGATTCACCTCATTCTGTCATCAAAAGGGACCACAGTGCCTTCCTCTGTGGCACTACCCTGGGGGTGACATCTAGATCTCAGCCCTGCAAACTTAAGACTCTGTAGCATTTTCATGTTCTCTCTATTCTTGAATTGCTATATTCAGTCAGTATCACGAGGCATTCACCGACATCCACTGCCACATGCTGGATCGGCACTATGCTCAAATGTTATGCTTTATCTCACATTCTCCTATTTATATATTACATATTATTTATATATTGCACTTATATATTACATATCATCTCATCTGCTATTCTAATAATCTACCTCTAGGTTAATTCTTGGGAGATGAAGTTAAGGATGAAGCTATGGCCCAGTGGATAAGGTACTTGCCACATAATTATGAAGACCCAAGTTTGAATCCCCAGAACCCAGTTTAAAGCCCAACAGGGCAGCCTACAGGGAGATGGGAGGCAGGAGACTCTCTGCTGACTCGGGCCAGCTAGTCTGACGTAGTACTCAAGGGTGAGCAAGAGACTACTGCCTCAAAGTAGAAGGTAGAATCGTCATCCTCTGGCACATCAGACATGCACGTACATTTTTTTTGGGGGGGGAGGGGTGGAGTTTCAAGACAAGGTTTCTCTGTGTAGCTACAGATGTCCTATAAACCAGGCTGGCCTCCAACTCACAACTCACAGAGAATTCACCTGCCTTTGCCTCCCCAGTGCTGGGATTAAAGGCATGCCGCCACTACCAAGTGGCTTGCTTGTACTTTTTTTAAATGTTGAACTTAAGTGTCTGTTGTCACAAAGGATAGACACTTATAATTCTATACTTCAGCTAGGCTTGGAGGCCCATGCCTGTAATCCCAGCTACTTGCAAGACGATAGCAAATTCAAGGTCAGCCTGGGAAACTTAGTGAGATCCTGTGTAGAAGAAATATTTTTTAATTAAATTATGTGTGTGGAAAGCAGTGCAGAAGAGAAATGAATAAGGACAAAGTATAGGACCAGACATGATGGTGACTGCTTTGAAGACCAGCAGGAGGCAGAGAGGCAGTCAGATCTCTGAGTTCAAAGCCAGCCTGGGCTACATAGGGAGACCCTGTCTAAACAAGGAAAAAAAAAAAAAAGTATGACACAAATGTGTGAAAATGCCCATATCTACACAAACACATAATTAAAAATAATGAAATGGATCTATTTTAGAATACATAAATGTCTTCGGAGAGGGCCGAGGATGGGTAGAGCAGTTTCCTAGCAAATGGTTTCATCCTTGCTTCTCTTCCTCTCTGTGTCACCAGCATGGTCTCCAGCGCCTCCCCGTACCCCAGCTTCTCTCCACAGACTCTACCAGTGGTTCTCAACCTCCCTCACTCTGCAACCCTTTAATACAGTTCCTCAAGTCAGGATGACTCGCACCCATAAAATTCTTTCGTTGATATTTCATAACTGTAACTTTGTCACTGTTAGGAATCATAATGTTAACATCGGATAAGCATGACACCAGATATCCGACCCCTGTGGGAGGGGTTGCGTCCCAAGGGTGAGAACCACCACTCCACGCCATCACAGAATCAAGCTCTAACTGCCAGTAGATATCCAGAACAAGCAACCCTTCAGGTAGTCAATCTCCCTCATCAACAAGCACTAAGTGGACAAACCCCACAGCACCCAGAGTGTGGCTGCTGCTCTGGGAGAAGCAACAGAGTGAGTGGATCAGACGACTGACAGACAGACCATCCACTTAGGGATCGTGGAGAGCATGCTCATGGGAAACCGTGGCCTCACCTACCTAACCAGGATGAAGAGGAGGGAGGTACAGGACGGACCTGGGAGAAGAGGCATGAGAGATGATCAGAGGAAGTGAGCCTACTGTGAAGGTAGGAAAGAGACCAGGAGGAATGGGCAGAGGGCAGATTCCTAAACTATGAGCAACTTGGTGTTGCCACTGTCACAGGACTGGGAGCAGAGGCAACCGTCTAGTTTGGTTGGAAATGTAGGGCATGCAATGAAGCTATCTAGGAATAAGAGCCTATATTTTAGTAAAAATTTTATTGTGCCATGCATGGTGTCACTTAATCCTCATAGCCCCACTTTAATGCTTGTTTTATTTAAACAGGGTCTCCCTGTAGCCCAGGCTGGCTTTGAACACACTATGTAGCTCACAGATGTGAGCTACCATAATTAATATTTTATTACTCCCTTTGACAGCTGAAAAAACTGAGCCAGAAAGAAATTAAATTATTTGTCCAAGGCAATGTATGGGGGTTTTTTTGACATGTCTTTTATGGGTTTTGACATATGCAAATTATCCAAAAGTGTCTACTTTCATTTTTTTTTAAGTTTTAAATGTGTGTATGTCTATGTGTGACACAGGAGTACAGGTATTCACAGAGGTCCAAAGAGCATACCAGTCAGATCCCCTGGAACTGGAGTCACAATCAGTTGTAAAGCACCCAAAGAGGGCTCTGGGAACTGAGCGCAGGTCTTCTCAAAGAACAAGTGCTCGTAAAAGCCAGGCCATCTGGCCCTCCCTCCCTCCCTCCCTTCCTTTCTTCTTTCTTTCTTTAATCTTTTTGGCTTTTCAAGACAGGGTTCTCTGTGTTGCCTGACTGTCCTGGAACCTGATCTGCAGACCAGGCTGGCCTTGAACTCAGAGATCCGTCTGCCTCTGCTCTTGAGTACTGGGATTAAAGGCGAGCACTGCCAGGCCTTTCTTTCCTTCTTTAAAGACGGGGTTTGGACATGTAAGCAACCTAAACTAACCCCAAACTCGCGATCCTCCTGCCTCTTGAGTGCCAGGATTCCCGGTGTCCATCACCACACCCGACATTCCAAAAGTGTTTTCTATGTGAATCGGAATTTGGGGTTGTTCCGGGCCTTCTCATACAGAATCATACTTAGTACATGAAGTCATTCTGTTAGTCAGAAAACCCCTTCCCCTCCTGCTTACAATTCAGTTGTATTTCTTCTCCCAATTTAAACTTTACTGGGATTTTTGGGGGGTTGGGTTTTGTTTTGTCTTGTTTTTCAAGACAGGGTTTCTCTGTGCAGCCTTCACTGTCCTGGAATTCACTCTGTAGATCAGGCTGGCCTTGAACTCACAAAGATCACCTACCTCTGCCTCCCGAGTGCTGGGATTAAAGGTGTGAGCCACCACCACCTGGAAGTACTGGGAATTTTATCACATTATTGTTAATCCTACCTCACTCCAAATGTGTAGTTCTCACCCTAGGCTTGACAGTAAAGTATTGATTTCCATGTACCTTGTAGCGACTATAGATGGACACACCAGTGCTGACAAGCCTGTTGGATGACAAGTTCCATGAGGACACAGAGCAGACCTTCTGGCTGGTGGCATCTCTATATATATGTTCTGCTCAGTGGTCCTGAGCAAGTATTTTGGACTAAGACTAACTGCTGAATACTTACTCAAGTGTGAGTAATGGGGGTGAGGTATTTGTTTGAGACAGGGTCTCATTCTCGTGTAGCTGGGGCTGGCCTCAAACTCCCAACCCTCCGGCGGCCACCATCTCTCATGTCATGGGCTCTCATTCGTGAGCCAACACACCCAGCTACGGGATTAAGAAATTTTAGATGAATCTGTGCAGATGTTTCTGACTCTCTTACTTTTATCCAGGCTGAGTTCTTCCAAGGGAGGAGTCCCAAGGAACGTCTCTGCACTTGAAAAGGGATTAGGAAAGATGGGAAGTACCTCCCTGAGATCCCCAGGACCAGGGAGCCATCCAGGTTCCCATCACATAAACATGACACATCGTAGCAGCATCCAGTGAATAACGCCTTACTAACAGAACCGAGCTGAGTTTCTAGGTAGTGATGGAAGGAAAACACACCATCACCGTGTAACCGACGAGGACAAATTTAACAAGAAGGCTCAGGCCCATTTTCACCTTCATGCGGTACCCGAGAGTGGAGCCATCCCACTCTAACTCTCAACAAAGCAAATGGGCTATAGAGGAAAGAGAATGTGCAATGCAACACTATAAACCACTGTGTGTGATGATAGCCCTGGGATCGAGCATTTCAAGGCAGGTGGGTCTTATGTGTTTGGGAGCAGCCTGGTTTACATGAGCTCCAGGCCAGTCAAACCTGCATAGTAAATAAAACCCACAGTGAAAAAACAAAACAAAACAAACAAAAAACAATTAGAGATGCATCATGTTAAAAAAGAAAAACATAACATGAAATGTTTAAAACAGAAGATGCAGGAAACTAAAATAAAAAACAAGGTTACAGCCTTTTTTCTTGGTGTTGACTATGTACCAGCATGAGTTTACAGGCAGAGGCCAGAGGAGGACAGTGTCTTCCTCCACAGCTCTCTCTCTGCCTTATTGTCTTGAGACAGTCTCTCACTGCATCTGAAGCTCAGTGTTCTGGTGGACTGGCTGACTAGGAAACTCCCAGGATCTACCTATCTCTGACATGCGCGGCCATACATGGCTATGCCCCGGGTTTTACACAGGTGTTTAAGATTCTAACTCAGGTCTTTGTGTTTGCACATCAAGCACTCTTACACACCGAGCCATCTCCTCTGCACCTATAGACTTAAAAATTGGTCCTTGGCAGATGTCATGCATAAAATAAATAACCAACAAGATTTCAAAAATGTTTTCTGGATACTTTAATGGAAACACTGTCTGTCTATCGTCATTCCATTCAAATCTTCATTATTAACCAAATAATTCAGACCCTCTAACTTGGTGGTTGTCAAGCACTTTCTGTAATGGCAGTAAGAAGTTGGGACTCTGGAAGCCGTGATTTTGTAACATAAAAGTAGCCACAAATAATACAAAAACAAATGAGCATTAATATGTCCCCATGAAACGTTTCCCTTTTGTTTGTTTGTTTGTTTTGTTTTGTTTTGTTTTTTAAGACAGGATTTCTCTCTGTAGCTTTGGAGTCTGTCCTGGAACTCATTCTGTAGACCAGACTGGCCTTGAACTCACTGAGATCCACGTGCCTCTGCCTCCTAAGTGCTGGGATTAAAGATGTGAGTGACCACCACCCAGCTCTTATGAAACTCTTTAATCCAAGCCCTCGGGAACCAGGTGGATCTCAGTAAGTCTGAGGCCAGCCGGGTCTACAGAGTTCCAAGACTGACACACAGAGTAACCCTGTCTCAAAAGGGGGTGTGGACGGGGGGAGGGAAGGGGAGAGAGAGAGAGAGAGAGAGAGAGAGAGAGAGAGAGAGAGAGACTATTAAGAAGGAAAAAACAAAACTACGGGCTATTTTGAACGATAGATCATAGTTTGCTACCCCTGCTCTATCTGATGGAATTTATCCGAATGGTCATGAATGTTTACCACAAGCTGAGTGTCATTTAGAACACAAAGAATCCGAAAAATCTAAAATAAACATACAAACAGGGTGCAGTGGGTCACACCTGTCCTCCCAGCCACTTGAAACAGTGAAAGTGGAGAAGCATTTGCATTCTGCGGTTTGGAATGCTCCAGGACAAATGATAAAGACTTGGTCTCAAAATGAAAGGAAGGAGAGAAGGAAGAAAGGCCATAAACTCAAGAATAAAGCGGCCATGGTGAAACATGCCTTATTCTCAGCACTTGGGAAGCAGTGAGTTCAAGGTCAGCCTGCTCTATATGGTGAATTCCAGGCCAGGAGGAGCCACAATGAAACCTTGACTCAAGCAGTGGGGGAGTTTAAAATACAAACACTGAGTTTTCAGAGGGTCTGTAATACCAGCACTGAGAATATAGAAGTAAATCTGACTGGGGGCAACCTGGTCTACACAGTGAATCCCAGGTCAGTCGAGGCTATTTCAATCCCTTTTCTAAAACAATAGCAGGAGCTAACAAGTGGCAAAGTCCTAAGGACCCAGTTCCATACACAACCAATTCCCTCAAGTTGCATCGTGGCATGTTCACACCTACAGACAGAGGGGAGGAGGCTCCAACAAACAAGAAAAAAGTCAGCCTTGCTCTGAAGGTCAGATCGCCTCAAGTGAAAAATCCTGTTGGGTTTACTGCCCACTGTGTGATCACACCGTTCCATTCATGGATCTCCAGAAAGAACAGCAGGATCCTCCATCAGAATTCTTCCTCACACTCGGCTACCTCTCAAGAATGGCACGGAATTGAAAATGCAAGTTCCCAACCAGCCACTGGAGGAGACTGTGCAGCCACAGGGAAGCAAGGATCTACACACAGAGCAAGAGAATCTAGCATCTACACAGAAAATGTGCTTGGGCATCCCCCAAAGACCCCCTCAGCATAAGGACCTCAGGGAACAGGTGGCTGATTGATAAGCTACTTGTTTCTGCAGAGCCCAGGAACCCTGGACTGCCTGGGGCCAAGTAGAGACCCTTCTTGGGAAATCACAGAGATGGCTCCAGCCATTCATTCATTCCCTTTGGGCCTGGAGGCCAACCTCTCTGTTCTTGCTTTGATCCCAGGGCAGCACCTCCCAACCCTTCCTCCCCTTCCTTCTCTCTCTCTCTCTCAGTGGTGGCCAGCACACAAACCCCGAAGGGTGGAGTGCTGGCCTCACCCTCCCCTCCAAGTCCCCAAGCCATTGTGTCTGAAGTGGCTAAAGAATTCTCCTTCAGGAATGAGCTCAGAGCAGTGGCTAATTCCAAAGGACCCTTCACAGGCTTCAACAAAAGCCTCTGAGAAGAAAGCTAGGCTGGAGAAAAGTCGGGAATGTTGGTTCTCCCAATTTCTGGAACCAGGCCGGCTTTGCCATTTAGGAGTCTTCGCTTAAGAGACAATTTTGGTCAGGTGTGGTGACTGATACCTAGAATCCCAGCACTCTGGAAGCTGAGGCACAAGGATGGTTACAAACTTGAGGCCAGCCTGAATATCTAAAAAAATTAAAACAACAACCAATGTTTCCTGTCTTCAGATTCATTGAGATCAGCCAACCTCCTGCTTCTGCGTGCCACTGTGTCCCTGCTTCTCCTCGGGCAAGATGAGCTTTCCACTCTCTTGCTGGCAGGCAGGAGTTAAAGGGAGAGAGGGATGTGAGGGCACTGGGGAAAATAAAGGGTGAGGTGGAGGGATACCAAGAGCTCCCCCTTGTTTTTGTTCTGTCACACGGGAGTGTGAGGGGTTTTGAGGAAGATCTATCTGGAAGTCACTCTTTGAGCCTTGTCTCCTTCGGAAAAGGAACAGCTTACCCCCCTGTCACCCCTTGCCACCCCCCCCACCCCCAACACACACACTCTATTCATTCACAATTCCCTTGAAACTCGGATGGGCTCGGCAGCCTAGTGCAGTCCAAGACGTACATCTTTCCATTTCAATATTTAAAGATATTGTTTTCTATTTTGAGACAGGTACTAAGGTAGCCCAGGCTGACCTGGACCTCGGTATGTAGAGACTGGCCTTGAACTCTTAATCCTGCGGCTTCTACCTCCCAGGTACAGGCTTACAGGCCTGTGCAATACAATTGGAGACTGCTTGCTTATTGGTCTTTCCCCTGTCTTAGCCTGGGAAGTCCAGAGAAGGCACTCCGAGGTGGGTGAAGCTAAAGGCATTCCTTCCTCGGTTCCATCAGTGTCTGCGGGCCAGCTGAAGCCCGGCACAAGCTGTCTGCGCCCCCACGGCTCCCCCAAGCCCCGCTCTCCCGACTTAAAGCTGGGGCCCCGCGTGCCCTTCTTACCTGCGCGCCGCGGCGCTGGGGGTGAACCGAGAACTCGCGACTCCCGCGCGCGTGGGACGGAGAGGAGAGCGTGCGACCCCTGGCTGCTGGGCACGTCCCGGGACACCGATCCCTCCTTGGCCCGGCCAAGCAGTTATAAAGGCTTCTGTCGCCGGAGGGAGGGAGAGGGTGAGCCGAGGGACAGGGGGCGGGGGCGGGGCGGGGTAGAGGACACGCCTAATCCAGTTCCGCGGCACTTCTCGCTGTTATGAAAATAGAGTCACCGTGCCAGAGAATGAACCGAAGGCCTCCCTGACGTCAGAAGCACAGTCACTCATGAAATAAGGCGGCGGGGTTGTGGGGTGAGCACCCGAGTGTGCCATGCGTAGCTCCCCACGACGAGCGCTCTGGCCAGACCCGGAGCGCGGGCAAGAAAAAGGCCACACGGTGAACCCCGCTACGGATGAGCACTGCCACTGTCATCTCCTAGAGAGAGCCACACCCATCCTCCCCGAGGGCACTCCGAAGCCCCAAGGGCAAAGACCTAGCCAGCAGCTGCCTGCCGCTCCTTTGTTACTTTTTGCGGGAGAAATAGGTCTTTATTTCCCCTTGGCATCACCCCGCATCATCACTCCTTCCTCCGGTGTGCAGGGAGCCAGGCTTAAATGAAAAGAGATGGCCACCCTCTTGTGGGTCCCCCAGTCAAGGAAAAGGGGGAAAAAAGAAAAAAAAAAAAAAAAAAACAAGGAAAAGTCCCCTGGGAACCCAAAGATGGTTCAGCGAGGCCACTTGTTGGAACTACAGTGGCATTAGCCAGGATAGAACAGCCCTGGGCTGAGAGATCATATCGTCATCTTCCTAACCAGCTCTCCAAAAGTTTGACACAGCAGGTTGACAGGAGCAGGACACCAGATAAAATTTTGAAAGGAAGGAATTTGCCTTCGGTGTCTGATTCCACCTGTCTGGGCAGGTGCCCGCAGCTCTTCCATTATCAGGCCAGTCTGGCTGACACCTGCTCAGTGGTCAGAAAGTCCTGGAATGTGTTGCTGGGTCGGGTTCTACCCCGACACCTTGGTGGGCTTGGGGAATTGGTCATTTAAGGCGGTGAGGAAGGCCTAGGAAAATGGTTCTCAACCTTCCTAATGCTGCAACCCTTTAATACAGTCCCTCATGTGTGGTGACCCCCAACCATAAAATGATTTTCATTGCTACTTCATAACTGTAATTTTGCTACTGTTATGTATGACTCGAAATGTAAATATCTGTGTTTTCTGATGATGGCCGTAGGTGACCCCTGTGAAAAGGTTGTTCGGCTCCTACAGGGGTTTCAACCTACCAGTTGAGAACCACTGACCTAGGGAACTCAAAAAAAAAAAAAAAAAAAAATCGCCTTTCTTTGCTCCACACCCTTAAGTGCGTTTTAAAATGTAACAAGCTGGGCATGGAGGTACACCCCTTGATCCCAGCACTTGGGAGGTGGAAACAGGAGGATCCGGAGTTTGAGGTCATTCTGGGCTACAGAAGACCCAGTCCCCAATAACAAAACCAGAAGGTGACTTGCTACAAATGACAGCGCATGCCTGTAATGTCAGTATTTGGGAGACTGAAATAGGAAGATGCCCACCAGCCTGCACCACATAGGCAGTGTGGGGCAGTGGGGACTACTGGCAAGAGCCTGTCTCAGAAAGACACAGGAGACGGCTTAGTCAGGAAAGCATGTGCTGCCCAGCCTAGTAACCCAAAATCCACACGAAGAAGGTCGAAGAGGAAGCAAAGCTGTCCTCTGACCTGGTGAGTGAAACACACACACACACACACAACACAATAGAAAAAGAGAGGGAGAGAAAGACTTTTCATGAGCTTACGTTATGGTGTGCAAGGTACTGGGTTCAAGCCCCAAGATGGGAACACTCTGAGTCTTTGGACACCATGCCTCTGTTGATCTCATGCCCAGGAAACCACAGCCAGTAAGTACCTCTGTTTGTTTGTTTGTTTGTTTGTTCGTTCGTTCATTTGTTTGTTTCGAGACAGGGTATCTCTGTGGCTTTGGAGGCTGTCCTGGAACTAGCTCTTGAGATCCACCTGCCTCTGTCTCCCCAGTGCTGGATCAAAGGCATGCGCCACCACTGCCCAGCCCAGTAAGTACCTTAACTTGGCCATTACCTAGAGGCCTGTGGGTCAGAGGTCTTCAAGCACACTCTTACTCTCCTGGAACTCAACAAGGGTCAGGGGTCTTTGAGAATGACAGGGCTGAAAAGGGCTTCTCTCTGAGCTTCTACTATGTCATCTACAAAAACTTGAACTGGACCATTGCACAAGAGAACCAAATTCTAGCCGTGTATGTATACATTGAGCAGCACAGTTTCCAGCAGCTGAGTTATAAGACGTAAAAGGACACAGGGGAGCTGGGCATGGTGGTTCACACCCATTGTCCCAGCACTTGAGAGACTAAAGGTGGGGTGGGGGGGGAGGGATGACTGTTATTGATTCAAGAATACATATTAAGTGCCAAACATGGGCTATAAAGTGAGACCTTATCTCAAGAAGAAGAAAAAAAAAGTGAAGAAGAAATGAGAGAAAAAGGAATTAACTTTATCATATATTTAAATGAATAGATCCCCAAATAGGATCATCTCAATACGTTTTAAAATATGAGGCCAGGGGGTGAGGGTGATGGAGAGATGACTCAGCAGTTAAGAGCGCTGATCTTCCAGAGGACTTGAGTTCAATTCCCAGCGCTCACATGGTGGCTCAGAACTGTAACTCTAATTTCAGGAGACCAGATGCCCACTTCTGGCCTCTATGGGTACCCATGACATACCCAGTACACAGACACACGTGCAGACAAAACACTCGCCCACAGAAAACATTCTTTTTAGTGAAGCAAGGGCCAGGTGAGACGGATGACTCGTGGGTAAAAGTGCTGCCATGAACCCTGATTTAATAAGTTTTGTCCCTGAGTCCCACATAGTAGAAGGAGAGAAACAACTTCTGCAAATTGTCCTCTGACCTCCACATGTGTGTCATGGCATGTACTCGCATACATGTGTGTTGTGACATGTACTCAGACACTAAATAAGCAAGTGCACAAATAAATGTAATTTTAAATTGGTTTTAGTTATAAATAAATATAATACAGAACTAGACAAGATGACATATGACCATAATCCCAGCACTTGGGAGGCTGATACTGGAGGATGTTGAGTTCAATTATATCCTGAGCTACACAGTGAGGCTTTGTCAATATATATATATATATATATATATATATATATATATATATATATATTCATATGTATATATATATATGCACACATATATATAGAGAGAGTTATTTTGCATTATTTTGTGAAACTATGTCCTCAAAAGTCCATGCCAGTTTAGACCAGCCATATATCAGGGGTTCAAAAGTCATGTGTGGCTAGTGGCTGCCACCTCGGACAGCACAGAGCTAGCTGTCATTGAGGGCACTTCCAGCCCTGACATTTTAGGGTCTGAGTCACTATTTCTGGGGTGAGGCTCATGACATCAAGCATAAGATGTAAGGTCTGAGGTGGAAATAAGAGCAAAGGGGACAAGATTTCTTCTTTGCCACCCGCCACTTGCCCTGATGCCCATTACACTCTAGAATCTATAGTCCAGCTGATGTCTGGTTGACTGGTCCAGGCCTATGGCTAAGAAACCCTTTGTATGGGAAGGCTCTCTCTCTCTCTCTCTCTCTGTCTCTCTCTCTGTCTCTCTCTCTGTCTCTCTCATCCTTATATTTCACTTTGCCATTGATTTTGGATGCCCACATGTCATGTAAGAATTTCCTCCTAATTGAAACATTTCCCTCCTGGAGGAAAATCCATAAGACTCTGGGAGCTAATGAGAGTTACAGGGCCCCACCCCAAGGTTACATAAGAAGTTAACAATTATTAGAGTGGAGACTCTAAGGTGGAGATGCCTGCAAGCTGGGCAGAAAACACCAAGGAAACTTTTATGAGTCATCACCCGGTGCTGGAGTGGACTTTTTAGTGCTACCTTTGAGTCACCCATGCTCCCATAAGTCACCTTTTAAGCGTGCCCCAGTAAGTAACCCAGTGAGCTCATTGGTTCTCTGGGCTAGACTTGGGTGGAACTGTTTCTTTGGGCTACAGTCAGGGCCCTGTCTGGACTGAGCAGACATCTATTCATGTCACCCTGGGGAAAGTCCTGGAACACTGCCTTGGCCTTTAACCACCCTCTCCTGTCCTCCTTTGGTTTTTTAAAAATGTATTTTGTTTTATAGCATGAATGTTCTGCTTGCATGGATGTATGTATGTATGTATGTATGTATGTATGTATTATATATGTGTGTATTTATGTGTACCAGGTGCAGTCCTGGTACCCAGGGATATCAGATCCCCTGGAACTGGAGTTACAGATGGTTGTGAGTGGCCATGTGGGTGTTGGGAACCAAACCTGGGTCTTCTGTAAAAGCAACCAGTGCTCTTAGCCACTAAGCCATCTCAGCAGCCCATATTGTTTATAAAGCTGGCCTGTGAGTCACCCACAGTAGTCACACAATGGGAGGCTGAGACAAGGAGATTGCTATGAGTTTAAGATGATCTTGAGCTAGAGAGTGAATCCAGGTGTTGTGGAATAATCCTTTTGTACACTAAAGATGTGCCACTCTGATTGGTTGAATAAAAAGCTAAGATTTGCAGGGGCTAGGGATATATCTTATTTAGTGGTGGAACACTTGCCTCGCATGCCAGAGGAATGAGGCTTTGTGTTCTAGCCCCTGTACCACAAATAAATAATAAATAATTTATAATAAATAAACTTTAAAATTATAAATAAGGGGCTGGAGAGATGGCTCAGCAGTTAAGAGCACTGGCTGCTCTTCCAGAAAGGACCTGGGTTCAATTCCCAGGAACCACATGGCAGCTCACAACTATCTGTAACTCCAGTTCCAGAGGAGCTGGCACCTTCAATCAGATATGCATGCGGGTAAAACACCAATGCTCATGAAATAATTAAAAGTTTTTTTTAAAAAAAAGATAAACCCTTTCCTCCGCAATTTGCTTTAAAAAATAAAAATAAAATTATAAATAAATAATAAAATTAAATAAATAATAGGCTGTGAAAGCAAAGACTTAGGAGCCAGTGAAACAAATAGTCTAAAGGAGTCTGGAGACCCCGATTGCATTCAATTCAGGCTGCCTCCCCGAAGTGTGAGCACGTGGCGGATCGTGTTGTTCGATAATGAAGAAGGGAAGCTTGCCTGACTGGAGATGAGGATGGGAGAAAAGAGAGAGGAATATGGAAGCCCTTGGTCAGCATGCTGCAGGCCAGGTGGGAGCCAGCCTTGTACTCCCTGAGGCGGGACACAGCTCTGCCTCCGTTTGAGGTCTGGGATCGCAAGCTCTGCTGACACCTCGTCCATGGCATCCCACAAACCACCACATGATGTCCAGATCAGTGGCCTAATCTTGACTCACCCACCAATGCTGGGCTCTCCTCTTTTGGGGGGAGGGGGTGATAACAGGGCATAGCTCAGGCTGGCTTCCAACTCCTTGTGCAGACAAGGCTGGCTTTGAGCCTCTTGCCTCTACCTCCCAAGTGCTGGGACTCTCCTTTTTTTCACTAGCAAGATGGAGGGTGCCAGTGCTTGAGAAATGGCTTGTACCATTCTTATGAGGGCCTGGGTTGGATTCCCATCACCCATATCTGACAGCACGCAACTCCCTGTAAAACCAGCTCTGGGGCAATCAGACACACACTTAAAAATAAATCTAAATTTTAAAAGGAAGATGATGAAGGGTGCTCTTGAGTGTGGTGCTCTGTACTTGCAGTCTTAAGCACTTGGGAGATAGAGGCAGAAAGATCCAAAGTTCAAGACCATCCTTGGCTATTTGTCAAACTGGGAGACACCTGAGTCACATGAGACCTGTGCTTTGCCTTGCTTTGTTTTTGAGACAGAGTCTCACTACATAGCCCTGGCTAGCCTGGAACTCACCAAGTAGACCAAGCTAGCCTAGCAGAGATCTGCCTGCCCCTGCCAATTAAGACCTTGTGCCACCACATCCAACACTGTTTGATTTTTAAGTCTAGGATAGACCCTTCACAGTCTCTGCCCGCTGAAAGGAATTTTCATATTTACACAGCCATTAGGGAACTATAGAACTGTAGGGTAAAAAGTCCAAATCACTTCCAGGTCTTGAAAACCTACCAATCCCTGGCTCCACCCAAGCTCAGGGCTTGAAATCCCACCAATCCCCACTCTGGAAATCTCCACCCTGGAAAATACCACCCCCAAGAAACCCTATATAAGCCTGTCTCCCACTCGGTTCTCTGCTGCTTCTCACCCGGGCAGAGGCAGCCACCTTCTTCCATCTTTTCCAATAAATCTGTGTGAGGTTTGTAGTGCAGTGTGACTCTGTGGTATTCCTTGGCTCTCAACTGCCAGGATACCTTTCTGTTCAGAGCTGCAACACTTAGAGTAACTAAGCTGGGAATCAAATGAAGTTGTGTATCAGGGGCTCTGTCTAGCAGGGAGACAGAAGTATTAAAGGCCAACACATTGTGTTAGGTGTCACACTGAGGGGAACACAAGAACCCTAGCCAGACACAAAAGGCCAGAGTTGAGAGTCCCATGTGGAGCCACACCTGGTCCTCCATGTCTGTAACCCTAACTACTTGGGAGGCCACTGAAGGAGGATTGTAACTGCAGGGCCTGCCTGAGCTACAGAGTCAGAAGAAGGCCAGGCTGAGTAGTTTAGCAAGACCCTCTGTGTCAAACTAGAAAGTGCAAAGGAAAGTGGAAATGTAACTCAGTGGAAGAGTACTTGGCTGGCACACGCAAGGCCATAGGTTCAGTTCCCAGTACTGCAAGAAAGGAAAAGGATAAGAGAAAAAGGATTCTCTATGGAGAACAGGCTAGACCCCATTGAGGAGAGAGGCCTAAGGATGGAAAAGATGTGAAGAACGGAAAGAGAGAAGAAATTTCCAAAAAAGACAACACAATGTACAAAATCACAGAGGCAGAAGCAGCCCAGTCATTACTAACCTGGGGCATGAGTAACACAGTGAGGCTGACGCTGGAGAGGGAGCCAGTGGGAAGTCTGAGCTTCTATTTCCAGATTTCTCAGAGGCATAGAAGGCCTGCTGCTGGGAACTGCCACCACCGCTCATTCAGTGAGGAAGAGGAGGAGACCACAGTCACAGTGAAGGTACACACAGGTCTTGGAGAAACAGGGGCAGAGACAGGAGTTGCCACAAGACAAGGAACGCCCAGACAGATGGCGGCCACCAGAATTGAGAAAACAGCTTCCAGAAGGAAGCTATCTTGTGGACACATTGACTGCTGACGTCCAGCCCCAGAACTTGGAGGAAATAAACTCCTGCGGTCTCAAGCCATCCCACTATCATACAGCGCCATCCGTCGTTACAGCTGTCTAACCCATGACCTCCGTCCGCATTTCAGGAATATGGAGGCATGTACATATTACAGCAGGTGATAGGGGCTGCCCAGAAGAACCAGGAGTTGCTGGCTTAAACTCCAAGGGACCATGGTTTCACCTCCCCACCCTCCCAGGTAGAAGGGAGAGGACTGGGGTGCTCATGGTTGTTAGGTGACACTTGAGCATCGGAATGCAGTCTGCAAGGACCCGGCACTTGCTGCGGTCAGCATCAGGCTGGCCAGCCACCAGCTCCACCCCTGCAGTCTCCTTATCAGACTGTTTTAACAACAGTCTCACCTCAGCTCAGCTTTCCCCACCTTTTCTTCAATGTACTTTAACTTTGGGCTGATTCCCAGTCTTAATCCCAAGGCAAGCTGTTGCCCTTTTGTTTACTGGGCTTGGATTTTGAGACAATCTCCCTGTGTAGCCCAAGCTGGCTTCAACTTGAGGCTGTCTGCCTGATTCAGCCGCTTGAGAGCTGGGTTTGCCAGCATGTGACTGCCACAACACTCCACTCCAAGAGCAGTTCTGCCCCCGAAGCTGCTAGCAAACCCCAAGGCTAGGTTAGAGAGCCCAGAAAGTGCTCTAACTGGTTCAGTGACATGAAACCAAGGCAGCTCTAGGGTTCTCCTCTTCCAGTCCTCAGAACAAAACAACTCCTCCAGCGGATGGATGTGCCCTGATTTTTCTCTCCCTCTTCTGCACAGCTCAGGGAGGCAGCTGTGCCAGGTCAGGAAGGCCACAATATGCCAGGTCATCTTTCATTCAAACCTTTCTTACTTTCGTTCTTTCTTTTGTTCTTTCTTTGTTTCTTTCTTTCCTTTCTTCCTTCCTTCCTTTCTTCCCTCCTCTCTCTCTCTCTCTCTCTCTCTCTCTCTCTCTCTCTCTCTCTCTATGTTGTTGTCATTTTGTTGTTGTTGTTGTTGTTTTTCAAGACAGGGTTTCTCTGTGTAGCTCTGGCTGTCCTGGAACTCGCTCTGTAGAGCAGGCTCCCCTCAAAATGATACTGGGTTTTATGTATCCCAGGCTCAATCTCCTTATATAGCTGAAGATGGCCTTGAACCCCTGATCCTGCTGCTTCAGCCTCCCAAGTACTAGGATGACAGGCATGGGCTGCCAGTACCCAACTTCAGCCAGCCCTTGCTCACAAGTCTGTCTCTGTTCATGCTATTGAAACCCTGTCACCAGACCATAAGGCAATCTATCGGAATGAATTTGAACTTTGTGTCAGAAAGAACTGGCCTGGCTGGGTGGTGGTGGCACATACCTTTAATACCACACTTGGGAGGCAAAGGCAGGCAGATTTCTGTGATCTCTGTGAGTTCAAGGCCAGCCTGGTCTACAAAGTGAGGTCCAGGACAGGCTCCAAAGCTACACAGAGAAACCCTGTATAAAAAAAAAGAAGAAAGAAAGAAAGAAAGAAAGAAAGAAAGAAAGAAAGAAAGAAAGAAAAAACTGGCCTGGAAAATGAAGAGATGGCTCCACAGTTAAGAGCACATACTGCTCTTTCAGAGGACCTGTGTTCAGTTCCCAGCACCCAAGTGGTAGCTGACAACCATCCACAACTTCAGTTTCAGGAGATGTGGTGCCCTCTTCTGAGCTCTGCGGGCACCCGGCACACATATGGTGCACAGACATACCACACAGACAAAACACTCACACACATAAAATAAAATTCAAAAATCCAAAAACAAGGAGGGAAAGGAAGGGCTATCCCGAATCCTGCTACTAATTCCACCAAGTTTCTTCATCAGAATAAAGAGCATCCCTAGCCCCAGTTCACAGCCTCTTGGTGTGCTTTAGATGCTCCATTCAGCTCAGGAGGCTGAGTGCTTGGATTACAGTCAAGAACCACTGCACTAGCCAGGTTTTTGGTTTGTTTTTAATAGGGATATGGAAAACTTTCAAACACTGGACATGCATAATGGCACATGCCTGCAGTCCCAGGACTTAGAGGGCAGAGGCAGGAGGATTATCATAAATTAGAGGCTAACTGGTCTACACAGCGAGTTTCAGGTTAGCTGAGGCTGTATATTAAGATCTGGATTCAAAAAGACTCAAACCAGGGGGCCATGGCTCCGTTGGTGGAATGCTTGTCTAGCATGCTTGATCTTCAGCGCTGCACAAACCAAGTGTGGAAGCACACACCTGTAATCCCAAATCTTGGCTAGGAGGCTAGAGGGTTGGGAGTTCAAGACCAACCCTTGCTACATGAGACCCTTCCTCAGCTGAAAACAAACTGAAAGTTATCCAGGGTTGAGAATTCCTTTGAGGGCCTTAAGGACTTTTTCAGGGAGACACTGTGGTAGCTATTGTACAACCGTATCCATTTCTCAAACTCAACAAATTGGGTTGGAGATAAGGTTCTGTGGTTAAGAGCACTGGCTGAACTTCCAGAGGGCCCGGGTTCTATTCCCAGTACTCACATGACAACTTATGAGAATTGATTCCCTCCTTCCATTAAGTTGGCTCCAGGGATTGAACTCAGGTTGTCCGGCTTGGCTGCAAGCACCTTGAACACGTAAGCCATCTCGCCAGCCCTTGGGGTTTTCTCTGTTGTTTCCCAGTGAAGACAGTGGCACCAGCTTGAGCTGGACAGACGGAACACTTTCATGATGAAACAGGATAAAGCCTGGTGGTACAGGCTTTAAGGTACAAAAATTGAAGCTGGGCCTGGTGTCTCATGTCTGGATGTCAGCACCTAGAACACTGAAGCACAATGGTCTTGAGTTGGAGACCAGCCTAGACTAGGTGACAAGGCCCTACTTAAGAAGAGAAGGGGTAGGGCTCGAGAGATGGCTCAGAGGTTAAGAGCATTGACTGCTCTTCCAGAGGTCCTGAGTTCAATCCCAGCAACCACATGGTGGCTCACAACCATCCCTTATGAGATCTGGTGCCCTCTTCTGATGTACAGATATACATGGAGGCAGAATGTTGTATACATAATAAATAAATAAAATTTAAAAAAAAAGAAGAGAGGGGGTAAATGGGAGGGACAGAAACAAATTAACATGGATTTTCCAACCCCTAGAGAGGTTTGGAATGAATCAATTGTCATTTCTCCGAAGAAGGGAAGTAGAGAGAACCAGATGTTGAGTGAAGGCCTACTGTGCACCAGATCCCTTTTCAGAGCTGCAGAACTAAGGAGAGCTGATTGTGCGTTCTCTCTGCACGCTTGTATGACTCCTACTATGTGCCGCACACAGGCGGTGTGTCCTATGAAACACGCAGCAAATAAAACGCTGACTCCCGTCGGTGCACTGTTTGCATCACAACGCCCTTCTCTGGGAAACGCATCATGTAGCCACTTTTTGACATTTCTTCCTTTGGAGGCTTAGAATATGTGTTGGTGGGAATCCCAGAAACGGCCAAGAGGGCTGGGTTGGCATCCCAGAGGGGTAACAGCAGAGGGCCCCTCACCTGTTCTCCAACCAACTCCTGAGCAGTACCTGAGTCTGGTCCTGTCTGCTTCCCGGTGGCACCAGGGACACGGGATCTTGTCTGATTAACTGCCTAATTCCAAGAACAACACGGACCCAAGGCACAGTGAAACTTCTGTGGGGACTCTGGGCCGGGAAAATACCTCAGGCCTCTTGGGAGACACCCTGTGGTGGCACTGCCCAAGCCACCCTGTCCCTGGCAGGCAGCAGAACAAGGATACCCTTGGGTTCTGAACTCACCTGCCAGCCTTTCCTTATTTCTCTTGCGGTTCCCCAAACCACTGAAATATCTTTTTGAGAAGCCGATGGGTGTGGCCTTGGAAGGAGGCAGTGTAAACAGAGGCCCCACAAAGGAACTCCGAAAATTCAGAGGAGGTTTCTGAATTTCGAACAGCCTGAGAAGGCCGAGCTAAACAGGAGACCCCAGGTACTTCCACTATGGTTTTCCACAATGAGCGGCCGCCTGAGAAAGCATAGGAACTCAGATCTGTGGGAATCTCATTTCCATGACAGACAAGGAGAGATGTCTTCCCACAAAACTGCAGAGCTGGGCGGGTGTGCGCGCCATAAGCATATACGCATGCGCGTGCAGCTGCGGAAAAAGTCATGCGTTACAGTTGTCAGAAGCAAGCTGGAGCGTTTGGGTTGGCATAGCTATCTCTGTCTGTCCGTCTGTCTTTTGAGATGAGGTCTTACCAAATAGCATTGACTGTCCTAGAATGTGATATGTACATCAGACTGGTCTTGAACTTTTGGAAATCCTCCTGCCCCAGCCTTCCCAGTATTGGAATTATAGTCTTGTGCTTTTTTTCCCCTCTGTTTTGTTTTTTTAATTATATTTACTTACTTTTCTTGTTTTGTTTTTTTTTTATTTTGTTTGTTTCATTTTGTTTTGTTTAGAGATGGGGTCTCTCTCTCTCTCTACACAGCCCTGGCTGTCCTGGAACTCAGTAGATCAGGCTTGAACTCAAAGAGATCCACCTGCCTCTGCCTCTCAAGTGCTGTGATTAAAGGTATGTGACACCATGCCCAGCTTTTTTTCTACATATTTATTTGTTTGTTTACTTATGTATTATGTGTATGTATGTCATGCTTGCATGTATGTCTGTGCACCTTGTGAATGCCTGGTGTCCTCAGAGGCTAGAAGAGGGAGACAGATCCCCTGATCCCCTGTAACTGGAGTTATAGACTATCGTGAGCTGCTGTGTGTGTGTGTGTGTGTGTGTGTGTGTGTAGCATGCCAGGACACAGAGAGAGCAACCGAAATCAAGGAATACCTTCAGGAGTTGCTTCTGTCTTGTGGGTCCTGTGCTCAAACTCAGGTCATCAGGCTGGGCAGCAAGAAGTTTCAAACCCAGAGCCATCTTGACAGCCCATTGTCTTTGAAATATCAATAAGTTAATTTAGTGGGTGTTTGTGTGAGTGAATGGGAACCCAGGTATCACAGGTTCTCAAACCAGCGCATGAACACAGAGGCCAGAAAGGGCCCTGACATCCTCCTCTGTCATTTCCCATTCATTCATTTGAGGCAAGGACTCTTCCTGACCCTGGAGCCCATGTTTTCTCAGGTAAAGCCAGAAGCCAGGGAGCCCCTGTGTTGCTCCTGTGTTCATCCTCCTGGGAGCTGAGGTCGCAGATGTGGGATGCTCGGCTTATTCTTGTTCTATGGCCGTGCGTGTCAGAACACTGGTGCTCACTCTCAGTGGCTGAGCCATCTCCCCGGATCCTTTCCTTGTTAGTTGATTTTTGTTTTCATTTGTTTATTGTTTGTTTGTTTTTAAAGACAGAGTCTCATGTTATAGTCCTGAACTCCCTATTTAGTCCAGGGCAGCTGATTAGCAGCTGCCCTCCTGCCTCAGTGTCTTGAGTTCTAGGATCGCAGGCACACGACAGTATTCAAAAGACTCTCCCACACTTTCAAATTCTCACCACACAACCGTGATGCCAGAGGAACTGTGTTCGGCAAAAGCCCAAAGTTGACTAAGCATGAAAGCTGGCCGTAGTTCGTTTTCTAACCAGCAGTGCTACCTCACGCGGCTATTTTATCTCCCCATGACTCCACTTCCTCATCTGTAAGTGGGAACAATAATTCTTCCCAGTAATCGTATGGGAAGAAAGACACAGAACAGTGTCTGGCCTGTGGTGTTGCATCAGTACACAGTAGCATCCGGTGTGGCTAAGCTTGAACAATGAGACAATGGAAGTGCTGAGTTAGCCCCACCCCCACCCTCGAGTCTGCATGATCTGGGCCAGGACTAGAACCCTGGTCTCTAGACTCCTGCTCCATAAGGTCTTCTACAGCGTTACCCATCTAAGAATAGTTTTTTTTTGTTGTTTGTTTGTCTTTTAAAAAAACTAGGTCTCAGTCTACAGCCAGGGCTGGCCTGGGATTCCCTATGTACCCTAGGCTGGCTTCCAACTGTGTGTTGTCTTCCTGCCTCAGCTTCCCAGGTGCTGGAATTACAGGCAGGCATCAGCACATTCTCCATGTACCCAGGCTGACCTCGAACTCAGAGACCTACCTGCTTCTGCCTCCCCAATGCTGGGATTAAAGGCGTGTGCCACCACTGACTGAGATTTACTTATTTTTAATTTATGCATATGAGTGCTTTGCCTGAATGTATGACTATGCACCACCCAACCACCTGGTGCCCTCAGAGACCAGAAGAGGTAACAAATCCGCTGGACCTGTAGTTACAGATGGTTTTGAGCCACCATGTGCATGCTGGAAACCAAACCCAGGTCCTCTGCAAAAGCAGCCAGTGCTCTTAGCTTCTGAACCAATCTCTCCAGCCCAGAATAGTAGTTTTAAATAATAAACTCTGCCATTCTGCCTTTCCAGACAGGGTTTGGATATGGGGTCCAGGGTAGCCTTAAACTTTCAGAGATCTTGTCTCTTTTTTTATTTTGCACTTTTCTTCTCTTTTTCTTTAAAGTAAAATTTATTTATCTTGTTTTCAAAGCAGTATAAAGAAGAAGAAGAGAGGGAGGGAGGGAGGGGAAGAAATCTGTCTGTCGACTCCAGTGTTGAGCAGTGCAAGGCTCACGGCCTGCCACTGTGGATTCATTTGTGCCCTGCCCCCAACAACACACACAAATTCACATGCCAAAGTCTCAACCCTCAGTGCATCACAAAACCAAGTCCTCTGTCCACAGCTTTGCAGAAAAACTGCGAAACAGGCCCTAGTAAAAAGAAATGGGTGTGTGGGGTGTGTGTGTGAGAGAGAGAGACAGAGAGGGAGGAAGGGAGGGAGGGAAGGAGGGAGGAAAGGAGGGCTTCTGTCTGCCTGGCCAGTAGCAAGCCTACAATTTACAGAGAAGACTGAACAAGGGCCAGGAGCGTGCATATGTAGATTAGCAGGGAGATAATCTTGCCCCTCAGGGCATTTAGCTTCTGCCTTGGCAGGTCTCACCCTTAACCCCACCCAGCTATGGGATTTTCTACAAACAATTTACTTCCTTAGGGTTCCCACTACCTTTACTACAGTGTGATGATATCTGGAGGCAAGACCATTAGGAGTCACTGGCTTTAGGTGGGGTCCAGGTTAGGGTTTCATGATGGCACCCGTGTCTTCTTAAGAGTGGACGCCAAACGCTGGGATGCAGCTCAGCTGGGAGACTGCTTGCCTAGCAGACACAAAGCCCTGGGTCTGTTCTCCAGCACTGCGTGCATGGGCTGTGGTGGCCCACGGTGCTTCTGTGGACAGAGCTGTGCACCACACCCTCCACAAATTCATATATTGAAGCCCAGCACTCAAGACGTGCAGGCAGGAGGATGAGGAGTTCCAGGCCAGGCTGGACTACTTGAGACCCTGTCTCAAAAACAAGTAACAACAACAAAGGAATATGAAAGGAAAATGCACTACGTGTATGTTTGAAAAATGGCACAATGAAACACATTAGTATGCATAACATTTCCCAGTAGGTTGCAAAAAAAACCCAAAAAACCAAAAAAACAAGGAAGAGATGTGTATGGCTTTTTATCGATTTATTTTTAACTATATGTGTGTCTCTTGGGGGTGGGGGGAGGTACACTTGTGAGTGCAGATGGCTTCAGAGTCCATCCAGAAGGCATTGGGTCCCCTGGAGCTGGAGTTCTAAGTGTTGCGAGCCACCAACATGGGTGGGAACTGAACTTAGTGATGTGTGATCTTCACGGCTAGGCTGTCTCTCCAGTCCCAACATATAGCCTTTAATTTTTCTTTTTATTATTTTTATTTAGTGCGTACGTGTGTGTGTGTGTGTGTGTGTGTGTGTGTGTACATGAGTGCAGGTGTCTGTGAAGGAGATGGCCATCAGCTGCCCAGGAGCAGAAGTTACATGATGCTGGGAACTGAACTCAGACCCTCAGAAAAACAGCTTGTGCTATTAAGCAGTTGGCCATCATTCTAGCTCCAAGAATAGTTTTATTTTGTTTTGTCTAAACCAGTATAGTTTCTTTTACATGATAATGACAACTGATAGCCAGAATTTTCTGAAAGACTTAAAGTTGTGTCATTTTTTAACAGGCCAGAAACTCTACACTGACAGTACTGGTTCATTGTCTTCACTTTTGTTTTGTTTTGGTCGCATTTTGTTTGTTTGTTTGGTTGGTTGGTTGGCTGGTTGGTTGGTTTGGTTTTTGAGATAACATCATGTAGCCTAGGCTGGCCGTAAACTTGCTATATAGTCTAGGCTGCCATGCTTGCCTCAAACATGTGACAATCCTCTTGCCTCCCAGGTGCTGGGATTCCAGGCATGAACTACACATAACCACATCACCTTCCTCTCCATCCCTCTGTCCCTTGTGAGGTCATCTGGTCCACCTGTGGCTGACTCTATAGGGACTTAGGTGACTATGCCACTTTCTCCATGGAGAACTCAGCAGCCTCCCTTGGGGCCCCACCCTGCTGAGTTCCTCTGTAGCTGGTGATGCCTTAGGCTCACACAGTCCCTTGGTCTATTTCCTAGACTGTTAGGTTTGGCAGCGTCACAGTTCCTCCTTTAACTGTTCTTTCCCAAGTGAAAATAGCTGGCACAGTGACCTCACCGGAGCCAGGCTGGCATCTCTCGGCCAGCGCCTCCACCCACGGTTTGTTTTCCATCATTCGTGTTTGCAGTGTTACTCAATTTCCCTGCACTCTACCACACAGGGCGAAGCTCTCCAAAGTTGTCAAGATTTTGTGTTAACCATGGACAAGGCCTCATTTGGGGGGTCTTGAGGGCATTTCAGGCGAACTGTCCATAACAAACTGGGAAGGGCATGATGCTCTTAAGAACTATGGCTCCAGCCAGTCCCTGTGTCCCTCCCATGTACTCTCTGTCCTCTAAACACCTGCCATCTCCAAGTTGCCTCCTTATCTTTATCCCAGAAATCCATTACTTAGTTTATATATTGTCACCTCCTTCCCTTCCTCCCCCTCCTCCAGGATAAGCAATAATTTATTCTGGAGCCAAATGTGAGCAACCGTGGACCAAGAACAAACACATTTTCAGGATACACTAAATGCCCTCTTTCTTTCTCTCCCTGGTAAGGTTTCATGTGGCTCAGACTGGGCTTCAACTTGCTATACAGTGAGGATGACCTTGAACTCATCATCATCCTGCACCCCCCCCCCCAGTGCTGGATCACAGGCATGCACCACTACATCCAGTCTGTGCAGTGCTGAGGACCAAACTCAAGCTCCCCGTTTGTCAAGCAAGCACTCCACCGACTGAGATACATCTCCAGGTATTTGTTTGTTTATGTATGTGCATTGGTGTTTTGCCTGCATGTATGTCTGTATGAAGGTGTCAGATTCCCCAGAACTGGAGATACAATCAATTGTAAGTGGCCATGTGGGTGCTGGGAATTGAACCTGGGTCCTCTGGAAGAGTAGGAGGTGTTCTGAATTGCTGAGCCATCTCTCTGGCCCATATTTTTTAAATTATTGTTGTTTGTTAGGTTGATCCAGGTTCTGTAACCCAGGCTGGCTGGAGCCAATGGCAATCCTCCTACCCCAACCTTCCAAGGTCTAGGATTACAGCATGCACCTGCAGGCTGCTTATCTAGATTCACTATCTGAGTCAACTTTCCCAGGCACAGGAAACGGAAGCCAGGTGTGGTGATCTCAGCACTCAGGAGACTGAGGCGGGAGAGCTCCTCAAGCTCAACGCTTGGCTACATAGTACATTTTAGGCCAGCCTTGGTTACAGAGCAAAATCCTGCCTCAAAAAGAAGAGGAGGAGGAGGAACAGGAAGTAGTCAAGAATAAGAAATGGCTGGAGGATGAAGACAGGATATAGCCAGGGTTTGTTTCGACAAGGACTTGTTTGGGTTTTGATTTATTAACCTATATCTTTGCCGAATGGAAATTAAACCTAGGACTTCGCACTGGCAGTAGCCAAATTACCCTATCACTGAGATCCACCCATATAGCCTCAGGGCAGGATTCATGAGACAGTCTGTTAAGTGGCTTAACTCCTGAACTCTGAAGGGGAAGAGTTGAGACAGATGTCTCCCTCCCCTCCCCTCTCCTCCCCTTTCCCTTTCCTTCTGGCCATACAAAGATTGCTGTGCCCAAAGCTTCCCAAACTCCAGAGATCATGGAAAGTCTGTGTACCTGCCACTCTTCAGAGGGAAAGTTTCAGATTTACCAGCGATTCAGAAAGACGGCTTCACAAGTGTGTACTGCAAGATAAGCCTGCGTATATCAAGGCACTTTTCAAAAGTATATAAACAGAGCTAATTTATTAGCATAGGAGAGAGAGAGAGAGAGAGAGAGAGAGAGAGAGAGAGAGAGAGAGAGAGAGAGAGGCCTCTTCTTCTGTTCCATCTGTTCCCAGAGCATGCTGAACTGGCGTGGAAAGGAAAGATCTTTTGACTACTGGCTTTTATCCTCTGGCCCCCTCCAGTCACTACCAGGGAGTGATGTGATGTTTACCCTCAGGCATTTGGCCAATCAGAAAGGCCCAGTAAGTGATCAGCTTTTGCTTAATGGGGCCACTGATATTCCCCGTCACTCCTGTATGTCAGCTGTTTGACTTGTTCCCTCAGCTATATGGCTCTCAAGATGAATGGAGTTTTGTTGATGTTTGTTCATTTGGGGAGAGGGGGTTGGGGTTTTGGGGGGTTTGATTTTGTGTTTGTTTTGAGACAAGGTCTCACTTTGCAGCCCTGGCTGACCTGGCACTCACTGTGTATACCAGGCGGGTCTTGAACTCACAGACATCCACCTGCTGCTTCTGCCTTCCAAATGCTAGGATTACAAGTGTGGGACACCATGCCCAGCTGTCTTTATATTTACCCTACCTACTCACTTACTTTGAGACAGGTTCTCACATAGTCTAAGCTGACTTTCAACTCTCAACAGAGCCAAAGATGGCTTTGAACTTCTGATTCTCCTGTTTGTACCTCAGCAGTGCTGGAATTGTGGGCATGTCCCACCATGGTGGCTCATCACCATGCTCAGTTTATACAGTGTTGGGGACGGAACTCAGGGTATAGTGCATGCTGGCAAGCAAGCACTCTTCTTAGCTGCAGCTCCAGGCCCAAGGGAAATAGTTTTAATTACACACCCACCCACATACGATTTAGGCAACACTCAGCTTTGCCAACTGGTTCATTCATTTAGTGAACAGCCACCTTCTTCCCAGAGGCCAGGCTCTGGAGTGGAGGGTGTAAGCATATCCCCTGTGAAAGGTTCAGGCTTTAATGCTGATCGGCTCTACCTCTTTAAGAGTCAGACCCCACCCCCTGACAACAGTCAGGGCATGCACAGGAAAATGTGCTACGTCATCACCACCTCACCTGACATGCATTATGGCCAGCGTGGGGACTCTGGGCGTGCGTGGAACCTCAGTGCCCATGCGCAGTCTTCCCTTTAAAAGTTCCAACTTCCCTGCTTCGCTCTTTCTGCTTCTTCTACCCTCTCTCTCTACTCACTCCTTCTCTGCTCTCACCTACGTGCTCTCTATGGTGGTCAGCCATTACCCCTGTTCCTCTTCTCTCTTGGTCTCCCTACTCTGCCCGGCCTATAATAAACTAGTCAATATGTCTCATCTTGCGCCCTCCTCTTTTTCTACAAAAACATAACACCCTGTCCATCAGCCCTCACCATCTACTGGAGGAGAAAGATGTCAAAGCACATGATTAGAACACAGTCAGTCAACGAAGAGGAGCGGATAGCCTGGGAATTCAAAAGCAAGATCATGTGTGCCGCCCTCCTCATAGCGCAGGGTAGGAGCAGACTCGGCCGGACAACGGACATCATGGGATGGCTTACCGATCCCCGCCTCACATGCTGTGTCTCAAGGCAGCACTGGCAACAAGCTGGGTTAATTTTCTTTTCCATTGTCCTCCCTGGTTGAGGTGCCCTTCCCTCCTTCACACTCGTTTTCTGGGCTTCCAATTAGCTGATAACCTGATGACTATGTAGCCCAGGCTTGCCTTAAACTCTGGGCTGACCATCCTGCTGCCTCGGCTTCCCAGGTGCTAGGATTATATGCATGAGCTACCACACCAGGCTCAGCATGAGCACCTTAAAACAGGACCCTTAGGCATGTTTAGGTCAGGCATCTGGGGACATCGAGGAGCTGGAGAAACATCGGTAATCAAATTCCTCCAGAGGCAGGTTATCATTTGACTAGCTTTTCTCGTAAACTTCCCAGGCTCACAAATCCCTTGCTGTTCCTCAAGTGTGTAGCCAGCCTTTGCAATGCAAAGTAACCTCATTCTGCAGGAGAAGCAGAGACCACGCTTGCACGCAATTTGACTATGGTGACAGCTATGAAGTGGTGGCAGACAGAGAGAAGTTAGTGTTTAGTTTGAGAAGGGTGTCAGGTTAGGGTTTGTTGAGTAAATGCATAAAGGAAGGAAAGGCTACTTAGGTAGAGGGAGTGTTGTCATTTCTACCTTAAATCCCACCCCTCACCCCACCCCCACCCCCCACCATCTTCACCTCCCACACTGCACTATAAGGAGGGCTGTACACACATCTCACACCACCAGACGGAGGTCTGAGGATATAGCTCAGTGGTCCCCCACGTTCCTGGTATGCACAAGGCCCTGGGTTCTGCCCCAGCAACATACATAAAGCAATAATTATAACAAACATCCAGAAGGAGTGGGCCAGCAATGGGCTTAATAAGGTAAATAAAATGGCCCAAGGTAAAAACCTAGCCAGAGAGCCGGCCAGGATAACCCAAGTCTCACTGACCAGAGACTGGGTCTATCTTCATACCCAGGGTGAAGGCTGATGCGTGCACCTCTCTAAGACCTTCTAGGAATTCAGTCTAGGAATTCAGTCAGATCTAGACAGAAGAAAGTCAGAAGCATAACCAGGACTCGGTGGCTCACATATGTAATCCTAACATAGAGGAGGTAGCAGCAGAAGGATCAGGAGTTCAAGACCATCCTTGGCTACATATGAAGCTAGCCTGAGTTACATGTCTCAAAAAAACTCAAGCACATTAAGGAGGAGACTCATTCCATAAAGTCCTTGCCTCACAAGCTTGATGACCTGAGTTGGGATTTTCAGAGTCCATAGGTGTAGTGGGAACATTTAACTTTTTTTTGTTTTTAAATTTCTACAAGTTAACACAATGTATTAGATATGTAACAGCTACACTGGTTTGACTACAGAAAATAATAAAAGTGTTCTCTTAACAATGAAGGAAAATATCTGTAACCTGGATATATATGGTGGCACACATCTGTCATCCCAGCACTCAGGAGACAGAGGCAGGAAGATGTCAAGTTCAAGGTCCGCCTGGGCTGCTTAATGATTTTTGAGGCCAGCCTAGACTATGCAGCAAGGCTTAGTCTCAAAAATAAAATAGAGCTGAGTATACAGTGCCTACCATCCTTCAGGGGTTGTTTAGAGAGGACAGAAGTGGTACAAAGATGACCTCTAAGACCAGTATAGTAAAGGGGGCCTCTCTCCAGGGAACCTGGTCCCTATCTCTCAGTCAAATCCCACATAGTATCAGATGTTCCCAGACAAAGGTCTGTGGGATCCCAAAGGCATCATTGGCCATCCTGGCCACTTTACTCAGTGCCTGAGGTCTCCACCAGGCTCTTGCTGTGCCTCAGTTCCAGCAGCCACCTTTGTTGTCTGTGATGGTTTGAATGAGAATGGTCCCCATAGGCTCTTACGGTTGAATACTTGATCCCCAGTTGTTGGACTGTTTGGGAAGGATTAGAAGGTATGGTATACCAAGGTTTTTTCTTTGGGGCCTCCAACCACCTCCCAAATCATGACACGGAGATTTCTCAGTAGACCAGGCTAGCCTCAAACTCACAGAGACCCACCTGCCTCTGCCTCCCCAGTGCTGGGATTAAAGGCAAGTGCCACCACCGCCCGGCTACAAGGCGTATTAGTTATGAATGCTCAGTCTAGCTTAGGCTCGTTTCTGGCTAGCTCTTTCAACTTAGATTAAACTGTTTCTCCTTAACTACCTTTTGTCTCAGGGCTTTTTACATTTCTTTCCTTCTGTATATCTTCCTTTCTCTGCTTCTGGGGTCTGACTGGCTGGTGGCTGGCTGGCTTCTTGTTTCAGGCTTGCCCCTCTCTTTCTCTCTCATTCTCTCCTCCTCCTCCTCCTCCTCGCTCTTCTCTCCTATTTATTCTCTCTGTCTGGCAGCCCCACCTATCCCTCTCCTGCCTAGCTATTGGCCGTTCAGTTCTTTATTAGACCAATCAGGTGCCTTAGGCACACAAGGCGAAACAAATGCATCACATCATTAAATAATTAAACAAAGCATTAAACAAATGTAACACATCTTTGCCCAGTTAAACTAATATTCCACAATAGTATGGCCCTGTTGAAAAAGGTGCCTTACTAGAAGTGGGTGTTGAGGTCTCAAAAGGCTCCTGTCAACCCCAGTATGCTCTCTCTTTCCTGTTTGAGATGTGAACTCTAAGGCATTCAGGCAGCCAGGCCTTCACCCCACCGTAATGGACTCTAACCCTCTGAAAGGGTAAGCCCAAGTAAACATATATGTGAGGCTGTGCTGGCTGGTCTTGACGCACTAACTGGAGTTATCTGGAAGGAAAGGAGTGAATTTCAATAGAGATAATGCCTCAATGGTTATGTAGATCCAGCTATATATAACCACATGGTGGCTCTCGGCCATCTGTAATGGAATCAGACTCCTGGTATGCATGAAGACAGAGCACTCACATACATAAAATACATGAATAAATACATCTTAAAAAAACATTTATACTAGATAATTTTTAAGGCTGGAGAGATGGCTCAGCCTTTAAGAGCACTGTCTGCTCTTACAGAGGACCAGGGTTCAATTTCCAGCACTCACATGGCAGCTCACAACTGTCTGTAACGCCAGTTCTAGGGTATCTGACATCCTCACTCAAGACACACATACAAGTAAGACACCAATGCACATAAAATAAAAATAAATTTTTGTTTGTTTTGTTTTTCAAGACAGGGTTTCTCTGGGTAACAGAAAAATAAAATAAAATAAAATAAATGTAAGATCCAACTGTAAAGCATTTTCTTAATGATTCATGGGGGGAGGGTTGAGCCCATTGAGGGTGGTTCCATCCCTGGGCTGGTGGCCCTGGGTTCTATCAGAAACACACTGAGGCCAGGCAGTGGTGGGCATGCTTTTAATCTCAGCAGAGGCAGGTGGCAGGAGGCAGAGACAGGTGGATCTCTGTGAGTTTGAGGCCAGCCTGGTCTACAAAGCTGCACAGAGAAACCCTGTCTCGAAAAGCGGGGGAAAAAAAGAAGGAAGGAAGGAAGGAAGGAAGGAAGGAAGGAAGGAAGGCAGACTGAGCAAGCCAGGGGGAGCAAGCCAGAAAGCATGCAGGACCCTCCATGGCCTCTGCATCAACTCCTGCCCTGATTGAGTTCCTGCCCTGACTTCCTTCAATGATGAACAGTGCTGTGGAAGTGTAAACTGAAAAAATCCTATCCTTCTTAACTTGCTTTTTGTTTGGTCGTGGTGTTTCATCCCAGCAATAGAAACCTTAAGAAGTGCCTTGATCATGATGTTTTAGCACAACAATCAAAATGTAACTAAAACCCCTTCCTCAGAACCCCTCCCCCACACGGCAACCTCCAGAAGCCTTTGTCTATATAACGGGGTCTTCAGCACAAACTTGTGACCACTGAGGATGTTTAGGAAACACATCCTGGAAAGCTAGCGACATCCCCAACACAGCGGCCAGTCACGTGTAACTGTTATTTTACATGGCAATTAAATGAGAAAATGCAAATAAACGCTCCCAGGCTGACCCAAAGGAGAACAAATAAAGCGGCCATGAGAAGGTGGGGTGTGACCCCACAAACAACCTGGAGGTTTGGAGTGAGGGAAAAAATCACCTCAAAGACACCGGTGGACTTTGTGTGGTTTCCCCAGGTGCACTGGCCACTTGGCTGAGCCATTATCAATCACACAGATCCATTATCAGCCCTGCAAGAGTGGGCAGGAGAAAGGCAACCTGTTCTTCCCTCCTAAGCCACCTGTGCTGGTCACTCCTCCTATATATATCTGTCTCTATCAAACAACACATATTAAACTCAGGCCTAAACAAACAAGTAAAAAAGGTTAATTTCCTGGCAGGAAATTCCTGTGTAATCAGTCAGCAGCTCCGGTCCCAGCACAGTCGCTACCCAGCACTGTGACCTTTGGCAGGCCCACCCCTCTCCAGACCCATTAGTCACCCCAACCCTGCAGGCTGCGGCCTCTCTCCTGGTCTCTGCATCTCTGGTTTCCCTTCCCTAGTAGAGACCCGCAGAGTGGAGATCCTTCTAAAAGACCTGCTCTGTAGCTCAGAGTTAGGGCATGCGCAAAGCCCCAGGATCAGTCTCCAGTGCTGTCGGTACTTGAAGGAGGGATCTGGTCGGTACTGCCTGGTTTAAATCTATAATCTCTGGGTTAATGGGGTACCAAGAGAACACACACTTGTCATGCACGAAACCCCGGGCTCAATCTCCAGTGCCACCAAAACAAACAAACAAACAAACAAAAGCCTTATATTTAAAATCTGTAACCTCTAGAAAAACAATAATAAAATCTGTATCCTTTACTCCTGGATGGAATTTGTAATGATTAATATTGCCAACGTGGCAGAATCTTGAATCACCTGGAAGGCAAGCCTCTGAGTTCCCCTGAAACAGATTATGTAGATCAAGTTAATTGAGTGGGAAGTAGCATTGCTGGGCTACATAAAAGGAAGAAAGCAAACTGAACAGGAGATCCCGCACTGCTTCCGGCTGTGACCAGGAGCCTGCCTCCAGGACCTCCCCCACCATGATGGACTGACGGGATTCTTGAACTGTCGGCCCATATAACCCTTCTCCCTTCAGTGGCTTTATTTATTTGTTTGGAAAGTAGGTTTTCAAGCTGGGCATGGTGGTACAAACCTTTAATCCCAGTACTCAGGAGGCAGAAGCAAGTGGATCTCTGTGAGTTCAAAGCCAGCCTGGTCTACAGATCGAGTTCCTAAGACAAGCAGCTCTGCTAAGAGACCCTTTGTCTTCATCGCTGTTCCACTCACTGCTGTAAAGAGACACCATGACCAAGGCAACATTTTAAAGAGAAATCATTTAATTGGGGCTTGCTTACAGTTTCACAGGTTTAGAGGCAGGGAAGGGGGGAGGAAGGGCTAGGGAGAGGAGAAACACTGACTGGCTGGTGGGGAAGCCCCCCCCCCACCATCCAGTGATGCACTTTGTCCAACAAGGCTACACCTCCGAATCCTTCTAATCACGTCAATCTCCACACCCTGGAGACTAAGCATTCAAACATATCAGCCTATGGGGGCCACTCTTATTCAAGCCACCATAACCTGTCTCAGATAAAAAGAAGTTTTTAGTTGAAATAGAATTACATCACTTTCC